>NC_134149.1:34848484-35151515 GCF_033958435.1 Carettochelys insculpta
CAGGCTATCTTCTAGTGGGCAAGTAGTTTTTTGGATTGAAGTTGACTTGTTATAACTGGGATGTAACAGTTAAGTTTTTCCGGCAATATGTTTGTTACAAATCCAAACATTTTCACAGATTACTTGGATTTACGTATGTATATATTTATTTATTTCACAAAGCAATTTAGCAGCATTGTGTGAAACCTTCCAACAAGTTAGCTTTCTTCCTTTCTATTTTTAGCAGAGGGGGGGGAGGGGGGGATGGGTGTATGGATGGAGAGTGTGGGAGTTCTGAGAACATTCATAATGTAACTCAGCAGGGAAGAGAAATTAAAGAAGCCAGGGAGATGACAACAACAGAATGTGCCATGAAGTCAGCAGCATCTGAGGGTGGGCTACTGCACCAAGGGAGGCTGTGAGCTCACCCTCATCCCCAATAAAGTTCTCAAACTGCAAGAGAATCAAAGAGGGAAAAGGGTAGAAATATTTCTTAGCAAACCAGTTTGAATTAGGTGGGCCTTCAAAAGTAACACATATTCATGAAAGTTATGAAACCCTCTTCAGTTCATTTTGGCTATAGATGGAATGATGCATGCACTCTTATCAGACTATACACAAACTTAAAAAAAAAGTTAGGATATGGATGGTTCAGACTGTTGTTAAATGTAACATTCATAACAGGAGCCCCAAATACTCTGAAGCTGGGAAAGTCCAGAGCCAAATTTTGTTATTTGCTTTCATCTATAATTTCACCCTATAGCTAATCCTTAGGCACATTCAGGCTACTAATATGTGTCTAGATGCTAGGGGTTTCTCTTTACTGTTTCCCATTAATCTTGTAAACAAATTGCTCTTGCTGACTAACTGGCAGCACTAAAGGAATCTTCACTCATTTTTGGAAAAAGGTATTTGTTGTTCTCGTCCCATGTGAACAGGTATACTGAGATCCCTGAACATAAGAGTTTATATTTCCACTTGAGGATCTCAAAACATATTGTTGTAAATGTCCATGTCAACTGGGATGACCACAGCAAATGTGAAATATCAGGATGGGGTAAGATAATAGGTATTTATATAAGACAAAGCCCCAAATATCAGGACTGTCCCTATAAAATCAGGATATCTGGTCACCTTAATCTCAGCACACCCTGAGAAGAAGGCCAATAATAAGAATTCTATCTATTGCCTCAGTGCGGTTAGGGAACCCCATCATGGCAAAGCCATTGACTATGTCCTTTACATTTCCCAGAGTCACCGTTCTTCACAGCAGAAAGAAGTTGATTGCTTTGGCTACTTAGATCTATTGAGAGATGTTGGAGAAAGACACAATTTTCAAAAGCATTATCAAAATTTGAAAATGTCTAAAAAGTCAGCTTTTCTGGCTCAGGAATACCCTATAAATTCCTATCTTATAAATACCCTATTCCTTGTTTTCAACATGCTACATGACTAATCTGACAGATTTTTATGCCCTTTTACATCTGTGTCAGGAGGAATGGCTGAGGGTTTTTAGATGGTATCTGGAGCTGGAGTTGCTCTGTAGTCATTTATGAATACTGTTTGCAGGAGTGTTTTCTGTATGACTATATTGATTTAACACAACAGGAGTCTGCCTGGCAAAAAAGGTAGGAAGGAAAAGAATGACTCAGAATAAGCTACCTCTCAGCAAACAGCTGTGAGTTGTTAAAAGACAGGCCAATGCCATTGGCTCTGAGGATTTCACTCTATTTCTTGCAGAGCTTGCTGGTTTTGAGAAGGGACAAAGAAAAATAAAAGAACTGCATCTGGATTTATAAGCATCACTTTCTCAGGTATGGCTAATTCTAAAGGGAACCAAACTGAGATTCAGGGACACCACCTCGGTGCCCCTTCACATAAACCCTGACAATGTCTGAAGTTAGTCACCTGCCTATGTTACCATCAGGGAAACACAAGACAGTAGGTAAGACAGACAAGTGAACTGTATATTGTTTTAACATGTTCTCTAGGAGCATTTTGTTAGTGCTAAAATAAACAAGTTTTTGTTTTAAAGAAGCTGTTCTGTTGCTGTAGATTACTGGTCCAAATTCCATTTGGTAAGCATGGCTGTACACAGTACTATAGGGCAATGCTGAGTGTTAAGGTAAGTCTGCACTGCAGGGCAGGATCAAAGTTATGAATGCTGATTTTTTTCAGCACCCCATTCTGTAAAGTTGAAGGTGCACGTGCCAGCTGTGTGCAAGCGTTCAATGGAATGCATGGCCAGTGGAGTGGGCAGCTTGAACTTTGACAGTTGTGCACTGTGGGTACCTATCTCACAGGTCCTGCTGCCCTCTGCTCCCAGTGTCTGACAGGACAAAAAGAGTGCAGGTGGAGGCTCTGGGGATGTGTCGTCAACCTCACATAGTGCACTATCTCCTCCCCCTTCCTGCTTGAAAGCAATGACAAACCATGCTTTTGAACCCTTTTTTCACTAGGTATCTATTCAGATATCACAGCAAGTCTAGCATGGAACCCGTTCTGCTTGAAACCATTGTGGTAAGTATTGTGAGCACTCACACGTTGTGCTGCGATATGCACAGATCCTAGGCAGCAGCCACTGAAGCAATGACGAATGTGAGGACTGGGACACAGATGTGTATGAAACGCTGGAATGGAGCAATTGGAAGATATTTGCAGCAGGTGATCCTATTCACAGTAGAATGCTGGTTCTAGTCTCGAAAGACAAGAGTAGGCTGATGGGAGCACATAGTTATGCAGCTGTGGGACAATCAGCATAAGGCCAAATGCATAAGGCCACTTTCATGGAACATTGTAAATTGCTTTCCCCACCCTGAAGCACAGCAGTACCAGAAGAGCCCTGCTTGGATGTTTAGAAATAAGTGGCAACAGCTACTTGTCAGTTGGGAATCAATTTGGGGTGGGTAAATTTACAGTGAGGCTGCTGAGATCTAAGTAGCCAAAGCAATCAATGCCTTTCTGCTACAAAGAACAGTGACTCTGGGAAATGTGAAGGACATAGTGAATGGTTTTGTCATGATGGGGTTCCCTAACTGCAGTGAGGCAATAGATGGAATGCATAATGTTATCTTGGCACCTGACAACCTTGCCACATAATACATAAACCTCAAGAGGTACTTCTCAGTGGTGCTGCAGGCACTGGTGCAGCACAACGGCCATTTCAGCAACATCAGTTTGGGAAAGTTGTGTGACCAGACCAGAAAATTACCATTGGAAACATGGAGATACCAACAGTTATCCTGGTAGACTCAGCCTACCCCTTGCTCCTACAGCTCATGAAGCCACACACAGTTGTACCTGGACAGTAGTAAAGATCAGCTCAACTACAAGAGGAGCAAGTGCAGAACAGTGGTAAAATGTGTTTGTGGCCATTTAGAGGCTAGGTTTCAGAGTTTATTAATTTGGTTGGACCTCAGTGAAAGCAATATTCCCATTGTCGTGGTAGCCTGCTATGTGCTCCATAATATATGTGACAGTTGGTGGTGCGGGGTGTGTGTGTGAAGGGCATTTATGCCAAGGTGGAGAGTCAAGGCAGATTACCTGGCTACTAATTAAGATTAGCCTGACACCAGTTTAATGAGGAAAGCACATTGCAGGGCACTGCTAATCAGAGAGGCTTTAAAAAAAAAAACACCACTTTGTGAAGGACTGAAATGACAGTCATGTATGTTGCTGTAAATGGAGTGCCTCCTGTGTTGTGTGCTGGCCTGTAAACCTTGTAACCCTCCCTCCCACCACCACACGAGCAGTAAAAATACTGTTGTTGAGAAATCATGCATCTGTATGTAGGGAACGCAAAGAAAAAGTGACTGAAAGGGTATTCAGGGCAGGAGTTTATGGCATGGGGTTGGGAGAGCAAGGGCAAGCAGCATTTTGCAATTCCCCTGTTCAGCAATCACAGGAGTGGGGATGTCAGCCTCCTGTTCTGAGAAATATCCTTGGGAGTTGAGTCGAAGGCTGCCTTGGTCTTCCCCCCACCCACACACACATTGTAAGGCACCTAGGAGAGGAGGGAATGGAATTCGTGAGGAGGGCACGTGGTTCAGCATGGGCTGGAGAGGGCCTCTGTTATCCACTGCTTCTCCTCTCCTGTACGTTTACCAGGTGCCTCTAAAGCTTCATTTGCTGCCCCACAACCCTCAAGATATTCTCCTAAGTTTTTGCATCCCCTGAATGCTCTCCTCTCCTCTCCTCATATTCCATCTGCCTCTCATCACTCTCTGTCCTCCTCTCCTGCAGCCTTTTTCTCCTCTATGCATGAAATTGCACCCTGTCCATGTGGGCAGATTGCATTTGCTCAAGGAACCAACGTGGGCAGACAAGGGGCTCACTCGCTGCTGCACCCACTGTAATGAAAAAGTGAAGGGGAGACTTTAGAAAGATACATTGTAGAATGCACAAGATAAACTCATGAAAGAGCATCAGTCTCAAAGAACAGGGATGCATTATGTACAAGGCCAAAGTTATTCTTTTAAGCAGCCACTATGCAGCAGGTACAGCACAGAGATCTTAAGGGATCAGCTTGACTCAGTTTGCTGGCAGGCATGATAAGGAACAGATTGAGGCTCACTATAATGCTTGTACTTGGAAAGCATGTGAACTGCTGCATCTGTACCAGCTTCTGTGTCTACAAAATGTGGGGCACAGTGATGTGGCAGCAGAGCACGATTGGGGCTCTCACAATTGCCATGTGTTTGGCGCACACACCCATACACCCCTTTGCCAGGAGTGTGCAGCTTTCCCTATGCACTGGAGTCTGTGGACAGAAGGGAAGTGGGGGCTGGGCACAGAGGCAGAGCTGGGTTTCTTCTGGTCATCATGTGTCTGGCAATCCCCCTGTGCTGGGAGAGTGCAACAGTCTCATCTTCTCACTGGAGTCTACTGAGGGAAGGGGCAGGAAGGCAAGTTGGGTACGGCTACAGGGCAAGGGCTTACATCCTGTCTCACGGGGAATGAGCAAATGGAGGTGGATTGCCTCAGCAGTTTCAGTTACAGGGTTTTCCCTGATTCAGTCAGGTTGACCAATTCATCTTTGGTGCTCTCACTGCCAAAGTCTAGGTTCAATTCCCAGTCAAGGAAGCACCTTCCTTTTCCCTGTGGAAGGAAGGGGCCCAGGTAAGGATCATCGAATCACAAAGGTAAATGCATGATTGCGTAGGTGGGGCAGCAGGGAAAGATTTGGTTTCTTTCACCATGGGATTCTCTTTCATGAACAGGGATTGCAGGGAGGAGATGGGATCCACCTCAAAAAGAGAGGAAAGAACATCTTTGCGGACAGGCTTGCAAACCTAGTGAGGACGCCTTTAAACTAGGTTCGCTGGGGGACGGTGACACAAGCCCTGAGGTAAGTGGGGAAGGAGGAGGTAACAATCAAGTGGGTTTCTTGGGTGAAGAGGAGAAAGTGGGCCAATCGGCCCCTTCTCTAACATGCTTGTACACTAACACCAAAAGCCTAGGGAACAAACAGGAAGAATTAGAGGCCCTGACACAGTCAAAAAGTATAAGGTGGTTGGAATAACAGAGACTTGGTGGGGTGATTCACATAACTGGAGCACGGTCATGGAATTTATAAACTGTTTAGGAAGGACAAACAGGGGGAGAAAAGGAAGAGTTGCGCTCTATGTGAGGGAGCAGTATGATTGCTCAGAGTTCCGGTACAAGGAAGGAGAAAATCCAGTTGAGTATCTTTGGGTTAAGCTTAGAGGCAGAAGAAGCAAAGGTGATGTTGTAGTTGGAGTCTGCTATAGCCCACCAGATCAGGGAGATGAGATAGATGAGGATTTCTTCAGGCAGCTAAGTGAAGCTTCCAAATCACAGGCCGTGGTTCTCATGGGAGACTTTAATCATCCGGACATTTGTTGGCAGACCAATACATCAGCGCACAGACAATCCAGGAAGTTTTTGGAGAATGTTGGGGATAACTTCTTGGTACAAGTCCTGAGGGAACCAACCAGGGGCTGTGCACAACTTGACCAGCAGCTCACAAACAGGGAAGAACTAGTAGGAGAAATAGAAGCGGGAGGAAACCTGGGCTGCAGCGACCATGAGATTGTAGATTTCAGGATCTGGACAGAAGGAAGAAAGGTGAGCAGTAACATACAGACCTTTGATTTCAGAAGAGTAGACTTCAACTTCCTGAGAGAACAGATGAGCAGGATCCCTTGGGAAACAAAGATGAAGGGGAAAAGAGTTCAAGAGAATTGGCAGTATTTTAAAGAAGTCTTACTGAAAGCACAGGAACAAACCATCCTGCTGCATAGTAAGAAACGCAAACATGGTAGGCAACCAGCTTGGCTTAATGGGGAAATCCTTAGTCATCTTAAACTTAGAAAGGATGCATACAAGAAATGGAAACGTGGACAGTTGGCTAAGGAGGAGTATAAGCATATGGCTGGAGAATGCTGGGCAGTAATCGTGAAAGCACGGTTGGAACTGCAGCTGGCAAGGGATGTGAAGAGTAACGAGAGAGGTTTCTACAGGCATGTTAACAATAAACAGGTTATCAGGGAAGGTGTGGGGCCGTTATTGGATGAGGGAGGTAACCTAGTGACAGATGATGTAGGAAAAGCTGAAGTACTCAATGCTTTTTTGCCTGTCTTCACAGACAGAGTCAACTTCCCCATGACAGTCCTAGACAATGCAGTATGGGAACGTGGAGGGCAGCTATCTGTGCAGAAGGAGAAAGTTCTGAGCTATCTAGAAAAACGATGTACACAGATCCATGGCTCTGGATTTAATGTACCTGAGGGTACTGACAGAAATGACAGAGGTCATTGCTGAGCCTTTGGCCATTATCTCTGAAGACTCCTGGAGATTGGGGGAGATAGCAGATGACTGGAAAAAGTTAAACATAGTGTCCATCTTAAAAAAAGGAAAGGACGACAATCCAGGGAACTATAGACCGGTCAGCCTTACCTCAATCCCTGGGAAAATAATGGAGGGAATCCTCCAAGAATCCATTTTAGAGCACTTGGAAGAGGGGAAAGTGATCAAAAGTAGCCAACATGGATTCACCAGGGGTAAGTCCTGCCTGACTACTCTGATTAGCTTCTGTGATGAGGTAACAAGTTCTGTGGGCATGGGGAAGTCAGTGGGTGTGATATACCTTGACTTCAGCAAAGCTTTTGATACGGTCTCCCACAACATTCTTGTCCATAAGTTAAGGAAACATGGACTGTATCCCTGGACTATAAGATGGATAGATAGCTGGCTTGGTGGTCGGGCCCAGTGGGTAGTAGTCAATGGCTCAATATCTGGATGGTGGTCAGTTTCAAGAGGAGCGTCACAAGGCTCAGTTCTGGGGCCGGTATTGTTCAACATCTTTGTTAATGACTTGGATGAGGGACTGGGTTGCATGCTCAGGAAGGCTGCGGGTAACACAAAACGAGGGGGAGAGGTAGATAGGTTGGAGGGTAGAGAGAGAATCCAGAGTGACCTGGATAAATTGGAGGACTGGGACAAAAGAAATGTGACACGGTTCAACAAGGAGAAGAGTAGAGTCCTGCATCTGAGGCAGAAGAATCCCAAGCATTGTTATAGGCTGGGGACCAACTGGCTCAGCAGCAGTATGATGGAAAGGGACCTAGGGTGGATGAAAAGGCTGGATATGAGTAAACAGTGTGCCCTTGTAGCCAAGAAGGCTGAAGACATACTAAGATGCATTAGGAGGAGTATTCCAAGCAGATCTAGAGAAGTAGTTATTCCCCTCTATTCAGCAGTGGTGAGGCCACATCTTGAATATTGTGTCCAGTTTTGGGCTCCCTGGTATAAAAAAGATGTGGGTGTGCTGGAGCTGTTTCAGAGGAGGACAACAAAAATTACTAAGGGTCTGGAGCACAAGACCTATGAGGATAGGCTGACGGATTTGGGCTTGTTTAGTTTGCAGAAGAGAAGACTTAGGGGTGATTTAATAGCAGACTTCAACTTCCTGAAGGGGACCTCTAAAGAGGAGGGTGAGAAACTCTTCTCACTGGTGTCAGATGGCAGAACAAGGAGTAATGGTCTGAAGTTGAAGAGGGAGAGGTGTAGGTTAGATGCTAAAAAAACTACTTCACCAGGATGGTGGTGAAGCATTTTAATATGTTGCCGAGAGAGGCAGTGGATTCTCCAACCCGTGAGGTTTTTAAATCCCGGCTTGACAAGGTCCTGGCTGGGATCGCTTAGTGGGGGTTGATCCAGCTTGAATCAGGGCGCTGGACTAGATTACCTCCTGAGGTCCCTTCCAGCCCTATGATTCTATGATTCTGTGTATCAGTTTTCTTTGAATCACAGAAAATGATATGGAGTGGTGTCTGACTGACTGTGGTCAGAAATCTGGATCTTATGCTGCAATGCTTTGTGCTGCAATTAATCCAGATCACTTAGTGCTGGTTGGCATGGAAAGATGTCTTACTGTGGAGGATGGAATAAGACCAGCCTCCTCACAAACTTTTGGAAAAGGACGAAAACATACCTGTCCTTTGGATGTTCAAAAAGGATTCCTACTCCATCACCAGACACATTAACAAACTGTTCCAGGGAGCCCCCACTGTGTAGGTATAATTCCCACCATAGATTACCCCCAATTGCCTTAACCCACTTGAAACATGATTAAAAATATGAACTCACCAGAAGTGCCCTCCCAGCAATCATGGTCCAGCAGCAATACATCCTGGGAGGAGGAGATTGGCTCCAGAGTTAAGAAAAGGTCCTGGCTGTTGGTGATATTGGCTGTTCCATTCACCTACTCAACTTTCTCCTCGTTATCAACCATGTCCTCCCTGCTGTTGCCCAAGGCTGCCTGAAGAATGTCTTAGCAGGTATTCATGCCTTGGTAAAGTGATTAGGTCCCATGCACCCCCACCCATACAAATCCCACGTAGCTGCTCGTAGAAGTGGCATGTTTGTGGTGGTGACCTACAATGTCCATTTGCTTCCTTTGTCTTACGGAAGGAAGACCTGTCCATGACTTCTTGGTATAAACATCTGTGTCCCTTTCGCTGCATCATAATTCTCAGCACAGTTTCATCTCCCCCAACAAATACACTCACAGCAATTTGGCCCAGGCTGGAGCTCATCTGTGAGGCTGGACATTCATGGTCAGATGTGCTGCCTGCTCTGCTCACCATGCTGGCCAAACAGGAAGTAAAATTTAAAATTTCCTAAGCAATTTCCTATGCATTGGCAAGCAGCAGAGCTGACATTGTTGACCAGAGCTGTCATATTGTGACACTGTGGGACAGCTCCAGGAGGCCAAGAGCATTGACTTTCACATTGCTGTATCTCCACCACCCTGAAATCAATCATGAAAGGTTGAATTCAGCATTACTCCTTATGAAAAGCAGGAATACTGAAATTGACCTTAATAGCCCCTAAACTCAGTGGAGCAGGGTTGGTGGTGTGGACTCATTGTTAAGAAAATTGACCTCCTATGCCTAACTTTGACCTAAACTCCGAGAGTAGACCAGGTCTTAGAGTGAGAGAATTATAGAATTTCACCCCCAGTAGAGGTAGACATAGCTAACAAAAGAGGAGGTGCACTCAGATTGGAAAGGGGATAGAGGTGCAGGCAGCTTGTCAACTCTGACAGTATGATTTGTTTTCGCTTTTTGTTAAACCCACACAGTACAAGACATCACTGAAGCCAAAACCTTAGCAGAGGGTTGTTTGTTTTTCTTAAACTGGCTATGTAAAATGGATATTATGAATATCTAGAGCTACATCAGTAAGTATTTTAAATGTACTTAGAAAGAGATCAAAGCCTATATGCCAACTTCTAACTATTAGGGTGTGGGACAATGTACCTTTGAGCAGGCAAAGACAGATATATCTATTACAGGCTTAATTTCGTGTTTGTTTTTTTCACATTGGCCATTCTAGGAGGTGCTCTAGAATTGCAGTGCCTATATTTTTGTGAATCTGCACTCAGTCTTTTCACTCTTGAAATGTTCTGGTAGTAAAGATTGCTTCAAGACAAATGAGTCCTATCGAAACTTAGGATACTTCACTACCATCACCAAGAAAAGCAATTTTAAAAACATATATAGCCCTTATATTGGACACTCAGATTTTTTGCACTTGTACGCAGCATTAGTTTTTATAGCTTCGCTTAGATTAAAATATCAAAATTATAATTAAAGGGACCCGATGAATTTCAAAGGCTGTCTGAAAAGGTAAGTTCAGGTTTGATTTTATTTCTGAGCAAAAGATCCTGTTTAATTTTCTTCCATCTACCTTATTTGCATACTACACAGTGAACTGACTGTGGGACCAAGCTCTTCATTCCTCTACTTGCAGAACTTTAACTCCATTGGGAGTTTAGCCTATGAACAGAATTCAGGATTTCCAACAATCCACTGAATACTAGCACATTACAGGTTTTATTCCAAAATGGTCATCAATATTCTATACACATAGCACTTTAAATCTTTCTGCAAGTAAACATTTTTAGACAAGACAGCCAATGATAGAATACTAATGTGTCAGTAACAGTTTTCTAAAAAGCAAGAGAGAGCAGGAGTGTTCATCCAGGCCATTTAGCTAATGATTATTTACACTAACACAAACCAAGGTAAAGCTAACTGTCATAATTAATTTGCTTCCCTCTGTGTTGTCTGCATTGTGCAATTATTTTACTAAATATTCATAAATATTAAACACAGAAAAGTCACTCTGCTGGGTTTATTGGTTTGTTTGTTTGTTTGTTTTTACCCCAAATGGACATTCATCTTTTTAATATGAACGAGTACAAACCTGAACCTGAATGGTCTCAACAATATTAATCAGATCACTGTAGCCTCATAAGAGGGCAAAAACAGTTTCCAGATCAAACATTGTCATGCATTGTTCTAAGGTTCAGGTTGCGCTGACCTGTGTCTATACTGATTGCCTGTAATCAGAGACAAGATTCTGTCTTGTTATATACCAACATTCCATGCTTAATGAGGAATGGGAGGATATTGAAAGAAAAAAACGAAGGAAATATCAAGATAGCATTTTTCTACTCACCAACGTCATTAAGATTTGATCTGTAAGAACTATTGGCTCACAGTGAAATATTTGAAATTAAATATGTTCACTAAATTTCTTCTTTTTCTCTTTGTGAAACAAGTTGGTGAAACTCCCAGATCTGTGTGTCATTCTGATTTATTTGGGAATCTCTTTGGCAAATATTTTTGGGTCTATTTATTGTTTATAAAGAGCATTCAGAATCATCAGTATTACCTTTGTTAGTTTTAGAAGTATTCGAATATTCTTTACATCCTGGTTGGATGCCTCTTTTTGTAATTGACCAACACATATATTATTGTCAAAATACTGCAAATAGATATACAGTTCATAATCATCACTATGTCAGTCAGTTACATTCAGCAAAGGTTGCAGTTTCTGTTCTCTCACAAAAATTTATATAAGATGGACTATATAAACTTGATTTTTTTTCTTTTGGATAATATTCCAGATTTTGAAATCAAGACACACTTTTCAGGAGTTCTTCAAGTTTTGACCTCCCCATTTGTGGAAACATAATACAAGAGATGCATGGACATTGCTGAATAAAAATGTGCAGTTTGAATGAAAGTTTGAATGAAAGTTCTTAAACTTTTTTTTTCCACTATGATGTGATTTGTGAAAATTACATCCTGCAGAACAAATTTCACACCACAGATATTAGTCAGATCATTTACTGCACTATTGGAAGGTTCTCAGAGCAATGTGAGAACCTATACAGGTGATAGCAATTCAATTCTGTATCATGCAGGAATTGACAATAACTTGTCCATATATCAGTACTTAATGACACGCAGCTATCATAGTGCTGACTGTGATACAGATCACTCGCTAGTTTGCTCCAAACTCAAGCTGAGACCCAAGAAGCTGTACCGCTCTAAACCTGCTGGAAGGCCCCGCATTGACACCAGAAAGACGGCAAACTCGGAGAAAGCTGTAAAGTTCAGAGAGACCCTCCAGGAAAATCTGCGCAGCGGCCCTTGGGGCGTCGATGCGACATCCAAATGGCAACATCTGAGGGATACAGTTTACAACACGGCCTTGTCGGTGTTTGGAAGAAGAGCTAGAAACATGAACGACTGGTTTGAAGCTAACTCTGATGAGATGATTCCAGTTACTGAAAAGAAGTGCGCTGCACTCCTGGAGTACAAACGCTCACTGAGCCAGAGTACCCAGCAAGCACTTAGAGAGGCCGGAAGAACAGTACAGCAGACAGCCAGGCGCTGTGCCAACAACCACTGGCTCCAGCTATGCAGCAGCATCCAGACCTGTGCCGACTTTGGTAATCTCAGAGGAATGTACGAGGGTATGAAGAAGGCATTAGGACCCACCCAGAACAAGATGGCACCTCTGAAATCCAAATCTGGTGAAGTCATAGCTGACAAAGCCAAACAGATGGAGTGCTGGGTTGAGCACTGCTCCGAGCTGTACTTACGCGAGAATGTTGTGGTTGACGCAGCCCTCAATGCCGTCAAGCTCCTACCAGTAATGGACGAACTGGATCAAGAACTGACTGTGGATGAACTGAAGAGAGCCATCGACAGCATTGCAGCAGGAAAGGCCCCTGGTCAGGATGGTATACCACCAGAGGTAATCAAATGTGCCGCGGACACACTCCTGGAACCCCTACATGAGCTACTGTGCCTGTGCTGGAAAAAGGGTGAGGTTCCACAGGATATGCATGACGCTAACATTGTAACGTTGTATAAGAACAAAGGAGACAGAAGCAACTGCAACAACTACCGTGGAATCTCCCTCCTAAGTGTCACTGGTAAACTGTTCGCTCGCGTCATCCTTGGCAGACTCCAGAAGATTGCTGAGAGGGTGTACCCCAAATCACAGTGCGGATTCTGCGCAGAGAGGTCTACCGTTGACATGGTCTTCTCTCCCTAAGGCAGCTGCAGGAGAAGTGCAGGGAGCAGAGAGAGCCACTCTACATAGCCTTCATCGACCTGACCAAGGCTTTTGACTTGGTCAGCAGGGATGGTCTGTTCAAGCTGCTCCACAAGATAGGCTGTCCTCCACGGTTACTCAAGATGATCCAGTCGTTCCACGAAGACATGAGAGGAACCATCCAATATGACGGCGCATTATCGGATGCTTTCAGAATCAGGAGCGGCATCAAACAAGGATGCGTGCTTGCTCCGACATTGTTCGGGATCTTCTTCGCACTCCTCCTGAAGCATGCCTTTGGATCTTCAACAGAGGGCATCTTGCTGCACACAAGATCTGATGGGAAACTGTTTAACCTTGCAAGGCTGAAAGCTAAGACTAAGGTGCGAGAAGTCCTCATCAGAGACATGCTGTTCGCAGATGATGCTGCTGTAGTGTCTCTCACAACCAGCTTCAAAAACTACTGGATCGGTTCTCCAAAGCGTGCAAGGACTTTGGGCTTACCATCAGCCTAAAGAAGACTAATGTACTTGGTCAGGATGTTGCTGAATCCCCATCAATCAGCATTGACAACTATATGTTAGAGGTTGTCCACGAGTTCGTTTACCTCGGGTCCACCATCACTGACACCCTGTCGTTGGACGCTGAGCTAAATAGGAGGATCGGAAAAGTGGCCACAACTCTGTCCAGACTCAGCAAGAGAGTGTGGAATAACAACAAGCTGTACACTCACACCAAAATGCAAGTCTACAGAGCCTGCATCCTCAGCACCCTCCTTTATGGCAGCGAGACTTGGACCCTGTATGCCCGCCAGGAAAAGAGGCTGAACGTCTTCCACTTGCGCTGCCTCAGGCACATCCTTGGAATATCATGGAAGGACAGAGTTACCAACACAGCCGTCCTCGAGCAAGCTGGAATCCCAACCATGCACACCCTCCTCAGGCAGCGTCGGCTCCGCTGGCTTGGCCACGTCCACAGGATGAACGATGGAAGGATTCCAAAAGACATCCTGTATGGTGAGCTAGCCTCTGGCAAAAGACCCCCCAGACACCCCCAGTTGCGGTACAAAGATGTCTGCAAGAGAGACCTCAGAGAGGTAGACATCGAACTGGACAACTGGGAAGAACTAGCAGACGACCGCAGAAGATGGAGGCAGGGGTTACACAAGGGCCTTCAGAAGTGCGAGTTGAAGATCAGACAGCTAGCAGAGGAGAAGCGAGCACACAGAAAGCACAATAAGGACTTGCCAGACACCCAGTACATCTGCAAGAGATGCAGCAAGGACTGTCACTCTCGTGTGGGTCTTTATAGTCACAATAGACGCTGTAAATAAAATCTTCAATTTAAACTTTTAAGGGCGCGATCCATAGTCTATGCAGACTGAAGGATGCCTACTACTAATTACCATTCACAGCATCACAAAGCCTTGGTATTCAAAGAGCTGATGAAGTGCTTTCTACTTGACACATTCTGTAATTATAAATTGAACTGAATGCAGTCGAATCTTTTCTTGTGCTGTCATGGCATGGACATATTATTTCTAACACTACATGCAGCTACCAGAATAATTTCAGGGGCTACTGGACTTAATAGTTTCCTACAATTCGATATTCTGGATTTGTTATACAAATGTACTTCCCCATAATGGCTGACAAACTGGTACAATAGATCTCAGAAAAAGCTCAGTATACTCTGTGAACAATTCCTACTTGTAATCCTGAAAATCTTCCATCTGCATTAAATGTTCCTAGGTTACCTCACCCACCGGGCAATGTTGCTGCTGCAGCCCCATCTGACTTAAATCAGTCATTCATCTCATACTGTTTTGAAAATGGAGAATGCATCTCAAAAGGAGGAGGTTGAGCTGTAAACACCACATAAAATAATGGTACCTTGTTTCCTGTGGCACTGACTGCCAGGAAAACCCTTGGCAACTTGGCACAGTTTTTTCCCCTGCCAGTTTTTAGCTCACACCTGAACACCTTAAGAGGGTTTCAAAAATATCTAACCCTATTTTAAGTTTCGAGATCTCAGGCTCATTGCTGCGATCAATCGCCAGCCTTTCCAGAGGTTGTGTGTTCTATCTGAGACCTCCTGATTGCTTTCCAATTGGGTGCTTATAAATTATTCTGTGTCTTCAGAGATGGACAATTCCTTCTCTGCTCCCCCATTGTTTTCGGAGGTTAGAAGTCAGCAAATAAGTCTTCATTACTACTTGATTACTACTGACTCTACACTCGTTAACTCAGTTTTGCTGGCCAACAACAGGGGTCAGAGCCAAGCCTCCATCCACTTTTTGCCCCTCCTCACATGCTACCTGTGCCTCTGTATATGCATGAATGAGTTTTCTCTTCCTAGCAGCTTTCTAAGGTTTTAACAGTTGAAGTACAAAAATTATTTGGGGCCATTTATATAGGCGTCAGATAATGATTCCAAGTGACTGCAAACATCTGCAAAACTCTTTCCTTCCTCTTTCTAGCAGTGACTAGACGATTACTGAGGTCCCTTTGGGTTGCAGAATTGATCAATTCATAACCCTCTGGGGAGACGGTAAATACAAGAACGTGATGTTATCTGGCCCTGTACCAAACAGACAGCTGTATAAATCAGCATTTGGGCCAGATTGTTCAGACTTCCCTGATGCACCTGAGGAGTCATGGCACACGTCAGGTGAATAGACATAATCTAATAGTTCTGACAGATATGCCCCAGGATCACCATTGCTGTACTAACTCAGTGTAAGTGTACTAGGTCCGTGATTGTTGTATTTCACCCCATTCAAATGTAACGATCACTGAGATTTTGACTTATAAGGGTTTTCTGGAGATGTCTGGATTGATTATGGTGCTATACAACATTTATAAATATTGTTCTGATTGTAGAAGGCTGGTGCTCAGGCAAAGCTGCAGCTTGCAGGGCTGGCCACTCCCCCTGCTATTCCAGCCATGCAGTCCCCCTGTGTGCCAGCCCTCAGAAAGCAGGTTCCCCACTGCACTTGCTTCCAGCCAGAACAGGCTGCTTCCTGCAGTGGCTGGTGAGTGCGACTAGGCAGTGACTGGTCACGTGTCACCTTTGCTACCTACCCATCTGCCCTTTACATGATTCCCTTCTCACTTTTCTCTCCCTGCTGTGCCCATTAACTCCCTCACAAACTGCTGCTCCTCCATAGTACCCCCAGCAAAGTGTGCGTCACTCCCAATGCAGTGTGGCCCCAGCTGGATCATTCAGTTCACCAACAACCTAGCTGGTGGGCTCCTTTCATCCCCCACTGCCTCTGGCTGGGCTGGCACTCAGGGACAGATCAAGCCCTCTGGGCCAGAGCACTGGCCAGGAGGAGCCAAACCCTGTATGAGCCAAAGTCCTAAACAGCACTGGCCTGGGAAAGCTGCTTTGCCACTCAGCTAAGCTCTGGAGTGGCAAGCAGGAAGCCATTTCCAGGCCATCTGTGACTTAATCCTGCAGGTTCCCAGACACCTCTTGACATGCTGCCCCCTGACCACATCCTAGGTCCTGCTCCCATGAAGTATGGGGCTGCTCTGTCCCCTAGACATCCTCTCCCTCTGAGCCAGCTCTCTGGCCAGATTTTCTGAAGCACCTGCAGCCAGATTCCCTGGGTCCTGGTGCTCACCACATTCTTAACACTTAGCCCCTTCCAGCCCATGCTGTATCCAGGGGACAGGAGGTGGAGGCAGTGGCAGCACCACCTTGTGGCTGTGTCTACACATGCCCCAAACTTTGAAATGGCCACGCAAATGGCCATTTCAAAGTTTACTAATGAAGTGCTGAAATGCATATTCAGCGCTTCATTAGCATGCGGGCAGCCGCAGCGCTTTGAAATTGACGCGCCTCACCACTGCGCGTCTCGTTCCAATGGGGCTCCTTTTCGAAAGGACCCCGCCAACTTCAAAGTCCCCTTATTCCCATCAGCTCAACTCATCAGCTCAGCACTTCAGCGCTTCATTAATAAACTTCAAAATGGCCATTTGCATGGCCATTTCGAAGTTTGGGGCACGTATAGACACAGCCTGTAGGTGTTAGCTAACTTTCTACACTGTGTGGACAGGAAGGAACAAGTTGCTTCTAGCCAAAGGAGGGCACAAGCGTGGGAGGAAAGTGATGACCTCTGGAAAAAAACACATGCCAAATCATCCCTACTCCATCTCTACTCCCTTTTCAGCTAGAAGCAGCTCCCATTCCTTCCCTCCCACACAGTGACAAAAGGCCGGAATCAGGGGTTGGCGGGGGAGCTTGTCACCCTGCATGTCCTTCACATGTTGTCTAAACAAGAAGTGTTGCTGGGTACCAGGAAAGGCAGATCCATCGTGGTGGCTGAGCCAGGCATAGAGGGTGGAGAGTACTGGCTAGGGAGAGCTGGGTCAGGTCCATTACTCATACCCATCCCTGTGTGAGAAAGGTGTATGGGAACATGTGCATGTCACTTGTCCCCATGTAAGCCTCAAAGATAAGAAGATAAATAAAAACACTTCCTCTAGGCAATATTTCTTTTTAGCAGAGGCTCAGTGAACTTGTTAATTTGAATGTTTGTACTGCATAGTTCTGCATCACTGCCATTGAACTTGTTGAAATACAAGTAAGTGTGCCAGGTGTCCCATGTTCAACATCGGGAAATATGATCACCCTGCTTAAAACATGATAGCTGGAACTCATCAGTGACAGGAAGCTCTGTCCCTATTTTTTATCTAAAGGTCAAAACCTGCTCCTCCCCACTCCATGTATTCAGAAGGCCCTGAATTAAGTGGAGCCTGCTTCAAAGAGAGCAGTGACCAGCAGAGATGGCGATAACTGTCGAAGGGTGGTTGTGTATCTCTGATGGTTTTCCATTTCTGGGTGGTTTCCACACACAGTCCTGTTATATTGGCTAAACCTTCAATGAAATGGGAACACTTGCTGCTAGCTTTAACCCAGCCCATGACTTCCTAGTGTTTTTTTTTTTGCTTTTTCTTTGCTTTGCTTTGTTTCTTTTTTTAAACTATGTGAAGTAATGAAAGCAAAGTCTCCTGAATGACTTCTCCATGGCTCTCTTTGTCATGTGTTTCTTTGATGCAAATTCAACCATGATCAAATCTGCAGTAAGAGACAAAAAGCAGAGGGACAGCATGTTCACTGCAAAGAGATCTGAGGAGATTAGAACCATGAAAGCTGCAGGCACTAAGAGAAGGTTCAGTGTTAATAAATGTCACACACCAGAGAGAGCAGCACAGACACAAAATGAGAAGGAAAGTGTTTGTAGCACCCAATCCGTTACACTGAGTTTATTTTTTATCTTGTCTCCTTGTGACTGTCCTAATTATTCTTTCAGATGTAACTACTGCCTCTGATCTGGAGGTAGGGAAGAAGGGATATGAGTCATAAGAAGGTTTCAATTTTAAGAGCAGTCCACAATGGGAACATACTCGAGAAGAATCTGTTAGCCCCTTCAAAGTTGGAGGTGCCCTTTCCCGGCCCTCAAAATATTCCTTCTTATTATCCAACTGCAACCAAATAAACTCCTGAGCTCTGTAAGAGAAATAACAGGTAATTCCATGACTATGCTTTGGCAAACATTTTGTTAGTACTGCCTGCATACAAAACAAGGACCCAAAAGAAAAACCTAATTTTATGCAAACAGTTACAGAATAAGAACATCCCCTATGCAGCCATTAGTTTAACCACACTAACAGCTGTGGACTAATTTACCTGTTAATGAGTCTGAAAAGAGGGGAAAAAACACATTAGAAATTAGATCAATTTTTAATCTTTTATGCCATACAATGACTATAAGAACTCCTATTGTCATAAGAATGTCTATAGGGAATTCGCTAATGGTACAATAACATCTCTGATTATAAGACAAAGCCAAGCCAGATTTATGGGTATTCTTTTGCTCCCAATATACTCAGCCAACTGAATTAAAGACTGTCAGCAGTAGCAGCAAAGACAAGAGAAACTTACATTCATCTTTTTCCATGACTAATACATGACACTCAAGAGACAGTTGTGTTCCAGGTACTTAACTGTGTAGCAACACAGGTATACTATGCAGGTATATGCACAAGAATCATTGGCCACACTGCTATGATAGAAATCCACGATACTGGCATCACCATTTATCTATTGGTTCTAGCACACTACAGTATCTGAGTTGCCGTTGGGTTTGAACCAATATTTGTTAAAGTCAGTGGTAGCTTTTCCTCTGACTTTAACAGGTTCTGGATCAGGCCAGTTTTCAGTAGAGTGGGAAAAATAGGATACTTCAGATACAATTGTGCAATCACTTTATATAAATGGCGATCGCCATATGTGACTAAAACGTTGCATATCGTGCAACCCTGCTTCCCATACTCTTCTTCTGTCTTACACCCTTATGATTTCCTGTCTAAGCTGAGTCACACAACAGTTCTGTTTACCTTTTCTATCAAGGGGCAGAACAAATTGCTCCAAGAGTCAGTTGCTAAAGCTCACTGAATTTGCTACAATTTGTCTTTGTCCCTGTTCTCAGTCTGTACTTGTACTGTGCAAACAGAAACCTGTATGAAAAACTGACTGAAATAAAAGAAAGAATGTGTGAAACTGTGTGCAGTGTGGCTGACCTTAGGCTTGAAAGCATTCTTCACTCTGGCCATGATTTTATGGCAACAACAACAGTCCAACAGTAATGTTTAAGTAACCCTCTGATTCGCTAATACCTCAGAAGTTGAATCGGATGGTCTAAAACATAATGAGCATATGTTTTAGGTAGTTTCAGTCAAAATAAAATATTAACCAGTTTCTAAGCACCATAAGGTTTGAGACAAATATTGAAGCAAGCTAATTTCTTTCACTGGAATACTCTCAAGTTTTAATAGAGGTTTTCTACATACTGTAAAAATGCATACCAGTAAGTCTTGAGCATCTAAAAACAAAGCATGCTGTTTCTTAATCATGTTCAAACTATGGGAGCAGATACCTTTTAAAGGATAAAGCAGACTTTGTGCAATGTCCAGGGCTGCAGCTCTTTTGTTCAGGAGATTGGCTGTTTTTCCACAGATATTTTAAACAGAAAAACAGACAAGTTTGTTAAGTACATAGCAGCATGAGGATGACTGTATGGGGGTGAACTCCATGTGCCTATGAGGACATGGCTCCAAAAAATTCTAAACTGGCATCAAATATTACTCCCACATGTGGTAAGAATAGGCTACACTCAGAGAGCTAATGAGCACATTATTTGGGACACCATGTTTTAATTAACTTCATTTTCCTGGCTTGCTTGCTCTTCAAATTTCAAAAGCCTCAAGGATGGTGTAAGAGTCTCTTCTTATATGTTCTTTTGACTGTTGTTGTTTTTGCTTGTTTTCAGGGTATATGTCTCATGGGCTACGTCTACACGTGAAGCCTACATCGAAATAGCGACATCGAAATAGGCTATTTCGATGAATAACGTCTACACGTCCTCCAGGGCCGGCAACGTCGATGTTCAACTTCGACATTGCACAGCCCAACATCGAAATAGGCGCAGCGAGGGAACGTCTACACGCCAAAGTAGCACACATCGAAATAGGGATGCCAGGCACAGCTGCAGACAGGGTCACAGGGCGGACTAGCGCTTCCGGGGCAACAGCTAGCCGCTCCCTTAAAGGGCCCCTCCCAGACACACTCAGCCTGCACAGCACGCGGTCTGAGAAGCCATAGGCACACAGACCCCGGGCGCCGCAGTCATGGACCCCCAGGAGCAGCAGCAGCCAGAGGTCCACCCAGCCCTCCCCGCAGGAGCAGGGCTTGCCCTGATCTATGCCATGCGGGAGGCAGCTGAGCACCTCCTTGCTACCCCGGAGGAGGGGCTGCCACCAGGGCAGCAGGGCTCAACCCCCAACCCTGCAGCACCCCTCCCCCCCACCTCACACGCCGGCGGCTGTGGAGCTACCCCACCAGGAACGACTGGTGGGAGAGGCTGGTGCTTGGGGAGTGGGACGACGACCGCTGGCTCAGGAACTTCAGGATGAGCCGGCAGACATTTATGGAGCTGTGCCAGTGGCTCACCCCCGCACTCAGGCACCAGGACACTGCCATGCGGCATGCCCTCACAGTGGAGAAACAGGTTAGCATCGCTGTCTGGAAGCTGGCCATTCCCGACAGCTACCGATCTATGGGGCAGCAGTTTGGTGTCGGCAAGGCCACTGTTGGGGCTGTCCTCATGGAGGTAAGAGAACCCACGGGGGGAGGGCAGGGCACGGGAGGGGGGCCCGGGCAGAGGAGGGGAGGGGAGGGCGGGGGAGGCCAGGGCGGGGGAGGGCAGGGCAGGGCAGGGCCACGCACACCCTGCTCACCCCTCATTGGTGCTGTCCCATGTGCTTTCTCTGCAGGTTGTGCATGCCATCAACGCCATGCTCCTGCACAGGCTCGTGAGGCTGGGGGACCCAGATGACACCATCGCGGCCTTTGCCACCCTGGGCTTCCCCAACTGCTTCAGGGCTCTGGATGGGACTCACATCCCCATCCGTGCCCCGCATCACAGTGGAGGACGATGCCTGAATCGCAAGGGCTACCATTCTGTGGTCCTCCAGGCCTTGGTGGACAGCCGGGGATGTTTCCAGGACATTTATGTGGGCTGGCCTGGCAGCACCCACGACGCCCGGGTTTTCCAGAACTCGGGCCTGTGCCGCCAGCTGGAGGCGGGGACCTACATCCCCCAGCAGGAGATCCCTCTGGGGGACACCACCATGCCCTTCTGCGTCATCGCAGATGTGGCCTACCCCCTCCGGCCGTGGCTCATGCACCCGTACACGGGCCATCTCTCCACTAGCCAGGAGCGCTTCAACGAGCGTCTGAACCACGCGCGCCAGGTGGTGGAGCGCTCATTTGGCCGCCTGAAGGGACGCTGGAGATGTCTCCTGACCCGCCTGGATGCGGGCCCCAACAACATCCCCCAGATTGTGGGTGCCTGCTGCGCCCTGCACAATTTGGTCGAGAGCAAGGGGGAGACCTTTTTCCAGGGCTGGGCTGTGGAGGCCGGCAGGGCCGACATCCAGCCACCTGCTGCCCCCAGTCAGCAGGTGGACCCTGAGGGGACCCGGGTCCGGGAGGCCCTGCGGGCCCACTTCGATGATGAGGCTGCGGGGTGAACTCTGCCCAGGCCCCCCGCTGCCCGCCCCTTCCTCCACCACACTCCTGCCCCAACGCCCACACCATGGAGCACCCAACCGCACCCCCCTCCCACTTTTCCTGGACAAATGACAGCACGCACTTGTGGCTGAACTCAAACTGGTTTTTCTTTGAGAACTTTTTTTTTTAACTGTAAATATATAAAACAAGAACAAACTATATACAACATGTGGAAACAAAGTAATATGTACAAATAAAACATTCGTAAGAAACAAGTGTCCTCACTAATAAAAAGAAAACCAGGGAGGATAAAGGGGAGAACTATTTACATGGGGGGGACGGGGCAAACGGGGGGCACAAAATAATAAGTTGAAACTATATACAAGGGGAGGGGCCATGTCCCGGGCCCCTCGCCCCTACAGTCCAGCACTGGGCGTGGGCGGCCGGGAGCCCTGCCGCGGCCACAGCCCTGTCCGGGGCTGGCTGGGGGCGGGCCGGACCGGAAGATATGCCCGGCGAGTCTCAGCTGGCTCCAGGGGTCCCTCGGTGCTCAAGCCCTTGGCGGTGGGTGGCGGGGCGACGGCGGATGGGACGGCGATGGGTGGAGCAGCTGGTGGTGCGGCTGGTGGAGCAGGCACGGCGGGCGCTGCGGCGGCCGGCGCGGCATGGGGGGCCAGGTAGTCCACCAGGCGGTTGAAAGTCTACATGTTAGCCCCCCATGCCTCTTGGCGCCAGGCCAGCGCCCGCTCCTGCAGCTGCAGGTGCTGCTCCGCGACCTCCAGCTGCCGTCGGTGGATGGCCAGCAGCTGGGGGTCCATTGCCGTCGGCTGTTGGTGGCGCGGGGTCCACCGTCTAGCCCGCCGTGGGGCCGGTTGGTCCTTGGCCAAGGGGCTGGCCTGGAGCGATGGTCCCGGAGGGCTCTCTGGGACCACTGATGACTCGCTGGCGCTCTCTTCCGGTCCTTCTGATGGTGCAGGTGCGGGACACAGGAGAGGAGCGGGGGAAGAAGAATGGAGACAGGCGTTAGTGTGGGCCCCGAGCTGTGGCCTTTGTCCCCCCAGCCCTGTGCTGCAGGTTCCCCATCCCCACCCCCGGGAGTGTTGTAAATTCCTTTTTAGAGAACATGTCCCTGGCCATGGGCTGTGAGGTTTGTGTGTGCCTTCCACTACCCTTTACCAGATAGCCTCGAGGTATTAAGCATTTTTAGATTAAAAGTTTCATTTTTATTAGCCTAACAGTATTCCCCATCAATCTGCCTAGGAATAGAATTAAAATATAAAAAGATTTTCTCTAAAAACTAGTGTTAAAGTGGATAGGAGATACAGGTGTAATGTAAGGTATAGGTGTTGACCGTTAGGGTCAGCGGTTACTAATGAATATGTATTAGCTAATTAAATATTCATGAACGTAGGTTTAAATTCTGATGCACGGATTGGACCAACTAGGATGCTCATGAATATGCATACGGAATGTGCATCTTGGTTGCCGGGGCAACGCAGGTGCGGACCTGACACCTGTGAGTGTTCAAACAGGTCCGCCCTGACTCTATAAATTCTGGAGCCCAGCCCTGCCTACGGGAGTCCGCTGGAGGACAGCGAAGGAAGAGGATAGCGGATGGAAGACCAAAAGGACCGAGTTCAGAGCTGGACAGCGCTTATAGCCGAAGGTTCAATGCGGAGAGCTGAAGCGGACCGCCGTGTCAATCGACGCACCCCAGCCGACGTGGGACGCCGAAGCCTTTTTGAAGAGCTCCTGTCAAGAGGATCGTCCAGTGACTGAACTGAAATCACTGTAAGCCTTCAGAACTTTACCTGAGGCAGGCTCACCGGGCGGACCGCGCCAGCTGGTGCCCCGCCTGGTGAGCTGTGCAAGCGGCGGCCTCTGCTGGCCGGCGGTGGAGCCGCTGCCACTTTTTTACCGCCAGGGGTTTTTGTGTACCACGCTGGCTTTTTCCCCTGGCCACCTCTTCTTTTCCTACCTTTCCTGTCTGCCTGCCGCGGCTGCCAGAAAAGCGCGCCGTGAGGGCTTCACTTCCTAGCTCCGGAGGAGACCCTCGGGCCCGGCGCCCGGAAAGACAGAGCAGGAGGGATAGGTATTTTAACATCAAGCCTCCACACACCTTAGTTTAATTAGTTAGTTAGTACAAATGGAGTTAGGTTTGATATTTTTCATTTTGTCAATTGTATTGTTGTTAGTGGCAATATGTGTATTGATCCCTTGCTGTTGTTGTTATATGCAAGGTAGATCTAGTAGTATAAATATTGTTTAAATAGGCGCCTTAGATTTTGTAACCCTGTTCCCTGGGGCTTTTATTGTAAAACACAGGAGGCGGTCTAACTGACCTAGCCGTTATACTTTTACATTCACTATAGAAGATTAGCCTAGATTTTAATCATTTAGAAGGGATTCAGAACTGTTGCTCCCTCTGCTAGGTAGAGCTCACCTAAGCCGAGGTTGAAGCATTAGGCGATAACCTGTAATCAGGAAAACCCCAATTTACACTTACATATAAATAGGAAGATAATTAAGGGGATAACCCATTAGAGGGAAAACCCCACTTCAAAAACCCCTGCAGGGTAGTAAGACCTTGGGCATTGTCAATAAGACCCAAGGCAGTCTGAGGAGACGGGACTTATTATTATTAAGGCAGTAGTTCTTAGATTCGAGGTACAAACATCTTTCCCGCGCGCTACTTGCTATTGAGGTAGTAGTTGGACGAGAGGGCTAGACCCGCGGCTACTTTTGGAGTCAACCTGCCTGGCCAGCAGGCCAAACTCACTCACCTAGATAATCATCTGTTCTCCTAGGAGGCTGGGCCTGGGATAGAACGACCTCGCCCTTTAAAGGGAAGGAGAGCGTGGGTGCGCTGTAGTGAAGGGAATACAATATAGCTTAGACTTATTCCTGGACGATGCAGTAAAGGGACTCCCGTAACTGGGGAAACGACATAGGCGGTTCCAGGAATACATTGTATTGTAGTCTCTTTAGATCAAACTACCCATAATTTGGGCGTTGGGACGCTAAGGTAAAGGGAAGTCAACATAGTCTTCTTAATTACATTGTAGTCCCTTTAGACTAAAATATCCCGTATATTTACTGGAAGCCCGTTACCAGTATAAACAACCTGGCACATACATTTACATTTAAATACATAATTAGTAACATACATAAATAAATATATATACACTTACATATAGCTATTACTATACAGTTCTGGTCTTTTCCCTTTCAGCATACGAGGAAGAGCGCCACGTTGTGCATCTCTTTGAAGCCAAAGTAAGTCAAGTGGGCTTAGAGAAGATCTAACCGTTACAATAATATACAGACTAAGGGCTACTAGTCTGTTAGGTCCCAAATCCTGTGCTAGGCCCAGGGAATAAGGGAATAACTAGTTGTAGTTCTAGGACAATTAAGGATATAGAACAAAAACAAAGCATAAATAGGAAGAAAAGCATTATAATATATAAACAAACCCGCTCTTGTTAAATAAAATCTTTTTGTGGACAGTTGATCCCTGGTTTGTCGTCCTTTCTAGGGAACAGCACGGCTCAGTCACACACCCTGTATAACCCCACTGGACTAGGTCCCGTTGACATCGATCCAGGTTGCGGGGTAAAACCTGAGGCGGTGCTTGGTTGCTGGTGGGAAGACTTAGGCAGCCTTATAAGCCTTTTGGTTGCCTCTGAGCTGACCACTGCAGCCTCGCCTTGCACCCGCCAAGCATCATTAGGGAGATGCTGCTGTGATGGATGGGGTTCAGGGGTCCCCCTGCCCTGCACCCCGTCCCCTGGTGGAAGCGACTCTCACTTCACTCCGCAGGGTCTGACAGCAGGAGAGGTTTCTTAGGCCACAGATGCCCAGTTTCTCCCAGGAGTGACAGCACCAGCTGTCGGAAGAGACAGTCCTTCCAACCCATCCTGGGGAGAAGACCCCAAGGGGTGCCCCTCTGGGATGCAGCTTTCCCCTCCTCAGGCTGGCTGCCTTCCAGCTCTCCCTTCCCCTAGCCTCTACCTGTGGCTCCCACCCTCCCCCCCCCAATTCCAAGCCAGCTCAGCTCCTCCCTCCTCTTTGTTCAGGGCAGAGGTGTCACCTGCCAGCTGTAGCCCCAGGATCATCCTTTGCCCCTGGGAGCTATTCGGCTCTTGTTGCTCATATCTAGCCTGAGTCTCCCTTTTGCACTCCCCCCACTCCATCACATGCTGCTGCTGCTGCTGCTGTTGCTGCTGCTGCTGCTGCGGGGTGTCCCACCCACTCCTCCCGGGGGCCCCTCGAGGTTCCACTCCCCCCTGCCCCGGGGATGGGGCATGGCACTGTCGTGCGGGGTGGGGGGGGCAGGGGCTGATGCACTGCTGTGAGGGCCATGGCCCTGCTGTCCTTGGGGCCATGGCCATGTGAGCATGTGGGGGGCCCTGGACACATATCTATTACCCCTCGCCCCTCAAGCCCAGGGGTGTACACCAGAGGGGGGTACATACCTGTCGGTCCACTCCCACAGTCTGGAGATCCCCGGGGTTGGAGGCCCGGCTGCTGCTCCAGGATGTCAGGAGGAGGATCTGCAGCCTGGATTCTGCAGAGAAGGAGCCCCCCTCCTCCTCCTCCTGCTGCGATGTCCTGGGGGTGGGCTCCGGGGGGGGCCCCCGGGGTGCGGGGCTTACCTCCGGGGCGGACTCCAGCTGCAGGGCCTGCTGGGGCTCGTCGGCCGAGGTATCAAGGGTGGCCGGAGGGGAGGAGGTGTGCCGGGGGCCCAGGATGTCCCTGAGCTCCTTGTAAAAGGGGCAAGTGACGGGGGCGGCCCCAGATCGGCTGGCCACATCCCAGGCCCAGGAGTAACCCTGCCGCAGCTCCTTCACCTTACTCCTGACGTGATCAGGAGTGCAGGCAGGGTGACCCCGGGCAGCCAGGCCATCGGCCAGCCGAGCGAACGCATCCGCGTTCCGCCTCTTGCTCCCCATTACCTGGAGCACCTCCGCCTCGCTCCAGAGCCCCAGCAGGTACTGCAGCTCGGCCTCCGTCCAGGAGGGGCCCCGCTGCCGCTTGCCAGCCTGCCTGGCTGGGCTGGCTGCCCTGGCTCCCCTTGGGGTGGGTCCCCTGGGGGCGCTGGTGGGGCTGCCGGGCAGCCATCGCAGCTGGGTGGGTGGCTGTGCTGGCTGAGGGACGTGCAGGCTGGCAGCATGTCTGGGCTGCCGCCTGCACGTTCCCTCAGCTTCCTGCACAGGAAGGGAGGGGGAGGGACCTTTAAGGGGCTGCTCCATGTGGCCACCATTGAGCTGAGGGGCTGGAGAGAGCGTCTCTCAACCCCTCAGCTGATGGCCGCCATGGAGGACCCGGCAATTTCGACGTTGCGGGACACGCAACGACTACACGGTCCCTACTTCGACGTTCAACGTCGAAGTAGGGCGCTATTCCTATCCCCTCATGGGGTTAGCGACTTCGACGTCTCGCCGCCTAACGTTGAAGTTAACTTCAAAATAGCGCCCGACGCGTGTAGCCGTGACGGGCGCTATTTCGAAGTTAGTGCCGCTACCTCGAAGTAGCATGCACGTGTAGACACGGCTATGAAGTCCTGGGTGCTGACTCAGTGCCAAGCCCCAACTTCAACACAGCCTTCCCTTATCCTGGATCACTTACACAGCTCTCAACTTTGGTAGCCTCATCTGCAAATAAGAGATACCTACAGTTTTGTGAAGAATAATTAGTTAATATTTATTAATAAATCAATGAATGGAATATGAAAGCTTCCATTTCTTGTGAAACTATGCTCTCCAAAGCCCTAATGTGAGCACTCAGAAACAAAGCAGTAAAGAAGCACATGGACTAAACAGAATCCCCTATAGGATGAGAGGATGATTACATAGAGCCAAATATCATTTCCTGCTTCACAGAAATATGTGAGAAAAGTAGGAGTTGTTTTCTCTGTGTTAGTTTCTTCCTAACTCTTTTCACGACATGTCAGCTTATGCCCTGAGACATGAAGATTTATATCCCTTGATTTTTTTTTCATTCTCACAGATTTAAACTGGTATGACCTTTATTTCAAGTCTTTATTTGGAAGCCTGTTACATTCCTAATGGTATATTGTGGAAATGAGTTTCACTGACTCATTAATTTTTGAGATTTCTGCCTTTCCACTGTAGTAGCTGTCCTATTATTCTTGCATGGTCAGAAAGGAAGCATGGAATCTCCAAACCATATTTCTATGCCATGAGTTATTGTGTATGCTTCTATCATGCCTCTGTTTAGGCTTCTCCCACTAAACCAAACATTCCTGACTTCTTCAAACTCTCTTTAAAACTCTCTCTACTAAGTGATGTGATAGATTCCTGTAAGAAAGGGAAGGGAAGCAGGATTGCTTGGTTGGTCTGATGAAGAAAGGACTGAGACGGTTATGTGCATCAAACGATCTCCTCCAGAGCTGCTAATTGGAAGAAGAACCTAAATGGAGACTCAGCAAAGGCAAGGAGAATGTCCATGTCGGACAATGGGAAGCTGAAACAACTTGGTATGAAAAGGTAATGAGGAGGTTGATCATCTGTGTAATAACTGATGTCTTTGAGATGAGTGTCCCTGTGAGCATGGCACAGTAGGTGTTAGTGTGTCCCTGTGCCATTGGTCGGAGCAGTATCCTTGAGGAGTTGCCTGGTGCCCAGCTCATGCATCAGCAGTGCCCTGTCATCGTGAATGCATGGGTCCTCCACTCAGTTCCTTTGCTACAGCAGAGGCAGCAGCAAAGAAAGAAACTCCAAAGTAGTGGGAGGAGGGTGGGTAGCAGAGTATTTAGGGGGACACACATCTCTGAGAACATCAGTTATTGCACAGGTAAGTAACTTCCTCTTCTTCTTTGAGACATGTCCCTGTGGGTGTCTCACAGTAGGTGATTTCAGAGCTGTGTATGTTAAGAAGGTAGAGACTTTGGGCCCAGTAAAAAAGCTGAACAGCTTTAGCTGTGTTGATGTCTGACAGAAGCCTCAAGTGAGGGCACAATGTTTAGCCAAGGTGGATTCAGAGACTCATGTGGCTGCTCTGCATGTGTCCTAGATTGGGACTTTTCAAAGGAACACCTGGACACATGTTGATAGGGAAGTAGAGGCCATCCTGTTGTTAACTTGGTAGTTAAGTTCAGTTCAGTCCAATAGCCAAAGTGATAGTCTCTATAAGGCTATGTCTTTTCACTTATTGCATTCTGCTACTCAGATGAAGAGTTTAAGAAATGATCTGAAAGGTCTAGTTCCATGAATATAGAAGGATAACATTATTTTGACATCAAGCATATACATTGTGGATTCAAATGTATTGGCATATAGTGTAGGGGAGAAGGACAGAAAGTGGATGATCTCTGATGTGGAGGGAGGAAGGAATTTTAGGAAAGAATTTGTGGGGGAGTAGAGATACTTTGTCTCTGAAGAATTTTGTATATCGTTCACATAGTTGTTTATCACTCATTTGTGTTTTGTGGGGAGAGGTCTGCTGAGTACATCTGCAGTGGTGTTGGACACCACTGGTACGTGACACATGGACACTGTTAGGCTGTGTTGGAGACACCAGTTCTAGAGTTGTACAGATCCTGTGAAGAGAGTGTTGGATCAAGCTCCCCCCTGTGTATTTATGTAAAACATAAAAGTCATGTTGTTGGTGTAGATTCTGACATGTTTATCGGTTAAAGGGCAGAAAACGTTTGCATAAGTTTTGAACAGATTTCAAGTACATGTATGTGTAGTAATCTTTTGGTCATGGACAATGCACTCTGTACAGTCTTATCTCCCAGATGTGCTTCACATACCATGAGGGAAGCATCCATGGTGATGGTAACTGATGAGTTTTGCATTGCAAACAAAACCCCTGAGGAGAGGTTGAGGTCAAGAGTCCACCTGTTGAGAGAGTGACTGACCCAAGGAGGGGTAGTGAAACATATGGTAAGAGGGCATATATTCAGTCTGTAAACCATGCTCAACCATCCCTGGAAACAGCATGCGAATCAGTGTGCATTGTGGATGAGTGTAATGCACTTGGAGGCAGTCATGAGCTGTGGCCTGTGGCATGGTTTATAGTTTATGTACTAATGCCTCTATGGTAGTGAGCCTGTCCTACAGAAGAGATGCACTCACCCAGGGTACATCAAAGTGAGGTCCTGTGAAGTCTATCTTTTGTGTGGAATTGAATGTTCATTTTTCTTTATTCATGTTCTGTGGTGCCATGTTGGTATTATGTGTCTCATTCAATGCTGGCATGGTTAATGGTATACTCTTGGTGCCAGATGGTGCCCTTGTGACTGAGGTAGGCAACTTTAAGCCTGTCACCACGGAACCAGAGCAGAGAGTGTCCATTATATTAGTAACACAGATGGGGCTGGATGTTCTGGGAGGGCCATATGTGCTTATTTGCTGTGCAGCTTTTGTTATCAGAACGGAGGTGCTGAGAGATGGTTTAAGCACCATTGTAGGCTTCTGAAGTAAAGAAGACATTTGCGTTTTGCAAATTTTTTCTCTCTCTTGTCTGAGATGGAGTAATGGTCGTAGTGGGAGTGGGACCCAGGTCTGAGGCAAGATGAAGGGACATTCACACTGCAATCCGTTTTAAGCGCTAGTCACTATCCCTTCAAACTGTAGCTTATAGCTTCCTGCGGTAAGCACAGTTTCAGGGTATATGAGTTTCCCTGATCTCCATGTCTGGTGGACTGTAGAGAAAGAACTGAGCAGAGGGATGGAGGGATGAGGGGGAGTAATGCACATGTGCGATGATAGGGCATCGATGACATACAATCTAAGCACCGTGCATGCACGAACCACAACAAGACTGCTCTAAAAGCCTCTGATTGACAGTTCAGGAATGCACCAACACCTACTGTGGAGCACCTGCAGGGACATCTATTGAAAAAGAAACATATTGTTTCAGTGCCTTTATAAGTAATTAACAAGGAAACTGAAACGTGGGATGGATTACTTTCATTCTTTGTGAAGTGATTTGCCTTGTCCTGTGAATAGGGTACTAATTAGCTTCTTTGAATGCAAACTGAAGTTAGTCATAGGATGAAACTAGAAATGTGAACACATCCAGTCTGTGTGTATGTATGAGTATGAGAGAGACTAAGGTGTAAAGCCAGGCAGAAACTGCAAAAACAAATCTCCCTAAACTTTGGGGATGTAAAAGGGATTAATATATACAGTCAAAACTTAGACTGAACATTGTGACAATACCTCACTATTGGACCAAGATAGAACTCTAGTTTAAGGTACATGTTGCATAAAATCTAATGGCCACAGCGTCTGCTTGTGTAAGTTGGTTAGTTTTGTCGAGGGCAGCAATTCACATTGTATTTTACAATCCCAAATCCTCATAATATTTTAGAAGCAAAAACTTGAAACTTGAAACAATAATGTTTACTGACAATGCTATTTATACTCAGGAAAACACCTTATCCCAAAGTGCTACTACAAAGGAGCAGATAGAGGGCTGGTAAATAATTAATTGATGTTTAACTAATGGATCATTGATCATTAAATATTTTTAGAGTACAATAGATCAGGAGCATGAAAATAATTAAATAACCCTCCTTTTACAGATCTGCTATTACCATCTCTTACCGCATTTCCTGTATAGAATCTGAGAATCATTAGACTAGAAAGGACCTCGAGAGGTCATCAGATCCAGACCCCTGCATTCATGGCAAGAGCAAGCACCATCTAAACCAGGGTGTCCTAATGTTTGGGTCGGGACCCAAACATGGGTCATGACTACATTTCAAAAGCATTGCAGCTGGGCTGGGCAGCTCCACAGGTGGATCTTAAGAAGCCATTCACTCTCCTTAAGTGGTTCTCAACTTCTTAATTGGATTAACAGATGTCAGGCAGTTAAGCCAATCAATTAAATTGAGAACCATTTCAGCTGCAGGGCACAGAACTGTATACCTGAGGAGCAGCGTCCAACTCAGGTAAGGTGGGGGACTGAGCCTGAGGTTGGGAGGGACGGCAAAGATGATCAGCTCCCTTGCTTCCAGCCTCTGCAGGAGATGAGGTCCCCCCAACCCCCAGCTAGTGTTCCTGCAACTGGTACTGCCACCCAGGGCCTTGCCCCAGCTCACTTCCAGCTGTAGGGATGAGAGTTCCCTTCCATACCAGCTGGGGTTCCTGCAGCTGGTGCTGCTGGACAGAGCTCCATGATAAAGCCAGCTTCCAGCCACAGGGATCCCTGCTCCTCCCCTAGCTCCCTCCAGGCTGTGAGTGACTCCAATCCCCAGAGTGTGACTCCCGTAGACCCCTGCAGCCCCTGAGTGTGACTCCCCTCACCCCCTCTAATCCTGCTCCAGACCCTGAGTGTCAATCCCCTAGCCCTCTTTAGCCCCACCAGAAACTGAGTGTAACTCTTCTAGCTCTCTGCAGCCCCTGAGTGACTCCTAGCCCCTTCGTATGACTCCTCTATCCCCTGAACAAGGGATTTAAGCCTGTGGGAAGGAGTTTGGGGATGAGTGTCTTTATATCACAACAACTCTGATTAACCCTAGTAAATGTAGTGTTATTATGTTATTAATATAGTTCCCCTTTTGTATGAAATAACTATAGTAGTAGGCATCAGTCAGTCCCAGAGGACTATGGTGTGTTGTTGCACCCGGGGTTGGATCGACAGCAGCGTCTAGTGTGTCTGTAAAGTCGAATTCTTGAGTGACAGTCTTTTCCGCACAGGGTACAGGAGAACACTGAGCCCTGGTTGATGGACTGGGGGTGGGACTTCCTCAGGGTTCTTTTCTCTTCTGCTTGTTGCCTGAGGTTGTCTTCATACTGGGACAGTCCTTTTTTCAGCCATTGCTTCCACAGTCATCGATCAGTGGCAAGTGTCTCCCAGGTGGCAGTGCTGACGTTAGCAGCCTTCAAGTCATGCTTGCACACATCTTTGTAGCAGAGATGAGGTCTTCCAACTGGCCTGGTCTTTGTTGCCAGTTCACCGTAGAGCAAATCCTTAGGTATGCGACCATCCTGCTTACGGGAGATGTGACCTAGCCATCACAGGTGTCTCTGCTTGATCGAAGTGTGCAAGGTGGCAGTCCCTGCTCATTCGAGCACCGTGTTGTTGGTCACCTTGTCCCACCAGGAGATTCCCAGGATGCATCTCAGGAAACGCATATGAAATGAATTGAGCCTCTTCTCATACTTGGAGCTCAGTGTCCAAGTTTCGCAGCCGTACAGGAGGGTACTCAGTATGCAGGCTCTATAGACTTGTGCTTTGGTGTGCTCTGTGAGTTTCCTGTTGGACCGTACTCTTTTTGTTAGCCTGGATAGTGTGGTGGCAGCCATTCCAATACGTTTGTTAATCTCGCTTTCAAGGGAGAGGTTGTCAGATATCGTAGAGCCCAGGTAAACAAACTTGTGGACAACTTCCAGCTGGTGATCATTGATGCTTATGGCAAATGGATGGGGGTTAGTGTCCTGACTCATCACTTGTGTTTTCTTGATATTGATGATAAATAAGCCTGAACTCTTTGCAAGCATCCACAAAGCAATTCATGAGGTGCTGCAGTTCCTCCTGTGTATGAGTTGTAATAGCTGCATCATCCGCAAAGAGGAAGTCTCGCAAGCACCTTGTTTGCACTTTGGTCCTTGCTTTTAGCCTAGACAGCTGGAAGAGCTTGCCATCAGATCTCGTGTGAAGGTAAATGCCTTTTGTGGCTGAACCAAAGGCATATTTGAGCAGGACGGAAAAAAATATTCCAAAAAGTGTAGGGTCCAGAATGTAACCCTGCTTCAGTCCACTGTCGATACTGAAAGGTTCGGAGGTGGATCCATCATAGACAATGACTCCCTTCATGTCCTCATGGAAAGACTTGATGATATTGAGCAGGGTGGAGGGACAGCCAATCTTTTCCAGAATTTGAAAAAGACCATTTCTGTTAACAAGGTCAAAAGCCTTGGTTAGGTCGATGAATGCAATGCATAGTGGCCTTTGCTGTTCCCTGCACTTTTTCTGCAGCTGCCTAAGGGAAAATATCATATCGATGGTAGATCTTTTAGCTCTAAACCCGCATTGTGACTCAGGATAGACACATTCTGCAAGGAGTTGGAGCCTCTTTAATACTACCCGGGCGAAGAGCTTTCCAACAATACTATGGAGGGATATAGCACGATAGTTGTCACAGTTGCTCCTGTCACCCTTGTTCTTGTAAAGAGTGACTATGTTTGCATCTCTCATGTCATGTTAGACTATCAAATGCCTTACTAATGTCTAGCTAAACCTCATCTACCACTTCCCCCTCATCCACAAGATTTGTTACCTTGTCAAAGAAGGTTATCATGTTGGATTAACACAATTTGTTCTTGACAAGTCCAGGCTGACTCTTAGTTATCACCTTGTTATTTTCTAGGTGTTTGCAAATGCTTTCCATGATTATTTTTTCCCTTATATTTCCTGATACACAAGTAAAGATGACTGGTCTGTAATTCTCTGGGTTATCCTTATTTTCCTTTTTATAGATGGGCACTCTCTATCCTTTTCCAGTATTGCCTACATGATTATTATTATATTGATCATTAACCTTTGATAAATGTGAGCTTAGTCAACCAGGGAATCTGAATTCAGGAGTTGCTTCTTTTAAGAACAATAAGGGTAGATTTAATAGATTTTATATCCAGAAGAGACCATTATGATTATCTAAACTGACCTCCTTTGCAACACACGCTGTGCAGACTTGTCCTGTGGGTTCTTTAAACTCCATCCCTTTGCTTTCACTGTTAAGTCAGCAATTACAATGAGGCAATTCCATTCTCTTTCATCAATAGCTAATGTGGTCTCAAAGGCAGAGACACTCGCTAGGCATTGGAGCCACTGACTAGGAACCTGACTTGCTGATAGAACTGCAGTCAGCTGTTTGCCTGAGATTCTGATGAACATGCTTCTCTAAGCTCATAGGTGAAATGAGTGACTGCCTTTTCACTTCCATTCAGCTTGTCTTGCTCCTTCACAGTGAGCTTATCTGATTCCTTCAGAGGGGTGCAAGAGAGGAGCTATGGCATTATCACTGAGTGTATGTATTAATCATAGCTAGGAACAATGACAGGAGCAAACCACAGTTGGGAGTACCACTGGAAAATTGGATTTTTAAAAAAAGATTTAGTTCATAAATCAGGTACAATTGGTAAAGAGAACTGGGAATTAAACAGAAGTGGAATAATTTCTGAAATGTTTCACTATCACTGAAAACGGTCCTGCCTGCCTATAAGAGAGAAATTTGCTCCTTACTGCTGCCTACCTGAAGTGTGTAGGTGGTTTGCTTAACTATTCACAATATTCATATTAAAATTAAAGGTGGCACCATTTTGCTAACCTTTAAAGTATATTAAAAACTTTAAACAACATGGAGAGATTTTCTATAGTGCTCATGCCTTGTATAGCATTTAAATAGTCCAAATTAATCTTTTCTTACTCCATTGGTGTAGATAAGCTAGTGATTAAAGAACGTCAAAGCTACAGAAGAAAATGAAATGCATTAAAAGTTCAGTTTAGTATAAATAGTTCTATCCATCACCCAAGCCACTGCCTAGTCCATTGCTAAATATGCCCTGCAGATGTAGCGTATTACAAGGTTAGATGAAAATACAGCCTATGTGCCATATGAGATGGTGATTTCAAAGCCATAATGTGTCCCGTTCAGGTTGCACTTCTGTATCCCAGAGATACATTATTAAGACATATTTCCCCATGGTCTTAAATATATTTAACAAGATTAGCACTTCAAAATATGAATTAGAGAATGTTTAAACAAATCAAGAGACTACAAGAATGTAAAATATGATATATGACAGCCTTCCTCATCTTGAGGAAAAGTAGTTTGCATTATAGTGAGCACAACATACTATATATAAGGTTGAGGCACCCAAAATCAGGCTAACCACCTCTGAAACTCTTAACTTAAGCATTTTGCAATTCTTAATCTGTAATTGTCGCCTCTGCAGAAGAGAAATAGAAACTGAAGCAGAAATTATTATTTTTGCCTTAATTTATTATATACTTTTTCCCACATATTTTAAAAAATGAAGTCTGTTTTACATGGAAGTTTACGTGCATGTGGATCTTGGAATGAAATAGGTAGAGCTGGCTTCATTATTCATTTAAAACAATTTATCTAAAACGTGGGAATTTTTCATCAAATATAATATTCACAAATAAATCTTTTCACAATACTCCAAGCTCTAAGGATGGCTGGGTAATAAACTGCAGACAATTTTTCATCAGTTTTTGAATAAATTATTGCTGAATAATTTTATTCATTATTGTGCAAGTTTAGCAAGAGAGAGAAGTCTTTATTCAAACTCTGTAGACCTCACAGTGGTGTCATACACTGTTCACTGTTTTCAGCTATTGGGGCATATTTAGTGTTTGTGAAAAATTCTAAATAGCCCAGCCAAGTAACATCCAATCTGTATCCACAAAACTAGTATAGTCCCCCTGCCAATGTGCCTTGCCTGCCCTACATTGCTTACTTCTGCAGGTAAGCACGTGGTTCCCAATGTTCTCCACACCACATACTGTGATAGATGTTTCTGTGATGTGGATGTCTGTCCATTAGGAACTGGACTGAAATCACCATGACGGTTTGCTGTGCAACTATTAGTCATCCTTAAGATTCATTTGGATTTAGCCTAGGATGTGAATAATTTTCTATGACTAGCACTCAGGAGCCACGTCTACACGTGCCGGCTACTTTGAAGTAGCTGCGCCAACTTCGAAATAGCGCCTGCCACGTCTACACGTGGCGAGCACTATTTCGAAGTGGAAATCGATGTAAGGTGGCAAGACGTTGAAGTTGCTATCGCCATCAGGAGATGGGAATAGCGCCCTACTTCGACGTTGAACGTCGAAGTAGGGCACGTGTAGCCAATCCGCATCCCGCAACATTGAAATAGCGGGGTCCGCCATGGCAGCCATCAGCTGAGGGGTTGAGAGATGCTCTCTCCAGCCCCTGAGCTCTATGGTCGCCACGTGCAGTGGCCCCTTAAAGCTCCCTGCCCCCTAAGTTCCTGTGCAGGAAGCTGAGAGCACATGCAGGCGGCAGCACTGTCACGCGGCCAGCCTGCACACCTCCCTGCAGCCCCAAGCCACCACCCCCCCTGCGATGGCCGCCCGCCAGCCCCCAAAGCTCCCCCAGGGCACCCCCCCCCAAGGGGAGCCAGGGCTCCCTGCCAGCCAGCCAGCCTGTGAAGAGGCAGCGGGGCCCTTCCTGGATGGAGGCTGAGATCCGGGACCTGCTGGGGCTCTGGTGCGAGGAGGAGGTGCTCCAGGTAATGGGGAGCAAGAGGGGGAACGCGGATGCGTTTGCTCGGCTGGCCGAGTGCCTGGCTGCCCGGGGTCACCCTGCCTGCACTCCTGACCACTGCAGGAGTAAGGTTAAGGAGCTGTGGCAGGGTTACGCCCAGGCCCGGGATGCGGCCAGCCGATCTGGGGCCGCCCCCACCACTTGCCTGTTTTACAGGGAGGTCAGGCCCATCCTGGGCCCCCAGTACACTTCCTCCCTGCCGGCCACTCTTGACACCTAGGCTGATGAGCCCCAACAGGCCCCGGAGGCGAAGTCCACCCCAGAGGCAAGCCCCGCACCCCAGGGGCCCCCCCAGGAGCCCACCCCTGGGATGCCGGAGGAGGAGGAAGGGGAATCCTCCCCCAGCGATGGAGGGGCTCCACATTGCCATGCCATCCCGGAGCTCCAGCAGGGCGTCCGCCCAGACGGTGTCCCCCGACTGTGGGAGAGGACCATCAGGTATGTACCCCCCCGGTGCACACCCCTGGGGTTAAGGGGCGGGGACAAAAGACATGACCAGGGCCCTCCACATGCCCAGATGACCATGGCCCCAAGGACAGCAGTGGCATGTCCCTCAGAAGAGTGCATCTGCCCCTGCCCCCCAGCAGGACAGCGCCATGCCCTATCCCGGGGGATGGGGGGAGCAGAACCTAGGTTCCCCGGGGGGGGGGGGGACACCCATCAGCAGCAGCAGCAGCATCTCCCGGGAATGGGGATGGGGAACCAGCAGCAGAGGGGTGGGGGGACAAGGGCCACGGCTCAGGGCCCACACTAATGGCTGTCTCCACTCTTCTTCCCCCCCCGGTGTTCCGCAGCTGCACCATCAGAGGGCCCGGAGAGCGCTGGAGAGGTCTCCATGGTCCCGGAGAGCCCACCGGGGCCATTGCTGCAGGCCAGTCCCTCGGCGGAGCACTGACCAGCCCCAGGATGGGGCCGACGGTGAAGCCACCACCCGAGGACAGCCATGGACCCCCACCTGCTCACGACCCTCCAGCGTCAGCTGGAGGTGTTGGAGCGGCACCTGCAGGTGGAGGAGTGGCGGCTGGAGCTCCAGGAGCGAGCACTGGCCTGGCGCCAGGAGGCATGCAGGGGCCTTCATGCGCACATTCGAGCGCATAGCGGAATACCTGGCCCCCCCATGCAGCGCTGCCTGCCGTTCGGCCCGCCCTGCCTGCCACTTCACCCGCCACTCCGACTGCCGTCCCACTGCCGTCCGCCACCCTGGGGCCTTCTGCCGAGGGGGACCTGGGTCCTGCTGACACCCGCCAGCCATACCTGCCGGTTCGCCCGGCTCCCACCCAGCCTCGGCCAGGGCTCAGGTCGAGGCGAGGGTCGCACCCTCCAACCCCGGGCACCGGACAGTAGAGGGACGTGGCCCCCCCCTCCTCCTTTGTAGATATCCCCCATCAGATATTTGTATATAGTTTGTGTTAGACCCCTGTTCTTTTATGGTACCTGCCCCCCCATGTAAATAGTCCCCCCTTTTGTTCTTACTATATATATATATATATAGATATATATATATAGATATATATTTATATATATATATTTGTAGTTTTAATAATAAGAGAATTCACTGTTTTTTGGTTTCAAAAACAACTGGTCCATTTTTATTTGCAAGAAAAGTGGGGGGGGGTTGTGTTCTTGGGTGCTCTGCAGTGTGGGCGTGGGGGCAGGGAATGTTGTAGAGGATGGGGGGGGTGCAGTGCGGGGGCCTGACAGCGTTCACCCCATAGCCTGCTCGAAATGGGCCCGCAGGGCCTCCCGGACCCAGATTCCCTCAGGGTCCACCTGGCGACTGGGGGCAGCGGGTGGCTGCACGTTAGCCCTGCCAGCCTCCACAGCCCAGCCCTGGAAGAATGCCCCCCCCTTGCTCTCAACCAGGTTGTGGAGTGCTCTGCACATGCCCACAACCTGGGGGATGTTGGTGAGGCCTACATCCAATCGGGTGAGGATACACCTCCAGCGCCCTTTGAGGCAGCCAAAAGTGTGCTCAACCACCTGGTGCACATGGTTCAAGAACATGTTGAAGCACTCCTGGCTGGCTGACAGATGGCCCGTGTAAGGGTGCATGAGCCAAGGCTGATGGGGGTATGCCACGTCTGCGACGACGCAGAGGGGCATGGTGGTGTCCCCGACAGGGATCTCCCACTGGGGAATTTAGGTCCCTGCCTCCAGCCAGCGGCACAGGCCCAAATTCCTGAACACCCAGGCGTCGTGGGTGCTGCCAGGCCAGCCAACATAAATGTCCAGGAAGCAGCCCCAGCTGTTCACCAAGGCCTGGAGGACCACCAAATGGTAGCCCTTCCTGTTCAGGAAGCGTCCTCTGCTGTGATCCGGAGCACGGATGGGGATATGGGTCCCATCCAGAGCCCCAAAGCAATTTGGGAAGCCCAGGCTGGCAAACCCCGCAATGGCGGCATCCGGGTCCCCAAGCCACACGAGCCTGTGGTGGAGCAGGGCATTGATGGTGTGGACGACCTGCAGGGGAAGGACATGGGAGAGCACCAGTGAGGGGTGTGCAGGGTGTGTCTGGCCCTCCCCCCAAGGGCTGCCCACCCCCCCAGGGCTGCCCTCCATCCCAGGGCTGCCCTTTCCCAGGTCCTCTTGCCTCCATGAGGACAGCCCCGACAGTGGCCTTGCCCATGCCAAACTGCTGCCCCACGGATTGGTAGCTGTCTGGAGTGTCCAGCTTCCAGACAGCGATGCCGACCCGTTTCTTCACCTTGAGGTCACGCCGCATGGCGGTGTCCTGGTGCCTCAGTGCAGGGGTGAGCCACTGGCAGAGCTCCAGGAATGTCTGCCGGCTCATGCGAAAGTTCTGGAGCCAGCGCTCATGGTCCCACTCGCCGAGCACCAGCTGCTCCCACCAGTCGGTGCTCGTGGGGTAGCTCCACAGCCGACGGCGTGTGTGGCGGGGGGCGGTGGGGGTCGGAGGGCAGCAAGGTCTGTGTCTGCTTCCTCCTCCCCTGGGGGCAGCTCCTCTTCTGCGCATAAAAGGTGATCAGCTGCATCGTGCATAGCATTGAGCAGGGCAAGCACTGCTCCTGCAGGGGCAGCTGTGTGGACCTCTGGCTGCTGCTGCTGCTGCTGCTGCTGCTGCTGCTGCTGCTGCTGCTGCTGCTGGGGGTCCACACTGCTTCCACAGGGCGTGGATGCCTGTGGCTCTGCAGACCACATGCTGTGCAGGTTGAGTGTGTCTGGGAGGGGCCCTTTAAGGGCACGGCTAGCTGTTGCCCCAGAAGTGCTAGTCCAGCCTGTGACCCTGTCTGCAGCTGTTCCTGGCACCCTTATTTCGATGTGTGCCGCTTTGTCGTGTAGACGCTCCCCTGTAGCGCCTACTTCGATGTAGTGCTGCCCAACATCAACGTTGAACGTCGATGGCACCAGCCCTGGAGGGCTACGTCTACACGTGCAGCCAACATCGAAATAGCTTATTTCGATGTTGCGACATCGAAATAGGCTATTTCGATGAATAACGTCTACACGTCCTCCAGGGCCGGCAACGTCGATGTTCAACTTCGACGTTGCTCAGCCCAACATCGAAATAGGCGCAGCGAGGGAACATCTACACGTCAAAGTAGCACACATCGAAATAGGGATGCCAGGCACAGCTGCAGACAGGGTCACAGGGCGGACTCAACAGCCAGCCGCTCCCTTAAAGGGCCCCTCCCAGACACAGTTGCACTAAACAACACAAGATACACAGAGCTGACAACTGGTTGCAGACCCTGTGCCTGCAGCATAGATCCCCAGCTGCCGCAGAAGCAGCCAGAAGCCCTGGGCTAAGGGCTGCTGCCCACGGTGACCATAGAGCCCCTCAGGGGCTGGAGAGAGAGTATCTCTCAACCCCCCAGCTGATGGCCGCCATGGAGGACCCAGCAATTTCGACGTTGCGGGACACGGATCGTCTACACGGTCCCTACTTCGACGTTGAACGTCGAAGTAGGGCGCTATTCCTATCTCCTCATGAGGTTAGCAACTTTGACGTCTCGCCGCCTAACGTCGAAGTTAACTTCGAAATAGCGCCCGACGCGTGTAGACGCGACGGGCACTATTTCGAAGTTGGTGCCGCTACTTCGAAGTAGCGTGCACGTGTAGACGCAGCTGAGGACGTGTAGACGCTATTCTACAGAGAATTTGGACTACAGAGAAAAACATTTTATTTGCAAAAAGATAAGAAATGTGCTGAATCCATGGCCCCTGTTTTGTCACTTTGTGCTGTTGAATGCAAATGAGCCTGAAAAGGAAGTGATTCGCACTAACACAGTGGAATGCCCCAGTGATGAAAAGATGGCACAGATGTTCTATGGACCCCATTCACCAGGACATGGCAGGATGCAGCAGTGGAATGTCAGAGGTAGTAGAGGACAGGGCAGAGCACACTATACTTTGACAGATTTTTACCTGGTTGCAGTCAGAATAACAGAGTATTCCAGAGGCTGATCTAGCATATGCTAGAGACTATTGCAACACCTGGCTGACCAAGTGCTCAACAAAAAGATGTACTTGGCATGGGTTGTGAGTCATCTCACCACCACCTGCCCTTGGCATCAGGAAGTTGTCTTTGAACCCCAGGAAGCATCATGAGGGATCCCCAGGAATTGACAGAGATTCACTGGATCTGACACATACATAATAGGCTGGCATGTGATGCCTCTCCCAATTAGCCACTAACTCACTGTTCATCCTCATGATGGTAAGATGTTTGTACAAATGATATTTATGAAGTTCTGTAACTATACTGAAAACCCTGTTCTTAAAGTATATTAGTTCACACAGGTCACCAGCAGGTGATAAGCAGTTTTGATTTAGGCAGGGGATAGTAGATGCTTCTCCCTGGCTTGTTATCCTGTGGCTTAGCTCATAAGTCTATTTGCATTTGTGATCCTGTAGCCAGTGAAACATTGGGGTATTCTATTCCTGAGGAAACACATTAGCTTTGGGGATAATAACTGGCAGTATGGATGTATACCTGGGATTCATCGTGGAGATGAACAGTCATCATGTTTCATCTTATGAAAGAAGTATCACGGTCAACTTCCCTGGAAAACACTACAAAAATTTTGGAAGAGGTATACTTCAGTGGACAAGACAGGATTTTGTTAGAATCATAGAATCATAGTGTTGGAAAATACCTTGAGAGGTCACTGAGTCCAACCCCCTTCTGAAAGCAGGACCAATCCCAAACAAATCATCCCAGTCAGGGCTATGCCAAGCTGGGACATAAAGACCATAAAGAAGGAGATTTTACCACCTCCCTAAATAACTCATTTCAGAGCTTCACCACTCTCCTCGTGAAACAGTTTTTCCTAATATCCAACCTACACTTTCCCCAAAGCAACTTGAAACTACTGTTCCTCATTCTGTCATCTGCAATCACTGAAAGCAGTGTCTCAAATGCCCCCCACTCCTCTCTTCTGTAGATGAAATAAGCCCAAATCCCTCAGCCTCTTCTTATAAATCATGTGCTCCATCTCTCTAATAGTTTTGTCATATTCCACTGGACTCTCTCCAACGTGTCCACATCATTTCTTTACAGGAGAGGGGCAGAATTGGATGCAATAGTCCAGATGTGGCCTCACAGGTGCCAAATAAAGGGGAATAATCACTTCCCTAGATCTGCTGGTAGTGCTCCTAATTACACACCCCAGTATGCCACTGCCCTGCATGGCTACAAGGGCACACAATTAGCTCATGGAATCATAGAATTCTAGGGCTGAAAGGGACATCAGGAGGTCATCTAGTGCAGCCCCCTTCCTAAAGCAGGATCAGCCCCAACTAAATCATCCCAGCTAGGACTGTGTCAAGCCATTACTTACAAACCTCTAGGGAGGGAGATTCCTCCATTTCTCTCATTACTGCATTCCAGTTCTTCACCATCCTCCTGGTGAAATAGTTTGTCCTAATATCCAACCTACACCTCTACCTCTGTAAACTTTGGACCACAGCTCCTTGTTCTCTCATTTGTCACCACTGAGAACAGTCTCTCTCCATCCTCTTTAGAGCCCCCTTTCAGAAAGTTGAAGACTGGCATCAAACACCCTTCAGTCTTCTGCAAACTAAATGAGCCCAAATCTCTCAGCCTCTCCTCATGGGTCATGTGCTCCAGACGCCTAGTCATTTTCGTTGCCCTCCACTGAACTCTCTCCAGTGCATCCACATCCTTTCGATACTGGGGGGGAGGACAGAACTGGACACAATACTCCAGATGAGTCCTCACCAGAGTCGAGTCTGCTGGAAATGCTTATCCTAATGAACCCCAATATGCCACTAGCCTTCTTGGCTACAAAGGCACACTGTTGACTCATATCCAGCCTCTAATCCACTGTAATCCCCAGGTACTTTCCTGCTGCACTGCTCCTTAGCCAGTCGGTCCCCAGCCTGTAACAATGCTTGGGATACTTCCACATTTGGACTCTGCACTTGTCCTTGTTGAAACTCATAAAATTTCTTTTGGCTCAATCCTCCAATTTGTCTAGGTCACTCTGGACTCTATCTCTACCTTCTAGTGTATCTACCTGTCCCCCTATCTTAGTGTCATCTGCAAATTTGCTGAGGGTGCAATCCATGCCCTCCTCAAGGTCATTAACAAATACGTTGAACAGTACTGGCCCTAGAACTGATCCTTGGGGCACGTCACTTGAAACCGACTGCCTGCCAGACATTGAGCCATTGACCACTACCCGTTGGGTCCATCTATCAAGCCAGTTTTCTATCCATCTTACAGTCCATGTATCCAATCCATACTTCCTTAACTTATGGGGAAGAATATTGTGGAAAACTGTACAAAAGCTTTGCTGAAGTCAAGGTATATCACATTCATTAACTTCCCCATGTCCACAGAGCCAGTTACTTCATCATAGAAGCTAATCAGCCGAGTCAGGCATAACTTGCCCTTGGTGAATCCATGTTGACTACTTCTGATCACTTTCCCATCTTCCATCAGCTCCAAAATTAATTCCTTGAGGATTCCCTCCATGATTTTTCCAGAGACTGAGATGAGGCTGACCGCTCTGTAGTTCCCTGGATTGTCCTGCTTTCCTTTTTTAAAGATGGGCACTACATTTGCCTTTTTCTAATCATCCAGGACCTTTCCCAATCTCCATGAGTTTTTGAAGGTAATAGCCATAGGCTCTGCAATGATATCTGCCAATTCCCTCAGTACCCTTGAATGCATTAAATCCAGAACCATGGATCTGTGTGCCTCTAGCTTTTCTAAATAGCTCTTAACCTGTCCTTTCCCCACCAAGGGCTGCCCACCTCCTTCCCATACTGCATTGCCTAGTGCCGTAGTCAAGAAGCTGACCTTGTCCATGAAGACTGAGGCAAAAAAAAATCATTGAGTACTTCAGCCTTTCCCACATCATCTGTCACCAGGTTACCTCCCTCATCCACTAATGGCCCCACACCCTCCCTGATAACCGTCTTATTGTTAACATACCCGTAGAAGCCCTTCCTGCTGCCCTTCACATTCATTGCTAGCTGCATTTCCAGTTGTGCTTTCGTTTTCCTGATTACTGACTGGCATTCTCCAGCCATATATTTATAGTCCCCCTTAGTCAACTGTCCACGTTGCCACTTCTTATATGCATCATTTTTTAGTTTAAGTTCACCTAGGATTTCCCTAGTAAGCCAAGCTGGTTGCCTACCATATTTGCTTTTCTTACTGAACCTCAGGATGGTTTGTTCCTGTGCCTTTCATGAGACCTCTTTCATGTTCCTGTGCCTTTCCTGTTCATGTTTCATGTTCCTGTGCCTTTCATGAGACCTCTTTAAAATACTGCCAGTTCTCCTGAACTCCTTTCCCCTTCATATTAGCTCCCTAGGGGATGCTGCCCATCAGTTCTCTCAGGGAGTTGAAGTGTGCTTTTCTGAAATCAAGGGTCTGCATTGTACTGCTCACCTTTCTTTTGTCAGGATCCTGAAATCTAGCATCTCATGGTCACTGCATCCCAGGTTTCCACCCACTTCTATTTCTCCTACTAGTTCTTCCCTTTTGTGAGCAGCAGGTCAAGCTATGAATGGCCCCTGGTCGGTCCCTGCAGCACTTGTACCTGGAGGATATCCCCAACATTATCCAAAAACTTCCTGAATTATCTGCATGCTCCTGTATTAGTCTCCCAACAAATGTCTGGGTGATTAAAATATCGGAGGGGTAGCCGTGTTAGTCTGGATCTGTAACAGCAACGAAGGGTCCTGTGGCACCTTATAGACTAACAGAAAAGTTTTGAGCATGAGCTTTCGTGAGCACAGACTCACTTCATCAGATGCTTCATCCAGCATCATGCTCATGCTCAAAACTTTTCTGTTAGTCTGTAAGGTGCCACAGGACCCTTCGTTGCTGGGTGATTAAAGTCTCCCATAAGAACTAGTACCTGTGATTTGGAAGCTTCTCTTAGCTGTCTGAAGAAATTCTCATCTACCTCATCTACCTGATCTGGTAGCCTACAGCAGACACCAAACACTACATCACCTCTGTTGCATCTGCTTCTAAGCTTTACCCAAAGACACTCAGCTGCCCCTCTTACCCTCCATAGACTGGAGCTCTGAACAATCATATTGCCCTGTCACATAAATTGCAACTTCTCTGTCTTTTCTCCCCTGCCTCTCCTTCCTGAACAGTTTATACCCTTCCATGACAGTGCTCCAGTTATGTGAGTCTTCCCACCAACTTTCCATTATTGCAATCACCTCTTAATCCTTTGACTGTGTCACAGCCTCTAACTCCTCCTATTTGTTTCCCACGCTTCTTGCATTCATGTACAAACACCTTTCATAATAAGCTGATTGGCCTACTATCTCCTTTCAAATAAGTGGTACTCCTTTTTCCTTATCCACTTGCCTGAGGTCTTGGGTCATCGTCCCCTGACAAGCCTAGTTTAAAGACCTCCTCACTTGCAAGCCTTTCTTAGGTGGATTTTGTCATTTCCTAGCAATCCTTGCTCTTGAAATGGAATCCCATGGTCAAAGAAGCCAAATCCCTCTCTCCAACACTACCTGAACAACTATGCATTTACTTCCATGATTCAATGATCTCTACCTGGGCCCCTTCCTTCAACAGGGAGGATGGATGAGAACATCACTTGTGATCCATATTCTTTGATCTTACTTCCCAGAGTTACATAATCTGCAGTGATCTGCTCAAGGTCATTCTTTCCTGTGTTGTTGGTTCATACGTGGAGAAGTAGGAAGGGGTAATAATCCACACGTTTGATGATTTCTGGAAGTCTCTCTGTCGCATCCTGGATTCTAGTTCCTGCAGGCAGCAAACTTTCTGAGATTCCAGTCTGGACAGCAGATGGATGACTCAGTCCCTCTTAGTAGGGAGTCCCTGACCACAACCACCCATCTTCTTCTTTTGAGGGTGGTGGTCATAGAACTGCCATCCCTAGAACTATTCATCCCAGGCCTTCCAGCCAGTGGGGTCTTCTTCTGATCCCTTCTTGGAGAGGTCTCTGCCACACCATTCTCCATTATATCACCCGTGCAGAGACCTTGAAAGTGGTTGCTTACCTCTACAGGAACTGGAGGTAACTGAATTGGCTTTCGTATCCTAGAAGTTCCATGCTTCCAATTTTCTTCCTTGGCTTCTACAGCCCTCTTCAATCACTCAGCCTGCTGTGCCTGCAGTACTAAATGATGCGTTCTATGGAGGAAGTCTTCACTTTCTCTGATGGACTGAAGGGTTGATATCTGTGTCTCAAGTCCTTTTTTTATTACCTTTCCTTCCAAGATGGCAACCAGCTTGCACTTGGTACATACGAAATCCTTTCTATCTTCCAGGAGGAAAACAAACATAGCACATGCAGTGCAGGTCACAACAGCTGACTTCTCAGTAGACTTGCCTCTATCCATTGATTTCCTTTCTTCAGAGAATTCACTCAGAACATATTAGAGCTGATTTGAAGGGCAGTAGAGAAACAACTGATTCAGTGGGGTTCATCTTCTCTCCCAGCAAACTACCCTCTTAACAGCCCCCTGTTTGCAATTCCCAGATGGTCGCGCTCCCGATGGTCACTTCCAGCTTCTCACACTGTAACCTGCCAGTCCTTTTCTGCTTCTTAGCTAGTTAGTACCCAACTTGTCGTGGTGCGTGGGAATCCTCCTTCCTAAGTGCAAGACTCTGTACTGGTCCTTGCTGAACCTTATCAGATTTCTTTTGGCCTAGTCCTCCAATTTCTCCAATTTGTAATGAAGTCTAGCTTCTAGAAGACCAGTTGTAATTTTTATTTTGCACATAACCATTTGTTTTCAATACCTTCATGTATTATTTCTAGTATCGCTATAGTTAAATAAATTTATACTTTTCTTAACTATAAACCTATCTAGAAGCTATGCATTAAGTGGAATAGTGATCCTGAGGTAAAAATTACAAGCAGATATGCCTTGTTTCTTTGGTAGCAGAAAATCTGTGAAGCTTCTAAGCCCAGTGAACTAGAAACCAGACACTGTAGTGGAAATTTTGCAGGGTTCAAGTGTTGGAGTGTGTCCACCACTCACTTGCAGAGGGCATGTGGAGCCTGAATGGGGGCTAGTGGGCAATGCTCGTGTTACTGGTTAACCTCTGGTAGGCACAGACAAGGCATCATTACGCTACATATAGAAGATAGCAAGGGGTGTCACAACTTTGAGTACCCCCAAGAAACATCACAGCAAACTACAGGATAAATGAAGGGAAATGGATGTTCTGGTTAGTTGAGAGGGAAAGAGGTCAATGAGAGAGTCCCCTTCTTCCCAAATGTTCTGGCAAACAATTTTTTTCTCTAGGGCACATTGAGATATAGGGTATTCAATTTACACCACCCAGAGAATGAGAGGAGTTTATTCCATTCATGTTCCTGCATCACACAGATACTCTGCAGTCTATTTCAATGTGAAATTTGACTAGAGGTACACAAACACAGAATGCTCTCATCTGCATGAGTCCGTGTCTCTGTGGTTTTGTTATAAATAACCGTTTTGTTTCCCTGGGCCTCTGCTGCATTTTCATTAATCTTACTCAAACTTCAGACATCTTACCCAAACGCATTACTTGATGAAGATGCCTCAAACACAAAACAGCCACCCTAGAAATATGAACTGTCACACAGGGTTCAGGGCATAAAGGCTGAGCATGACTATATAGGATTTGCAGTATGTGTGTCCCTGTCTGCATTCTGAGTGGTCAAACCATCAATGTTGCTCTGTTTATATAGCTGCTTGCCTACATTTGGGATTCTTACTATATACTGACTATTTCAATGGACTGGAATAGAAACTATGTCAGTATATCACTGTCACTTTTACATTAGTGCTGCTACTGTGAGCATTTGGGCTAATTTAATGTATGTGCCAAAGTTATTACGGTTAGCTTCTGAACTGAGAATTAAACCTCATAAAGTCAGCTAACTGTGGAGAATATTTTACTATATCACTGCCTATGAATCTTAAAGACTATTGCCCCCTGAGTATTTTGATTATCTTGAGAAACAGAGAGCAATTTTAATTTACATAATACTTGAGATAAAAAAGTAGTTATATGGTGTACCTATGGTGTGTTTAAGCTCCACAATCACAGGGTACAAGATTTTACACAGTTCCTTGCTTCCTGTGCCATGTAGTTGATAATATTTTGTTGGGAACATTGCAGTATATCAGAATGTAAGCTGACCAGAAGAGATTCCCTATACACAGCCAACAGAATGACTTGCTCTGTTACAAAGCATGCTAGTGCCACAGAGATTACTGCTGAGTAAATGAAGAGAAAAAGGAACCACTGGTTGGTGTGTGTAGACATTGCTAGTTTGTATTTTTAACTGTATTAATCCTCAGCTGTCAATTTAGGGCTGGTTTATTTTCCCTTCCCCTTCACTGCAGAAGCACCAAGTTGTGTCAGTGGGGCTGAGGACCTGGCCCTGTGGCCATAAGTAAATGGCTCCATTACCATAGTATTTGTATGCCTTACGAATATTTAGAGATTTAGCCTCACAGCAGCCCTGTGAGGTGGGGAATTATCAGAGAGAGAGCTGTGTTAGTCTTTATTCTAGCAAAACAAAAAGGCAGTCCAGTAGCCTTAAATATTGAGTCTATTCTGGTACGGCTATGGTCTGAAGAAGTGGATCTGTCCAATGAAAGCTCATCACCTAATACATTATTTTGTTAGTCTTTAAAGTGCTTGGACTGTTATTTTTTTTTGAGGGAAGTATCAGAATTTTATACAAGGGGAATGAGGCAAGGAAAGAATGAAGTTGCTTGCCTCAGTAAGTTTGTGACAGTCCCAGGAGTTGCCTTTGGAATTACCATCCACCATAGAAGAGGTTTTGCTTGTGCTCCTTTGTTGCTCCCCCCTTTGCATGCCCCCTCATCCTCCTTATGCTTATTGTGCCCTCTTCCAGTCCTTATCAGTTTCCTACACCTCGTTCACACACCCTCTCAACTTGCCTCTTCCAGAACCCGAAACCAGGAACCATAGCTGCTTGTTAACACAAGTCCCCTATCCCCCGGGAGTGCAGGACAAGCAGAAGTGGTAAGTGAATAAAAGAAATTGACAGATTCCCTGCTTGTTGCAAAAGAGGAGAGTGCAGGACCTAAGGGGACACTGGGGGAGGCTGAGCACCACTGAGCAGCCAGTGAGAAAGAGGTTGGCCAGAGAAGCTGAAAAATAATGGTGGAGCACAGAGCTCTCTCGCAAGGAGAGGGGTTTCCCAGATGTGAAAGGACACAGACCATACTTAAGCAGTAAAATTGTTCTGACGCGTGTGAGAGCACCTGGAGGGAAAGGGGATGTTTTATCTGAGGTTTCTGCAAAAAGCAGTTGCCCGTGTGCTCTTTGTTATCATCCTATAAAAGAAAACAGGCTTTGCGCACCTTGTAAATAAATTTGTGCTATGAAAATGCCCAATGTTACATCTCTGATTTCTGCTCCAAAAGTGGAATTTGATGGCACTTGAAAAATATCAACTCTGCCTCAGGAGAATCCTAAGTATCTCATGGAAGGATAGGTGCATGAATGCTGGCGTCCTGGAAGAGTCAGGCATAACCAGCATTGAAGCCATTATCATTTACCAACAACTTAACTGGATTGGTCACATGGTTCAGATGTCTGATCAGCACCTTCCAGAGAGATTCTGTTTTCAGTGTTGAAGGAAGGATGGAGGAGCATTGGGGGCCAGAGGAAGAGATGAGGACATGATGAAAGCACACATGAAAAAGTGAAGCATCCGTGTCACAACTACAGCTTTGAAACTGCAAACTTAGCTCACAGAATGAGTAAATTTGGTTCAGAAATATAACCCATCTCTAATAGCTATAGATAATGCAAAGTGTCCAGGAAATATGGCAAAACTGCATTGCTAAGTTCTCTAAGTGTCACTGTGACTTGCCCTACATTTAGAAACAAGAATTAAACAATTCAGCATGTTGACAAAGCCAGTAGTAAGCCATCTACCCCTATACACAGAGTTGCATTAATCTTTTAGCTATGCTATAGTGCAGTTATTGCTATTATTTTCATTCATTTAGCAAAAATACCAACTTTATTGAATCCTATTATCAAGCTGTCCTTCACTTACCAGCTGAATCCTCAGTTTCCCTATAGAGCAGTACAGATAATTGCCTTTTGCAATTATTAATTTATAGGGACTTGTTTTGAAGTAGTTTGGTTTGTAGATACATTTTGTGGTTTGCCACTAAATTGTTACAATCTACAGGAGCAATTCCTAAAAGCAATTGCCTAGCAAAATGCTCAGTAGAAGTGAAGTGAGAGCATCATATGAAATAATGACTGTTATATAGAAACAGTTTTGTAAGTTTTTGTGCTTGTTTCATTCCTAATATGGAAACATAGAACATTAATAAATCCTTATTCCATACAATGACTTTTCTAGGTTATTTTCATAGTATTTTCCAATGTTTTGTGTTTCCTTAAGACATTTTAGTAGTCTTACCTTGCCCTGTTACATAAAATGGCAATAGAAATATTCTGTAGCTGAAACCAGTGTCTAAAGCAGAGGTGCACAAAGTGGGTAGTGGGTACCCTTGGGGCTCGAGGGCCATGAAATATCTTAATGGGACATGCAAACACAAGTGGCTGCTGGGTGTCAGGCTCATTAAAATTGTTGAAATATGTTACTGTTTTTATGTATGTGTATTCAGAATTATATGCCTATTAAGAATGTTTTTTTACATTCTACAGACTTATTTGCTTACAGGTGCCATACGGGGTTTTTATATATGAACATAACAAGAATTTCCGTCTGTTTGGCACATATTAGGCAGTTGGGGAAGGGCTGCTAAAAAAGCAGAGCCTGACATAAAAAGTTTGTTTACCCTGGTTTATACCTTTTTTGTGTAAAAATAAGAACCATAATCTGTAGGCAGTGCTGTTGAGAAGAGATTTTCCCCCCACTGAATTAAATGGAAACATAAAGGTCCATAAAGATCCTTGAAGATTAATTGCTTTTAGGAGACAAAGCGACACCTTTTTAAGAAGAGTCCCCAAAATTAGGCAAATAAATTCAGACTTAAGCACTTGAATATCAGGTGTGAAGGATATGTGAGCTATGTGTTAGTTTTATTAATACTGTGTGTGACATAGCTATAGGAAAGCCTAAGATGGAATTCTATATGATTACAGGAAGACAGATAATGGCTATGTCTACATGAGAAGCATCTGTCAACAGAAGTCACTGTCAGAAGGGATTTCCTGGCAAAACTTGTGTTGACAGATTGCATCTTCACTTAAAAGCAGATTAAAAAGCAATCTGCTCTGTCGACAGAGAGCAGCCAGACTGCCTGGCCCTCTCCCTGTAGAACAGCTGACTAGAAGCTCTGCAAACACAGCTGCCCACTGAACCAGAAGACCTGTCTGTTGACAAAATGGCCCCAAAGCATCTACACAGCTGTTTTGTCAACAGAAAACTGTTGAGAAAGGTGTTGTACCTGAGCATGAGAGGTATACTGCTGCCAGTGGAGTTTCTGACTTTTGCCAACAGACTGTTGACAAAGCACATTTTGTGGATAGACACTCCACGTGGTTTTCTGACCAAAACCCTGTAGCCAATACGTAGAGGTGAAGCCTATTCTCCTATATTTGACCTCCCCACCCTCCAAAAAAATTACTAGGGCTAAACATAGTAAAAGGTGGTTAGAAACCAAAAGACATCATTTAAAAATCGGAAGTCCAGCCCTACTGAGAAAAATAGAAGCATAAACTCTGGCACATCAAGGATAAAAGTGTAATTAGGCAGGCCAAGAAAAATATTTGAAAAGCTATTAGCAATAGTTTTTTGTTTGTTTGTTTGTTTGTTTTTCAACAGCAAAACTATTTTAAGTTTATCAGGAGCAGGAAGTCTGTCACACGGTCAATGAGGCCACTGGATGATTAAGGAACTAAATTAGCATTCAGGAAAGACAAGGCCAATGAAGGGACGTTAAAAGAATTCTTTGCCTGGGTCTTCACTGAAAAGAGTGTGAGGCACATTCCAACATTTCAGCCGTTCTTTCTAGGTGATAAATCTGAGGAATTGTTCCTTATAGAGGCGTTTGTAGGGGAGACTTTGGAATAAATGATATGACAGCCAGGACAAGATGATATTCACCCAGGGTTCTGAAGGAACTGGAATACAACATTGCACAACTACTAATTCTTGTGTGTAACTTACAGTTTTAATGAGCCTCCAGTAAAGCCTAACTGCATTACCAGGCAAACTGATTGAAACTATAGTAAAGGAAAATATCATCCGACATAAATGAACACAATGTGTTGGGAAAGAGTCTAAAGGGAAATCATGCCTCACCAATCTATATGAATTCTCTGAGAGTGTCAACAAACAGGTGGATATAGTGTACTTGGATTGTCTGAAAACTTTTGACAAGGCTCACCTACCAAAGTCTCTCAGGCAAAATACATCATTGTGTGATGAGAGGAAAGGTCTTCCCACAGATCAATAACTATTTTAAAGACTGGAAACAAAGAGTAGGAGTACAGTGTCTGTTTTTACAATGGAGAAGAGCAAATAGCAGGCTGTTCCAAGGAATTGTACTGAGACATGCTCTTCAACATACTCATTAATGATCAGAAAAAGAGGGTAAATAATTAGGTTGTAAAGTTTGCAATAAACACAAAAAATATTAAAGGTAGTTAAGCCCAAAGCAAATAGTGAAGAGTTAAAAGGGACCTTACAAAATTAGGTGACTAGTTAACAACACTAGATGAAATGGTAGATGAAATTAAACACTGATAAGTCCAAAGAAATGCTCATACACATATACAGACTGATGGTTTCTAAATTATTTATTACTGCCCAAGAAATCTTTGATTCTCAGTGGATAGTTCTAGGCAAGCTTCTACCACATGTGCAGTGGCAGTCAAAAAGTTTAGCCATATATGAGGAACTTTTAGGAAAGGGATAGGAAATGAGACAGAGAATATCAGAATGTCACTACTAAAATGCATGGTGCACTCACATCTTGCATACTGTGTCAAGTTCTGGTTGCTCAATCTCAAAAATCACACAGTAGAACTGAAAAATATCAGAAGAGGGCAAAGAGATAATCAAAGGTAAAGAACAAATTCGGTATGAGGAAAGGTGAAAAAGATTACGGCTGATCAGCTTAGAAAAGAGATAAATAAGGGGGAAGATATGGTAGAGATCTATAAAATCACAAGTGGTGTTGGAATAAATAGAAGTTGTATTTACACATTCCTCCAAAGCAAAAAATCATGAGTCACCCACAGAAATCAATAGACGTCAGATTTAGTAAAAACAAGAGGAAGAAGTTTTTCATGCACCCAACCCATGCAACTCATTGCAGTGGAATGTTGTGATGGCCAAAAAAGAATTGGATGAGTTTATGGAGCATAGATCCATCCACATGTATTAGCCATGATGAACAAAGATGCAACCTCATGCTCCATGCTCAAGATGAATCTCTGACTACCAGAAGCATCGAGGGTAAGATATTGACCTAACACTTCAAAAGTGCACTACTCTATATGCTCTTCCTGAATATCTAACACAGACATCTACTTCAAATAAGATATTGGGCAGGATGAGTCATGGTTTTACCTCATGTGGCAGGTCTTATGCTGAGAGAGAGAAACATATCTTATATTCAGTCTGGTAATAGCTCCCAGCATTTTGTAATTTAATCTTACTAATTGTTGGTCAGTACTAATAATGGTTTATTCATTCTCTTATGTAATTAACATTGATTGTGTAGCTACAATTGTTTCCTACATTTGAGTCTGTGAGTATTTTATGTGTTGAAACATGCTGCATTTTTTCTGGTTTTGACATTAATGAGTTTCTTACCTTGAGATTATTTCATTTCCCGTTAGTGATTTTTAAGGCATTAACATTTACTTTGAATGCTTCCTTCTCAAAAGGATGTAGTTATAAAAACAACATAGTGTTTATGCAAATATATTGCATATGTATAGGTACATTTTGATTGCACAGTGTAACTTCTTTATATGAGTAAAACTGTACATTTTATTATTGAGCAAAAGACTTTTACTTTTTTGCATAAGAGTGAGATTATGGTATTTGTATTCATTTTTCTGATTTTAAAGTGGTTTTCATTATCTTTGTATGCATGCACACACAAATACTGCTTAACTTATATACAGCAGTTATGCATAGATCTCTAAGGGCTTTGCAGGCAATAGTAAGTAAGTCTATCCTTATTTTATATATGAGGCTGTTGAGATGACTTGTCTGGCAGACCAGCAGCTGAGGCAAGAACAAAACCCAGCACCCCTTACTGCCAGTCTAATACCTATTCACTGGACCATATGACCTCACATGCACGGACACATAATCTAAAGTAGACCAATTACTAGGGTATCGAAGTACATCAGGATAGTTAAGACCAAAGCAGACTGTGAAGAACTTCAAAAGGATCTCACAAAACTGAGTGACTGGGGAACAAAATGGCAAAATGAAATTTAATTTAGATAAATGTAAAGTAATGCACATTGGAAATAATAACCCCAACTACACAAACAACATGATAGGAGATAATTTAGCTATGTATAATCAGGAAAAAGATCTTGTAGACATCATGGGTAGTTCTCTGAAAATATTCACACCGTGTGCAGCAACAGTTAAAAGAAACCAACAGGATGTTAGAAATCATTTAAAAAGGGATGGAGAATAAGACAGCGAATATCTTATTGCCTTTATATAAAACCATGGTATGCCCACATCGTGGATACTGTGTACAGGTGTGGTCACATCATCTCAAAAAAGATATATTGGCATTAGAAAAGGTTCAGAAAAGGATACCTAAAATGATTAGGCGTTTGGAATAGGTACCCTATAGAGAGAAATTAAAGGACTTTTCAGCTTAGAAAAGAGAAGAGTAAGGGGGATATGATAGAGGTATATATAATTGTGAGTGGTGTGGAGAAAGTGAATTAGGAAAATGTATTTACTTGTTCCCATAATATAGGAACTAGGAGACATCAAATGGACTTAATGGGCAGCATGTTTAAAACAAATAAAAGGAAATTCTTCTTCACAGTGACCAGACAAAATGTGGAACTACCGGCAAGAGGGGTCAGTGAAGGCTAGTAACATAACAGGGTTTAAAAAAGAACTAGATATATTCACGGAGGTTAGATCCATTAATGGCCATTAGCCAGGCTGGGTCAGGAATGGTGTCCCTAGCCTTTGTTCCTCAGAAGCTGGAGATGGATAGCAGGAGAGAGATCATTATCTGTTTGGTTCACTCCCTCTGGGGCACCTGGCATTGGCCTCTGTCGGTGGTCAGGATACTGGACTAGATGGACCTTTGGTCTGACTGAGTATGGCCATTCTTATATTCTTATCACATAAGGCCTCTGAAGCAGGGATGTGATATCATATCCATTTTAGAGCTAAGTAACAAATGCTACATGACGTGCACACAATCATAATCTGTATCAGGCAGTGAATTGAACATCAGTCCTCTGCGTTCCAGGCTGGAAAATAGCCATTGGAGCAGTCTTCCAGTTGAGACCATTTATTGACAAATATATTGTGGTGAAAGTGTTATCTATACATATACACAAAGCTAGGGAAGTGCTTTCCCAGACTAGTGCCTGGAATACTAGTATCCAAATAAATATAGGGAAAGACCAGAACAAGAAGTTTGGGAACTGGGAAGAACTAATGGGTTGGATTTATTGGCATGTAAAAAGATGTGTAATTTGTAAAATCACCATATAAATAATACCTGAAATGTGCAAGTATGGGAATACACTTTCTGTTTAAGGAAAATATGGTATCACTGCACAAGGTGTTTTCCCAGACACAGGTATATAGAAACTTTTTTTCCCCTGTACTAGGCTTATTGCTCTAAGCCATTCAGAATATGATGGACATTGGTTATTTGACCTCTTGGATATATTAAATAACAAACTAAAGTGAACATAAGAAGGGTCTATCTAGCTCAGTATCCCATCTTCCAACAGTGGCCAATGTCAGATGCCCCAGCGGAAGTGAACAGAACAGGTAATCATCAAGCGATCCCTCTCTGAAAACCAGAGGCTAGGGACACCGCTCCTACCCATGCTGGCTAATTAGTATTGATTGACCCAAACTCATGAATTTATCTAGCCTTCTCTTTTGAATCCTGATGAAGTCCTGGTCTTCACTGTTGAAACTGAAAAGCCTGCAACCACTTTTGGGCACTAAGGCCAAGAGACAACCTTACAGGAGTATCAAGGGCTTATTGATTGTATAAAGACTGGGAGGGGAAAAGGGAACTCCCTCATGCTTTCAAGCACACTTAGGCCGTTCTACACTTGCCACTTTCTCCCAAAGTGGCATGCTAATAAACGGCCTGAAATATGCTAATCAGGCAAGAATGCAAATTCCCTGTGCCTCATTAGCATAAGGTCATGTGATTTGGAGTCCGGAAGACGTTCTTCTGGACTCCAAAATGCCATGTAGAAGTGTGGCCCCCAGGGGGTTCTTCCAGAAGGAAGTCCTTCCTCTAGAGGCCCCTTCTTCCTGAAAATTTTTGGGAACAAGGGGCCTCCAGAAGGACTTCCTTCCAGAAGACCCCCCAGGGGCCACACTTCTACATGGCATTTTGGAGTCTGGAAGAATGTCTTTTGGACTCCAAATCACATGATAATGAGGCACGGGGAATTTGCATCCACGCCTGATTAGCATATTTTGGGCCATTTATTAGCGAAAGTGACATGTGCAGAAATGGCCTTATAGTCCCAGGTAATATTTCAGCATGAGCAGAAAGTGAGTTATGCTATCTTCCAGTGGCAGCTCCAAGCACTGCATGAAGAGAAACTTCCTTTTGTTTCAGACTTGCTACCTATTAATATCCTTTGGTGAGCCCTAGTTCTTATGTATGAAGAAAATGAAATATTTTTTCTCATTCATTTTCTCCACACCTGTCATGAGTTTACAGACCTTTATCATATCCCTCCTGTCTCCTCTTTTCTCAGCTGAAACATGCCAGTCTTTTTAATCTTTCTTCATATAACACTTATTCCAAACCCCTAATCATTTTGTTGCCCTTTTCTGAACTTTTTGAAATGCCAATATACATTTTTGAGTTGAGGTAATGCTGTCCACAGAATACTGTACATGGCATTCAAGATTTGGGCATATCATGGATTTATATAGAGGCAATGAGGTATTTGTATCATTCGCTATCCCTTTTGAAAATTATTCCTAACATCGTGTTTACTTTTTGACTCTTGCTGCACACTGAGTGGATGTTTTCAGAGAACTATTCTCAATGACTCCAGGAGCTCTCTCATAGGTGGTTATAGCTAAGTTGTATGTATCGTTGGGATTTTTTTCCAATGTACATTACTTTTGCATTTATCAATATTAAAATTCATTTGCCATTTCATTGCTCAGTCACTTAGTTTTGTGAGATGCTTTTGAAGGTCCTCACAATCTGTTTTATTCTTAACTATCTTGAACAATTTAGTATAATCAGCATATTTTTCCACCTCAATGTTTACCCCTTTCTCCAGATCATTTCTAAATATGTTCACAAGGATTGGGTCCAATACAGACCCTTGGGGGACACCACTAGTTACCTCTCTCCATTCTGAAAACTGACCATTCATTCCCTAGCCTTTGTTTTCTGTCTTTTAACCAGTTACAAGTCCATGACAGGACCTTAGAATCATAGAATAGAATTATAGAATCATAGTGCTGGAAGGGACCTCAGGAGGTCATCTAGTCTAGCCCCCTGGCTTCAAGCAGGATCAACCCCAACTAAGTCATCCCAGCCAGAACCTTGTCAAGCTGGGACTTAAAAACATAGAGGGATGGAGAATCCACGACCTCTCTAGGCAATGCATTCCAGTGCTTCACCCCACCTCCTGGTGAACTAGTTTTTCCTAATATCTAACCGACACCTCTCCCTCTTTAACTTCATACCATTACTCCTTGTTCTGCCACCTGACACCAGTGAGAAGAGTTTCTCACCCTCCTCTTCACAGCTCCCCTTCAGGAAGTTGAAGGCTGCTATTAAATCACCCTTAAGTCTTCTCTTCTGTAAACTAAACAAGCCCATATCCCTCAGCCTCTCCTCATAGGTCTTGTGCTCCAGCCCCTTGATCATTTTTGCTGCCCTCTGCTGAACCTGCTCCAGCACATCCACAACCTTCTTATTCTGGGAGGGGGGGAAGGGGTCCAAAACTGGACACAATATTTCAGATGTGGCCTCACCATTGCCAAATAGAGGGGAATAACCACTTCTCTAGATTGCCTCAAACTGCTCCACCTAATGCACCCTCGTATGCTGTTAGCCATCTTGGCTACAAGGGCACACTGTTTACTCTTATCCAGCCTTTCATCCACCATAACCCCTAGGTCCCTTTCCATTGTTCTGCTGCTGAGCGAGTTAGTCCCCATCCTACAACAATGCTTGGGATTCTTCCACACAGATGCAGGACTCTACACTTCTTGCCAAAGCACATGAGATTTCTTTTGGCCCAATCCTTCAATTTATCCAGGTCACTCTTCCCTCTTAGCCCATGGCAACTTCCTTTCCATGAGAGTTTTGGTTAGTTACCTTGTTAAAGGCTTTCTGGGAATCTAAGTACAATATGTCCACTGGATCCCCCTTGTCCATATGTAACACTGACAGACATGGGTTGCCAGCCCCAGGGAGCATAGGGTCTAAAGCCCTGCACTCTACCACATAACCTAAAGGGCTGCTGGCTCTCAGCTGAGGCTGTAGAGCAGAGACTTCACTAACCCCAGACGAGGTACCTCTGGGTACTATACATATATTTGTGGACCTCCTCAAACAACACTGGCACATTAGTAAATTATGATTCCCCTTTACATAAACCATGTTGACTTTTCTCTAACAAATTCTATTTATTTTTGTGTCTGACTGTTCTACTTTTTGGTATAGTTTGAACTAATTTGCTTGGTACTAAAGCTAGACTTATTGCTCTGTAATTGCCAGAATCACCTCTAGGCTGTCTCTACCCTAGCTCCCTTCTTCAAAGGGGCATGGTAATCAGCCTGAGTGGGGAATAATAAGGAAGTGTTGGGATGAATATGCAGCACCTCATTAGGCTAATTCTTCCCGTGGCAGCTTCGAAGTTGCAAACTACAAAGTGCCAGTGTGCTGTGTAGCCATGGGAGCTTCGAAGTACCCACACAACTTCGAAGTGCCCTTACTCCCAAAATGAAATGGCAATTTTTTGGGAGTAAGGGCACTTTGAAGATGTGCAGGTACTTCAAAGTGCATGTGGTTGCACAGCATGCCAGCGCTTCAAAATTTGCAACTTCAAAGTTGCCGTGGGGAGAATTAGCCTAATGAGGTACTGCATATTCATCACAGCACTTAATTATTATTCCCCACTCAGGCTAATTACCATATCCCCTTCAAAGAAGGGTGCTAATGTAGATACAGCCCTACAGTATCTTTTAAATATTGAGGTCATGTAAGCTGTCTTCCAGTCATTAGGTATAGAAGATGATTTAAAGGATAGGTTACAAACCACAGTTAATAGTTCTGCAATTTTACGTTTGAGTTCTTGCAGAACTCCTGGCTCAATGCCACCAGGTCCTGGTGAATTGTTACTGTTAGGTTTATCAATTTGTTCCAAAATCTCCTCTAATGGCACCTCAATCTGGGACAGTTCCTCAGATTTGTCACTTAGAAAGAATAGCTCAGTTTTGGGATCTCCCTAACGTCCTCAGCTGTGAAGACCAAAGCAAGGAATTTATTTAGTTTCTCTGCAATGACTTTATCATCTTTGAGTGCCACTTTAGCATCTCAATTGTCCAGTGGCCCCACTAATTGTTTAGCAGGTTTCCTGTTCCTGATGTACTTAACATTTTGCTATTAGTTTTTGAATTTTTGTCCTCTCGGTCTTCAAACTCCTTTTTGGCTTTATTTATGTTTACACATTATTTGACAGAATTTATACTCCTTTCCCATTTCCTCAGCGGGATCTATCTTGCACTTTTTATTTTTCACTGTTTCTTTTACTTGGTTATTAAGCCACGGTGACACTTTTTTTTTGTTTTTTAATGTGTTTTTTTTAATTTGGGGTATAAATTTAAGTTGAGCCTCTTTGAAAGTTGGTGTCTTTGAGAAGTTTCCATGCAGTTTATGGGGATTTTACTTTTCGATATTATATCTGTCAATGGCTACGTCTACACGTGAAGCCTACATCGAAGTAGCCTATTTCGATGTGGCGACATCGAAATAGGCTATTTCGATGAATAATGTCTACACGTCCTCCAGGGCTGGCAACGTCGATGTTCAACATCGACGTTGCGCAGCACCACATCGAAATAGGCGCTGCGAGGGAAAGTCTACACGCCACAGTAGCACACATCGAAATAAGGGTGCCAGGCACAGCTGCAGACAGGGTCACAGGGCGGACTCAACAGCCAGCCGCTCCCTTAAAGGGCCCCTCCCAGACACACTTGCACTAAACAGCACAAGATACACAGAGCCGACAACGAGTTGCAGACCCTGTGCATGCAGCATGAATCCCCCGCTGCAGCAGCAGCAGCCAGAAGCCCTGGGCTAAAGGCTGCTGCACACGGTGACCATAGAGCCCCGCACGGGCTGGAGAGACAGTGTCTCTCAACCCCCCAGCTGATGGCTGCCATGGAGGACCCCACAATTTCGACGTTGCGGGACGCAGATCGTCTACACGGTCCCTACTTCGACATTGAACGTCGAAGTAGGGCGCTATTCCGATCCCCTCATGAGGTTAGCGACTTCGACGTCTCACCGCCTAACGTCGAAGTTAACTTCGAAATAGTGCCTGACGCGTGTAGCCGCGACGGGTGTTATTTCGAAGTTAGTGCCGCCACTTCGAAGTAGCGTGCACGTGTAGACACAGCCAATTTCTGTTAAACTAACCTCCTCATTTTTGTATATTTCCCATTTCTGAAATTAAATGCTCCGGTGTTGTGTGTTGTGATGTTTTCCCAGTACAGGGATGTTAAATTTTATTACATTATGGTCAGTATTTCCAAGCAATCCAGTAATATTTACCTCTTGGACCAAATACTATGCTCTACTTAGGACTAAATCAAGAATTGCCTCTCTTCATGTTGGTTCCGGAACCACCTTCTCCAAGAAGTAGTCATTTAAGGTGTCAAGAAACTTCACCTTTGCATCCTGTCTGGAGGTGACATATATCACTCAATGGCTACGTCTACACTAGCCCCAAACTTCGAAATGGCCATGCAAATGGCCATTTCGAAGTTTACTAAAGAATCACTGAAATACATAATCAGTGCTTCATTAGCATGTGGGCAGCCGTGGCAGTTCGAAATTGGCGCGCCTCGCCACCAAGCGGGTCCTCCCGATGGGGCTCCTTTTCGAAAGGACCCCGCCTACTTCGAAGTCCCCTTATTCCCATGATCTGATGGGAATAAGGGGACTTCGAAGTAGGCGGGGTCCTTTCGAAAAGGAGCCCCATTGGGACGAGCTGCGTGGTGGCGAGGCGCTTCAATTTCAAAGTGCTGCGGACGCCCGCATGCTAATGAAGCGCTGAATATGTATTTCCAATGATGGGATCTTTTCCTTTGCTCCAGTTGAACGTTCTCTTTCCCTGAGACTTTCACCCTCCTCAACAGCACAGAGGCTGTCTAAATGCTGGTGGGACTGTTCTATGGTGTCCCAGAAAGCCTAATCAACATACCTTGCTGCCTGACTTAGCTCCTCCAGTTCAGCCACCCTATCCTCCAAAGTCCGTATGTGTTTTCTAAGGGTAAGGAGCCCCTTGCACGAAATGTACACATCCACCACCTGTTCCTAAGTGTACTCAAGCAGTTGAACATAGAGTTTATCAACACCACTAATATTATGCTATTTAGAAACAGAGAGAATACAACTGTCCAATATACAATGGTAAATTATGTCTATATATTGATATACACATACATATAAAATCATTGTAGAGAGAAAAACAACTGATCAGTGTACGACGGCCTTTCCTCTTTCCTAAAACACACACACACACACAACCCAATCAAAATGGAAACATGACCCTCTTTTTGAGAAAAATGATTGATCTTTCACCATTTTATTCATGTTTTCTTTTTTCCATCAGGAATGTCTCTGCAAGCTCCCTGCTCCTTGCCCTGTGCCTTGCATTGATGTGTCTCACAGGGGTCTATTTAGCTGTGCTGCAGAAAACAGAATTTACCCTTTGACCTTTAGGGCTCACCCTGCACTATAACTGACAGGTTTCCTGTTCCCTTTGCACAAAACACTTTTACCTGCAAATCCCAAGGTGAAAAGGATTCAGGTTGAAATGGCAAAAAATTATTTACTGCCTTTCGAATCAAACCCTGGAAGTACAGCTCATAACTTCAACCATTATATATGCCACAGAGATCACCAGAAATGACTCTTACTGACTAAAGTGCTTTTGAATCAGAACCTACAACAATAAACATTATGACTACAATTAAGCAAATCCAAATCCTGCTATATGCATCCTGACTGACAAAACTTACCTGAGTGCAGTGCACACAGAGGTCCAGGATTTCAAGAATCTGAGTGCAGAAGGACTGAAAGGAGGAAGATGTTGCCAACATGGAGGAGGAACAGGGTAGGTCCAGGGTAGTGAATGGATAATTTTTTCGTCTTGCCACAGATTTACAGCATCCCCATACAAAGATGTTATGTTCTAGAATTTAATCTTAACAGTAATAACATATGAAGATGGGCACAACCCACAAAATTTGGATTGGGATCCAGGGTAGGACTACTTACCCCCCGAAAGTTCAGAGACATTTGCTTCCGAAGATTTGATTCAACCAATTTGAAATAGAATCATAGGGGTGGAAGAAACCTTAAGAGGTCATTGAATCCAGCCTGCAGAGAAAGGTGGGTATCTTCCCCCAGATGGGACTTGAAACCACAGATTCAGGAGGACAATTCCTTGTCCATTAGGCCACTGAGATCATGTAAAAGCAAATGTGTAGTTGTTTCTAACCAAGTTTCTAACTAAGCACAGCTGCAGGTTTGGTTTGGAGCTCATTTCTAGTTAAAGTAAACTAATTCTGGTTTCTTTGATATATTTATGTCAGTAATTTCAGACATTATAAAGGTAAGCTCTTTCTGCTACTAAGCAGTAAATCAGCAGCAGTAGCCCAGCTGCACAGGAAAATATGTTTCTGAGCATTCCTTAATGGGATAATGTAAAGCAGACCAAATCAGAAATCACATTGAACCCTCTTAGGAATTTAATAACTACTGCTAAAGAGAAATAAGAAGCTTATACTTTAGAAGACTGCTAAATGTGGCAACTGGAATCTACTGGCTGCTTGTTATGTAGTTAGAAACTTCATTATTATCATCAGACACCAGACTTAATGCAGAATGACAGAATGATACTTGTCTGCATTGTTAAAACTGTACCTCTCGTCTAACCTCCATTAATCTCACATGCTGGCACTACTGCAATCTTCATTTTGTTCGAAAATTGCCAACAAGAGCTCCTCTAATGAATGATGCAATTGCTAAACACTGTAAGCAGCAGCGTTTGATTAGTTTCATAAAAGGGGATGATGAGTTGTCCTGGGCACAGCAAAGTGTCATGAAAGGCAGAGTGACTTTCCTGATATCTTGATGTTTGATTGATAATGAAACTGAGAAATAATTAAAGAAGATGACTGGGCCACTCACATAAGATCCTGACTTATAAGAACGTGGCTCTAGAGTGACAATGAGAAAAACACCTATGATCTCGATGAGGTAGGGAGAATCAGAGAAGTGTATAGAGCTGCAGTAAATAGTAAACAGCTATGAGTAAATATCTGAAAATACTGCTAATACTAATATTTGTGAAACAGAACAATGTATTTCAAAAAGATTGGCACAACTAGAGAAATGCAATGTGAGCAGAATTTCAATGTCTGCCCCTTGCTGAAAGATGTCATTTAACAGCTGCAATGCAGGGTATAGGAATTCTACAAATGTTTAGAAATAACTTCTTTATAGCTTGATCAATCATCCCTTGTTGGATTTGCATCTGGAAGCTTTTCAAGCACAGGTAATAAGGATTCTCATTAGAGATCTTTGGGACTAACAATAAGAATTTTTGTTGAAAGCAATGGAAGAGGAGAAGAGCCTTAGTGTATTGATTGATTACAGGATGACTATGAGTCACCAAAGAGAAGTCCTGGCTTGACAAAGCCCTGACTAGGATGATTTAGTTGGGATTGGTCCTTCTTAGAGCAAGATGTTAGACTCGATGATCTCCTGAGGTCTCTTCCAGCCACATGATTCTATGATTCTATTATGCAGTCATGAAAAGGCCTAGTACAATCCCGGGATGTATCCAAAAAGAAACAGGGAAGTGTTCATACCATTACACAAGGCACTGGTGAGTCCTCATCTGGAATACTGCATGCAATTCTGGGCTTCCAGGTTTACAAGATGAATTCAAACTGGAACAGGTCCAGTGAAGGTTACTCAAATGATCAGAGAAGTGGAAACTTACCTTATGAGAGGAGACTTGGAGAACTTTGACTTCTTTAGTCGAATTAAAAATGGTTGAGGGCCGATGAGATTGCTGTCTGTAAATACAAACACAGTAATTCCTCAAAATGCACGATTTCAAGTTGCGGTTAATTCACATTAATGCCAGTTAAACACAACTCAAAATCCTGCTGGCCCTGGCTCAGTACCCCCCCAACACTGGCTCCACATGACCCCGGTTCAAACTCCTCCTGCCCCCATTCAACCCCCACCCCTGCACAGCTCCAGTTCAAATCCTCCCCTCCCCAGTTCAACACCCCCGGCCCTGGTTCAGCCCTACCCCACACGACTCCAGCTCACTCCCCCCCCCGACACCTGACTCCAGGTCACCCCCCGCCATGCCCAGCTCTGGCTCACCCCTTCCATGCACAGCTCCAGCTCACCCCACCACAAGGCCAGGGCCAGGCAGCCCTGGCTCGACTCCACCCCCCCGCCACTGCCCTAACCCACTTCAGACTTAACCCTCCTGCGCCCTTGCATGGCCCCAAACCATTGTGAGGCTTAACCTTCCCCAACTGCCCTCACCCCCAACCCAGGGCTTACCTTTCAAATGGAACTTTGGATGCTCCTGTTGCTTCCCCAGCTGCAGAATGTGCATTCTGCCAGGGAGAAAAACCTGGAACTCAACCCTTGCATAACTCGTGGGACTGCTGTACAGAGAAAATGGCAGGTGCAGGTGCAGGAAATACAAAGTTAAGTTAAGCACCAAATGTGGACACAAGAAAAAATGGATACAAACTGGGCATCAACAAGTTAAGTTTTGAAATTAGGCAAAGTTTTCTAAGCATCAGAGCAGTGAAGTTCTGGAACAACTTCCAAGAGGAGCAGTGGGGACAAAAAAATGGAACTGTTTCAAGACTGAGCATGATAGCTTTGGGGAGGAGATGCTATGATGGGAATGCACATCTGCAACTGCTTGTAACAAACACCGTCAATGGCTGGTGATGGGCCATTCAAGGGGAAGGGCTCTGAGTGACTACAGAAAATGCTTTCCTGAATATCTGGCTGATTGGGTCTTGCCCACATCCCAAGGTCTAACTCAGCGTTGGGAAACTGCCAGCCCACCACTTAATTTCTTCTGGTCCACAGCAAATATCCAGGAACCCTGGTATGTCCCTGGGGCAGCAGAAGTGAGGGAAGCTCCTTGTTCTGCCCCTGCCCCCCAGCTGCAGCTCCGCAGTTCCCACTGATCAATGGGAGACGTGGGGGAGGCACTTGCAGGTGCAGGCAATATGCACCACACAGCTGCTTGACCCTTCTATGGCATCCACTTCCAGGAGCAGTGCTTGGGCAGGCAGGGAGCTGTGCCAATGACTGGGTGCTGCCTCAGATAAGCACGGCCCACAAGGAGTATTCACCCCTCTACCCTGTCCCCTCCTGTACCATACCTCTCTCCGGAGTCCCTCACTCCAGCTACCTGACCCAGCCTCTAGCCCATTTCTGTAAGCCAAAAATCTTGGCCCCAGCCCTTCACCCCCAGTGCCACTCCAGAGACCACACCCCTATCAGTACCCCTCACCTGATTCTGCACCCCAACAGTCAGTCCAAGTCTGGAGCCCATTCCTGCACCTTGGCCCCAGCTGTCACCTCTGCACTCCTACCCCATTGGCTTGGGAGCCATGAGTGCTGGCTCAGCCCACTATGGGAGGAAGCCCCAAGCCCCTGCACCCCCATGCATGGCCCAGGATATTTTTTTCTGAGTCAGTAGCCCCGATAGAAAAAAAATATGTCACCCTCGAAGCAACTTATCATATGATGATATTTGGAACTGGGAAGCATGACCGCCAAATGGGGGAAAAGGGAATAGGTGTCCTGGAGCCTGTTGACTTAAAAGGACCCTGGGCTCTGGGCTGCAACTACTGGTACCCCAGCAGCAGCAGTGGTCAGAGCCCTGGGCCCTTCCAAGCATCACTGGAGCCCTGTGCAGAGCCGTCTGGCTGATGCTGAGAGCTAAATGGGGGAGATTAACCACAATCCCATGCCTTTTGGGGGGCCTAGAGCCAAGGACCCCCACCCACCTTGCTCAGGGCCCAACAAAGTCTGTCATCAGCCCTGGAGGGAAGGAATCCCTCCTAGGTCAGATTGGCAGAGGCTCTGCAGGGTGAGGGTGGGTTCAATAACATGAAGTCTTTACATCATGCGAACTTCAGTAACTCAGCCAGAGGTTCCGGGTGTATTACTGGGTTGTGCGGATGAGGCCTGAAATGTACAAGAGATCAGACTAGAGGATCACATTGGGCCCGTCTGGCCCTAGCACCTATTATTCTGATTCCAGATCTTAGATAACTCAGTACGAACAGAACCCTCATATATCCTGCCATAGGGCACAAGCCAATTCACAGGGTGCAAAACAGAGAGAGCTTCTGCTTTAGCCCTCTCCCTCCTCCCACCTGCAGTCTGGAGTTTGTGGATTCTCCTAGGTGGGCATCAGAACCTGGGGCTATTTGAATACTGCTGCTCCTGCACAAAAATCTGGGTTAGTTTGGAATAACATTTTTTCCCCCATGTAAACTGTTCATCTCTCTTGAAGGCACAAACAACTACTATTGAATGGCGAAATGTGAGTCACCAGGACCTCTCCACTTACTAGCTCAGATTTATGGAAGGTTTAATTAAAGACTAAAACAGAGTAAGGAACCTTCAGCCTTCAAGCTGGATCTGGCCACAATTTGCCTTGATCTGGCCTGCAAGCCTCAGTGCTGGTATTTCAGTCACATGGGGAGACGATGGCTGGAGCACCAGCAAGGGCTTCCCTCTGTGGACAGTGGGAAGGTGGGGATCCCCAAACTTCATGGACCAGGTAAAGGTGAGCTGAGGCCAGATCCATCCCACAGGTGCTTCCTGGCAGGGGGAAGAAACAGCTCTACACACTGCCTGGAGAGCTTCCTTGCAGTTTGCAGAGCCTCACAAAGCCCCATTCCCTGTCCCCTCCCACCCAGAATCTGCACCGCCCTATGCCACTCCTGCATCACCCTCCCACCCAGACCCTGCACTCACAGCTCAGCCCAGCCCACTCCTGCACCCTTCTTCCTTCACAGACCTTGCATCCCTACCCCACACATGGTCCATGTACTGAACCCCTCATTCTGGCCCCAACCAGAGCTGAGGAGGGACTACAAAATCTCCTCATCTGGTCTCCTTAGCCTCTAGGGTAGTGCTTTAGGGGTGAGGTGAATGGATTTTTCTGCTTCTCTTCTGGGGGCCACATCTATGGGTTTTTTTCAATTCTCCCCATTTGGTGGCCAGGTTGGTGAGCGGATATTTTTATTAATTCATTTTTCATTTTTATGTTTTGCTTTTCGTTTGTGGCCCACAATTCATTTTTCTGTGGGTTATTGACCCCGACACAAAAAAAAAAAAAAGGCTGCCTACTCCTAGCCTAAAGAGAGTTTGAAGAGGTTTAAGTAAAAGACAATGGGTGAGAGAGAATCAGCAGTAATGAACCAAAAACATCAGCTACTGGTGAGCTAGACAAATAAGGCTAGTCCCATGTGCATGCTCTCTCTCTCTCTCTCTCTCTCTCTCTCTCTCTTGTTCACCCTCGCAGGCTGTGTCTACACTTAATAAAAACTTTGAAATGGCCACATTAATAGCCAGATCAAAAGAATACTAATATTCAGTGCCTCATTAGCATGCTGGTGCCTATGGCACTTCAAAAGTGCTGCGGTTTGCTCCCGTGCAGCTTGTCTACTCTGGGGTCCTTTTCGAAAGGACCCTGATGTAGATAGCAAAGCGGGAGCAAACTGTGGCACTTTCAAAGTGCTGCCACTGCTGGCATGCTAATGAGGCACTGAATGTGCATTGCAGTGCCTCATTAGTATTCTTCGATCTGTCCATTAGCATGTGCATTTCAAAGTTTTTACTAAGTGCAGACACATCCTCAGCGACTTAAAAATTCTGGAGAAAAAGTTTGTTTGTTTTTTCTGGGGGAGTGAGGCAGATGGGAGTTGGCCTCCACAGCTTATCAGCCCTCCCCCAAATATGTTAAGCTACAACAAGACTGCGAAGGCCTCGAATATTTTCTAGATGGGCCAAGCAGGAAAGAAGAAAATGCATAACTGATCTCTCACAAAGAGTTCAAAGTCATCTTTCCTTTTCATTCAATACTTAAATGTTTGCTTAAAAGTTACATACTCACACAAAGTGCAGGACACAGTGCACATATCCAAAAATTCATCATCCAGCAACAGCAGCCACCTTTTGATTTGTTTGATGCCATGATTTTCCCTGTACTTAGATAGGCAGATAATTGCAGTTTCTGAAATGGCACAGTGATAATGATGAAGCCGCAGAATGAATATCTGAGCTAACTAACATTTAGTAGAGAAATTCTATTTAATGAGAGAAATAAGAGGAAAATAGATAATTAAATGTGGAGGTTATATGATTTGCATACTGAGAGTGTTGGGTGAGCACTCCCATTTTAAACATGATACCACACCACTAATCTTCAGCTAACGAAATTCTTTTAGATGAATGAAAATGTGATTTTTTTTTTCTTTCTTATTTGTGCTGCTGTAGGATGAATCCAAAGCATTCCTTCCTACAGGTTTTATTTTATTATCAGTTCTCTTGTTTTTACTAGCCCTTAGGAGCAAGTCCCATCAAATTTAAGAGAGAATGATTACCTTTTTAAACCGCCATAGAGAAAACAGCGAGCATAGAATTCTCTATTGAATTCCATAGCATGATTTAAACTTGCTATAAAAACTCATCCTCTTCTAAGTTCTATTACTTTTTGTTTGCATTGCTAGTAAGTAGTCCTCTACTTGTCCAAAAGGGAAATTTTAAATAATCTACTCTTACAAATTAAGGAAAGATATGCTAAGTAACCAGGAGAGAATGAACAAGTGAATCCTACCACGTAAAGATCCTTTTCTTTGCTAAATGATTGTTCACTGAAGGAACTGGCTACCCAGACAGACATTCCAGTCTCATTCTGCTCACCTTTGGACTCCACAAAATCAAAGATGTCATGTGGAGCAGAGTTCTGGGAGTAAGGTTCTGCATAAGCTGACACAAAATCCACAGCAAGCTAAATTATTGCTGGTTCCTGGATGGCTGTTGATATATCCTATACAACAACATGAAACATTTTACTGACCTTATGAATGTTCACTTCTGCAAATGGGTCACTGTTAGGCATTCCTGGATGTTGTCTTCAACCACCTGCCTGAATGTAGGCTAAACATCACATCATCCTTGCTGTGTAAACAAGTCAAACGATCGCAGCTAATTGCAGGCTAATAGTAATTGAGACATCTCTTATTAAAGATGCTCTGGATGATTAAAAGTCTTTCCAGACTCGGTATATTGTCCCATGCATTGCTTCTGTATTTGACTTGTGAAGAGACACGGCAGAATTCAAAAGTTTTATGTAATTCTGACAGATACAAATAATTTTTTGTTATCAGTTTAAATGTTCAGTTTCACAGCAGGCTGCTGGGGGCTCCCTGTATGGACAAGAGGCCTCAGATAATGGATCTAACTGAATGCTAGGTACAAAGGAAGCTATGCTCATTGGATGGAGGAGAGACCCTCATAAGATTGCTATTAACAGATATCTGTTCATCAACATGTGCGTGTAAAGTCAAATCAATATTTTAGAGCAATTGGCAATAGAAATCAAGTGTTACCCATGAATTACTTTCGGGCCAAACTATGGTTGCCCTGCACAGAAGCTGACTAAACAGGGAGCCATGCTGAGCTCCATGTGCTTCATTAATGGTTTCATTGCCAGACCATGTCTGTTTTCATAGTATATAATTACTGAGCAAGAACAGTGTTGACTATGCACTTCAGGCAGCTAGAAGTATCCAGAGTGAAGGGAACTGCATAAATGAGAAAAAAAATCTACTGGTATCTGTCACTATCTGCAACATCATTGCTGTGTTTATTAGACTGCTCCTAGGCTGACTGTTCGATTCCCTATTTCTGTCAGAGAGAGCCAGTTATGTCATCCATCAGCCTTTCACTTCTCTAGCATTGCCTGAGAGATACTGGCCATTCTTGATTGGATGTGAGCATTCCATTTCAGCATATAATACAGTCATTTAGATTAATCTGAAAATATGCTTTTTATTACAGGGCTTCCATTTTGTGACAGAAGAGTCCTAGGCTTGTTATTGCCAGCAAGCTGTTTAACACTGCTTAGCATGGATTTGGGTCTCTTACTGCAATCTCCTATAATGAAAGGCATGATGGAACAGCTTTGGAAAATTAAGAACTGGCTCAGCGTCATGTATCCACCAAAAATCTCTGAAATTCCTGTCTTCAAAGACAGAGATTACAACATTCAACAGAGCAGGTTCAGGTTTAAAGAACCCCTTCATTGCACTGTTGTATTGTGTTGTAGAGATAGCTCACCTTCTGGAGGGTGTACCCTTCCTACACTCTGTACTAGAGTTCTGTCCTGAAAGAGTGGAGTGGAAGCCCTCTTGTTGAACAGCTCCTGAACCATTCTCCCCATGCCTCTTCTTTATTGTCAGCTCCAACATCTTTTTCAAGATGCACTTTCACAAGTGGAGAGCAGATGTTTTGTGCTGCGGTAACATGGGGCCATTGTGCAGCATATACCATACGGGACTCTGCAACTGCAACTGCTATACTGGCCTATACTGGACCAAACTCTTTTGTCGGCATCCACCTCAACAGAAGATCAGTCATGAGTCTCCCAAACAGCTGATAGTGAAAGCTGAAAGAGACCAAGGGAAGAAGTTAGTAAATTAGGAATTCGTGATCACCACTGCATTATTACGAGGACTATTATTTATTCTTCCATATGCCCCATATTATGTTACCTCCCCAAAGCCATGGAAACACATGTAATCTTTGCCCTAAAGATCATAAAGATTAAAATGACTGAAGTGGAAAGGACAGGGAAAGATACAAAGGTACATCCTCAAAAGTTCTGGAGTCTTTACTGGGGTTAACAGTTGGCCACAATTTTTTCTGACTCTCAGAGAAATGTAAAGCACCACTCATGCTCCAGGAAAGCTCTTGTACTGGTGATTTTTTTTTTTTCCAATTTAAGAGATCCTAGTGTTTGTGAAAGGTGTATCATAGTCTGTCATGGGCAATCAAATACTCTATTTATACTCACGACAGGTACCACACAGAAGCTGAGTCTACACGTGCACGCTACTTCGAAGTAGTGGCACCAACTTCGAAATAGAGCCCGTCAGGACTACACACGTCGGGCGCTATTTCGAAGTTAACTTCGACGTTAGGCGGCGAGACGTCGAAGCCGCTAACCTCATGAGGAGATAGGAATAGCGCCCTACTTCGACGTTCAACGTCGAAGTAGGGACAGTGTAGACGATCCGCGACTCGCAACGTCGAAATTGCCGGGTCCTCCATGGCGGCCATCAGCTGGGGGGTTGAGAGACGCTATCTCCAGCCCCTCAGCTCACTGGTGGCCGCGTGGAGCGGCCTCTTAAAGGTCCCCTCCCCCGCCCTGACTGCAGGAGGCTGAGGCAACGTGCAGGCTGCAGCCTGCACGCGCGGGCAGCCTGCCGAGCCCTCAGCCCCTGAGACCGGCGATGGCTGCCCAGCAGCACCCCCAGCTCCCCCAGGGGACCTCCCCCAAGGGGAGCCAGGGCAGCCAGCCGAGCCAGAAGACCTGCCAGTCTGGGAAGCGGCAGCGGGGCCCCTCCTGGACAGAGGCCGAGCTGCGGGACCTGCTGGGGCTCTGGAGCGAGGAGGAGGTGCTCCAGGTAATGGGGAGTAAGAGGCGGAATGCGGATGCGTTCGCTCAGCTGGCCGACGGCCTGGCTGCCCAGGGTCACCCTGCCCGCACTCCGGACCATGTCCGGAGAAAGGTCAAGGAGCTGCAGCAGGGTTATGCCCGGGCCCAGGATGCGGCCAGCCGATCTGGGGCCGCCCCCGTCACTTGCCCCTTTTACAGGGAGCTCAGGGACATCCTGGGCTCCCGGCACACCTCCTCCCCTCCGGCCACCCTTGACACCTCGGCTGACGAGCCCCAGCAGGCCCTGCAGCCGGAGTCCGACCCGGAGGCAAGCCCCGCACCCCGGGGGCCCCCCCCGGAGGCCATCCCCGGGACATCGCGGCAGGAGGAGGAGGAGGAGGAGGAGGGGGGCTCCTCCTCCGCAGAATCCAGCCTGCAGATCCTCCTCCTGCCATCCCGGAGCAGCAGCAGGGCCTCCGACCCCCGGGGATCTCCGGACCGTGGGAGCGGACCCACAGGTAGGTACCCCTCTCTGGTGGACACCCCGGGGCTGGAGGGACGGGGGTAACAGAGATGTGTCCAGGGCCCCCCACACGCTCACATGGCCATGGCCCCAAGGACACCAGGGCCATGGCCCTCACAGCACTGCAGCCATCAGCCCTGCCCCCCCCCACCCTGCATGACAGTGCCATGCCCCATCCCCGGGCCAGGGGGGAGCAGAACCTCGAGGGGCCCCCGGGAGGAGGGGGTGGGACACCCCGCAGCAGCAGCATGTGATGGAGTGGGGGGAGTGCCAAAGGGAGACTCAGCCTACATATGAGCCACCCGAGCCGAGGAGCTCCCAGGGCCAAAGGAGGATCCTGGCGCTACAGCTGGCAGGTGACACCTCTGCCCTGAGCAAACAGGGGGAGGAGCCGAGCTGGCTTGGAATTGGGGGGTGAGGGCGGGGCCCACAGGTAGAGGCTAGGGGAAGGGAGAGCTGGTAGGCAGCCAGCCTGAGGAGGGGGAAAGCTGCATCCCAGAGGGGCCCCCCTTGGGGTCCTCTCCCCACGACGGGTTGGAAGGACTGTCTCTTCCGACAGCTGGTGCTGTCACTCCTGCCAGAAACTGGCCATCTGTGGCCTAAGAAAGCTCTCCTGCTCTCAGACCCTGAGGGGTGAAGTGAGAGTCGCTCCCACCAGGGGACGGGGTGCAGGGCAGGGGGACCCCTGAACCCCATCCATCACAGCAGCATCTCCCGGGGACGGGGATGGGGAACCTGCAGCACAGGGCGGGGGGGACAAAGGCCACGGCTCGGGGCCCACACTAACACCTGTCTCCATTCTTCTTTCCCCCCTCCTCTCCTGTGTCCTGCACCTGCACCTGCACCATCCGAAGGACCGGAAGAGAGCACCGGCGAGGCCTTGGTTGTCCTGGAGAGCCCTCCGGGACCCTCGCTCCAGGGCAGCCCTCGGCCGAGGAACGACCGGCCCCGCAGAGGGCCAGATGGCGGACCCCGCGCCTGCTACCGGTGGCGGCCACGGACCCCCAGCTGCTGGCCATCCTCCGCCGGCAGCTGGAGGTGTCAGAGCAGCACAGCCGGCTGCAGGAGCAGGCGCTGGCCTGGCGCAGGGAGACATGGGGGGCCTATATGGAGACCATCAACCGGCTGGTCGACTACCTGGCCCCCCCATGCTGCGCCGGCCGAGCCACCGCCCGCCATGCCCGCTCCTGCAGCCCCACCACCAGCTGCTCCAGCCGTCGCCGGGCCGTCCGCCATCGCCCCACCACCTCCCCGCGAGGGCCACCACGCCGAGGGACCCCTGGAGCCACCCAAGACTCACCGGCGCCGCTACCTTCTGGTGGAGCCCGCTCCCACCCAGCCGCGGACCAGACTGCAGGCCCGGCGGAGCTCCCGGCCGGGAGCTGGGCTGTAGGGGCAGCAGGGCCTCTGACCCTGGGCTGTAGGGGCGAGGGGCCCGGGACGTGGCCCCCCCCCTTGTTGGACAGACTTTGGGGACTGCTTTATGTTGGTGCCCCTGTTTGCCCCGTCCCCCCACTGTAAATAGTTCTCCCCGTTCTCCTCCCTGCTTTTCTTTTTTGTTGATGGCGCACAGTTCTTTGCTTTATTGTTGTATATTGCTTTATTTGTGCACATCTTGCTTTTGTTGAACGTTTGTCCCTCCTTTTTGGTTTCTGTTTCACATATTTATTTATTTACAAAAAAAAAAAAATTCATTAAGACAAAAAAAACATTTACGTTCACCCACAAGTTCGTGCTGTCATTTCTCCTGGACAAGTAGGGGGGGGCGGTGGGGCGCTCCATGGTGTGGGCGTTGGGGCAGGAGTGTGGGGGAGGAAGGGGCGGGCAGTAGGGGGCCTGGGCAGAGTTTACCCCGCAGCCTGTTGCTCGAAGTGGGCCCGCAGGGCCTCCCGGACCCGGGTCCCCTCTGGGTCCACCTGCCGACTGGGGGCAGCAGGTGGCTGCACGTGTGCCCTGCCGGCCTCGGCGGCCCAGCCCTGAAGAAAGCTCTCCCCCTTGCTCTCCACGAGGTTGTGCAGGGCGCAGCAGGCACCCGCAATCTGGGGGATGTTGTTGGGGCTGGCATCCAGGCGGGTCAGGAGACATCACCAGCGTCCCTTGAGGCGGCCAAATGAGCGCTCCACCACCTGGCGCGCACGGTTCAGGCGCTCGTTGAAGCGCTCCTGGCTGGCGGAGAGGTGGCCCGTGTAGGGACGCATGAGCCACAGCCGGAGGGGGTAGGCCGCATCCGCGATGATGCAGAAGGGCATGGTGGTGTCCCCCAGAGGGATCTCCCGCTGGGGGATGTAGGTCCCCGCCTCCAGCCGGCGGCACAGGCCCGAGTTCCGGAAAACCTGGGCGTCGTGGGTGCTGCCAGGCCAGCCCACGTAAATGTCCTGGAACCATCCCCGGCTGTCCACCAAGGCCTGCAGGACGACTGAATGGTAGCCCTTCCGATTGAGGTATCGGCCTCCACTGTGGTGCGGGGCATGGATGGGGATGTGAGTCCCATCCAGAGCCCTGAAGCAGTTGGGGAAGCCCAGGGTGGCAAAGGCGGCGACAGTGGCATGTGGGTCCCCCAGCCTCATGAGCCTGTGCAGGAGCATGGCGTTGATGGCACGCACGACCTGCAGAGAAAGCACATGGGACAGCCCCAATGAGGGGTGAGCAGGGTGTGCGTGGCCCTGCCCTGCCCTGCCCTCCTCTGCCCTGGCCCCCCTGCCCTGCCCTGCCCTGCCCTGCCCTGCCCTGGCCTCCCCCTGTGGGTTCTCTTACCTCCATGAAGACAGCGCCGATGGTGGCCTTTCCAACACCAAACTGCTGCCCCACGGATCGGTAGCTGTCTGGAGTGGCCAGCTTCCAGACAGCGATGCCGACCCGTTTCTCCACAGGGAGGGCACGCCGCATGGCAGTGTCCCGGTGCCTGAGTGCGGGGGTGAGCCACTGGCACAGCTCCAGGAATGTCTGGCGGGTCATCCTGAAGTTCCTGAGCCAGTGGTCGTCGTCCCACTCCCCAAGCACCAGCCACTCCCACCAGTCGGTGCTGGTGGGGTAGCTCCACAGCCGCCGGCGTGTGAGGCGGGGGGGGGGGCGGTGTGCTGCAGGGGTAGGGGCTGAGCCCTGCTGCCCTGGGGGCATCTCCTCCCCTGGGGCAAGAAGGTGCTCAGCTGCCCCCAACATGGCATGAGCCAGGGCAAGCCCTACTCCTGCCGGGAGGGCTGGGTGGACCTCTAGCTGCTGCTGCTGCTGCTGCTGGGGGTCCATGACTGCGGCGCTCGGGGTCTGTGTGCCTATATGGCTCCTCAGACCGCGTGCTGTGCAGGCTGAGTGTATGTGGGAGGGGCCCTTTAAGGGAGCGACTAGCTGTTGCCCCGGAAGTGCTAGTCTGCCCATTGACCCTGTCTGCAGCTGTGCCTGGCATCCCTATTTCGATGTGTGCTACTTTGACGTGTAGACGTTCCCTCGCTGCGCCTATTTCGATGTTAGGCTGAGCAACGTCGAAGTTGAACATCGACGTTGCCGGCCCTGGAGGACGTGTAGACGTTATTCATCGAAATACTCTATTTCGATGTCGCAACATCGAAATAAGCTATGTCGATGTTGGCTGCACGTGTAGACGTAGCCAGACAGAGCAATGAGGTTTTAAATTCAGTCCTGACAAAGAGAAAAAGACTGACAGAACTGGTGAAGTCTACCAATGATAAATATTTACTTACATTCCATCTTGCCAGACCACTGCAAGACATTGCCTTCTTGTCTTTCATCTGTATGGCTTTTGGGAGACACTGTAAATAGCTGAAGACAAAAGAAAATCATCCTATACTCTGCCATTGATGACTGAACAATATGGTCTCTGAAATCCTGATGAGTCCCCTCAGTTTCTCTAAGCAAATCACGAGAAAAAGCTATGGCATTAAAACAAAGGAAGTGATGCTCTGACCACTGTGTACAGGATCCAGACTATGCCCACCAACGTGCGGTGAGCCTGAAATGATTTGCTAGGACCCCTTTGATGATCACAAAATCCAGATGTTACCTTTATGGAAGCTAAAATTACTTCAAACAATAAGCCATAGTAGCAAGTCCAACACCAGGACAGGGGAATTAAAACTAAGTCAATTTAATCAACAGTGATACAGGAGGGCACCTTAAATGGACTGCTATTCCCCATTTACCACGGGATTTCTTGGTCAAGTGGACAAACCCAAATTAATCAGTCTTTTCAGTGGAATATCACCTACTTTGGATGTAAGATTTTGTTACCCACACAAATTTCTTATTCCTTACAAACTCAGGGACATACACACCTTTACCCAATCCGTAGGGCTCAAGGCTTGACCCTGTTAATTTAAACTCCCACCCTTACGCAATTCCTAGGGCTCAGGGCATAATTCACTGTGGGTAGGCAGGATCTGTGCAACTGAAAAAGCCTCTACCCAGTAATGTTCTTATTCTTTATTTATTTACAATTACCAAGAAAGCAGAATCCATGCTAAGCACCCAGTATCATGCTCACCAATCCTGATAAGGCAGGCAGGCAGACTTCCACTGTTGGGACAGACAAAGTCACTCTCTGGATGCTGATTGCTGCATCTCAGGGCTTTGGAGGTCTTGAGGGTGAGTCCTCCTTAACGTGTTCTTTCTTCCTTCCTGCTTGATGTCCTGTTCTTCTTTTCCCCCTTGATGTCCTCTTCCTTTTTCTTCCTTCTTGGACCCCAGTTTTTAAGTAGTGAAACTTGAGTCCTGCTTAGCTATAACTTGACCAATTATTTTAGTACAATTTTACTAACCAATCATAACCTAGGGTAACAGAATTACCTAAAAAATCATAACCCACCACTTTACTGATTTACACCTAACAAAATTAAATATACAGCAGACCAGGGCAATTACAAACCAGACAGAGAATATACAGAAAACAGTAGAAAAGTGAAGACAATCATCAGAGAATGGTGGCTCCACCTCAGCTATTGATAAGTCATTGCCTGCCAGAAGAAATGCTGTTAACTAAGGTTTTTTTTTTACCCATATTGAGGTCTGTTTAACAGTGGGTGGCATTAGGATGTGGTCTTCTTCTTAACAGCCTCAGGTGACACTATTGTACTGGAATGTAGGTGGAATGTGAGTATGTGACTTGTAGCTTCACAGTTAATGGCTGCTGCTCTTTAGTCTGGCTGCAGACAAGCTATAGGCCTCTCAAAATGGTTAGAGAAACCGTATGGTTATACAGTTACAATTTAATAACAGTTATAAAACAATAATGTAGTGTATTATATTTATATGTATTATAATTACTATAATATACAACAATCAGGATGAGAAAGTTTCCTGATTGTCTCTTATCTCAAGATAAATCAAGCCCCCTATCAGCAGGCAACTTAGCTAGCAAACTCTGTAGATGTACTGTAAAATATGCGTTTGAGTCTGTGATGAATAAAACTTAAGGGAGAGCTGAAAGTAGTGGGGTGAAGGGAAAAGAGAAAGAGGCACTTCTGTTCTTGGTGTCACCCCAGCTTATTGTCTCTTGGTATATACAATCGTAGAATCATGGAATCATAGAATCCTGGGGCTGGAAGGGACCTCAGGGGGTCATTGAGTCCAGCCCCTTGCCTAAAGCAGGATCAGCCCTAACTGAATCATCCCAGCCAGGACTTTGTCAAGCTAGGACTTTAAAAAAATGCTATGGCTGGAAATTCCACCACTTCTCTAAGAAACCCATTCAAGTGCTTCACCACCCTCTTAGTGAAAGAGTTTTTCCTAATATCCAACCTACATCTCTCCCTTTGTAGCTTGAGACCATTGCTGCTTGTTCTGCCATCCATCACCACCGAAAACAGCCTCTCTCCATCCTCTTTAGTTCCCCTCTTTAGGAAGTTGCAAGCTGCTATCAAATTGCTCCTCACTCTTCTCTTCTGCAAGCTAAATAACCTCAAACCCCTCAGAGTCTTCTAATAGACCACGTGCTCCAGCCCCCTACTCATTTTGGTTGCCCTCTGCTGGACCCACTCCAATGCATCCACATCCTTTCTGTACTGGCCTGCCCAGAACTGGGTACAAAACTCCAGATGTGGCCACACTAGTGTCCAATAGATTGGATAATAACTTCTCTAGAGCTGCTAGAAATACTCCTTTTAATGCACCCCAATATATTAGTCTTCTTGGCTACAAGGGCAAAGTGGTGACTCATATCCAGCTTCTCATCCACTGTAGTCCCTAGGTCCTTTTCTGCTGCCCTGCTATTTAGGCAGGCCATCCCCAGCCAATAACAATGTTCGGGATTTTTCTGTCTCAAGTGCAGGAGTGTGTACTAGTCCTTGCTGAAACACATCAGATTACTTTTGGTCCCATCCTCCAATTTATCTAGGTCACTCTGGACCCTATCCCTACCATCCAATGTATCTACCTGTCCCCCGGCTTTGCGTCATCTGAAAATTTGCTGAGGGTGCAATCCATCCCCATCATTAATAAAGATGTTGAACAGTACTGGCCCTAGAACTGATCCTTGGGGCACTCCACTTGAAACTAACCACCAACCAGACACTGAGGCATTCATCACTACCCATTGGGCCTGACCATCTAGACAGCTTTCTATTCTCCTTACAGTCCACTTATCCAGTCCATACTTCCTTAACTTATGGGGAAGAATATTGTGGAAGACTGTATCAAAAACTTTGGTATAGTCAAGGTATATCACATCCATTAATTTACCAATATCCACAGAGCTAGTTACCTCATCATAGAAGCTAATCAGATTAATCAGGATGACTTGCCCTTGTTGAATCCATACCGACTACTGTTGATCACTTTCCCCTCTTCCAAGTACTTCCAAATGGATTCCTTGTGGATCACCTCCATGATTTTTCTGGGGCTTGGGGTAAGGCTGACAGGTCTATAGTTCCCTGGATGGTCCTTCTTTCCTTTTTTAATGATGGGCATGATATTTGCCTTTTTCCAATCATCTGCACCTCTCCTGATCTTTACAAGTTTTCAAAGATAATGGCCAAAGGCTCTGCAATGACATTTGCTTGTTCCCTTGGTACACTGGGATGCATTAAATCTGGGCCCATGGATTTGCGTAGATGTAGGTTTTCTAAATAGCTGTTAACCTGCTCTTGGACAAGTATATTTTTGGGGGCTAGGGAAACCAATATTTAAAAAGCCTGCCCATCCTCATTTGTTACAGGGACAAAGTTAGTCTTTGCCAGCTGTTTAATTCAATGCAGATGGCAATTTCTGTTCTCCTTAGTGATCCAGATCACCTATGATACTTTACAGTTTCCAACTTATTTCTTCAGTTTTTCTGCAAAAATTTTTTCTGCCATTTTTGGACTTTTCAAGAGAAAACCATCCATAACTGTCAGCTAACTTCTCCTGCATTTATCTTCTTTCAAAAAGCTAGCAAGTAAGGGGTAAGAAAAAATCAGAGCATATTGTAATTTCCTAATGCAGACAATATCCCATGGAATATATAGCCATTTCCTTCCTGTTATACAAATTGTACCTCAAAAATAGAACTGCTGCAAAGTGTTAATGCCCTTGTGCAAAGAGGACACTCAGAACGGTAATAAAAAGGGGTCTCTGCAGGTTGAGTGAGACCAGAACTACTAAACTATTCAAGGAAGTAAAGGTAAGCTATAGTCATTGCTTGTTCCCAGTCCATTAAGCATCTGGTAGCAGAAACATTTAACAGGCAAGCTAATGAAGGGGAACAGAAAGGTCTGGGCAGTCTGAGATGTAATTTATGATGAGGAAATGCACTATCACAAAGGTGATGGCTGTGGGAGTAAAAGCTTTGCACAATTACAGCAAGATCATTTATAGGAATAAAAAGTCTGCTAGACTAAGATCTCGTTATAAGACTGGGGAATTCACACACACACAGAGCATGGAAATGTCAGTAATTTATGAATTCTGGGACAGATCCTCAGCTAATCGAAGTCAATAACACAACATTAATTCACACTAGCTGAGAATCTGGTTCTCTAGCTTTGAGACCAGAAAATTCTCCTTTACGTAACTGGGGTTCCTAGTTACCATTTCTTGGCCTTCATCACGTTGATCTCATGTAGCACCATTATTCCACATTATCTGAGGCTATATCCCAAAAAGGCTCAAGACGCTTAGTTTCCACTGATTTCAACTGGAGCTGAGCACGCTCCTCACTTTGCAGGAGAGAGCCCTAAATACCTCCTTTTCAGAGAGCACTGCTACTTGGCTTATTGTCCATCAAGCTCACATTTGCCCACAGTTTTGACATCACCTTTCGTGTTCACAGTATTTTCCTGTCTCCATCAGCATAAGCAGGCAAATCAAAATACATAGTAGGGTAAAATGTTTAAGTAAAGTATTGTTCCACAGATAACTTTTATGCTTCTCTCTCTTGTTCAGTATCTCACTTAATTTTCATTTTCATTTACAATATGTCGGCAAATATTTCTCTTCCTTGTCCCCATCAGAACAGGATACACTCCTTTATAACTTCTCAGTTCTTATCTCCAAACTTCCACGTAGAAGCAAAGACAATTATGTTGTAATTATGTGAGGCAACTGCCTAAGGGATTAATATATTCCTTGACATGGCTTGTTGTCTGCCTTGCTGCCAGATTTTTTTCTTCTCCTTTATTAGAACTCTCAGACTGATAAGCTTGTGATCATAGACTAATTGTGTTCAGTTAGCAAGAAAGTTAAGGATATCATTTTAATTCTAATGGGCTGGGTCAGAGCATGGGACAGAGACTCTAGACATTGGGGTTCTACTGACAACCTCAAGCAGACACCGTGTATTGTACTACTGTTGGTTAGTCACTTACTTCTGCAGTTGTATTTGAGGAACATGCATATAGTAAGCACCCCCTAGTGTATGGAGGACTTTGGAATTATAAAGGATCTTTTCCTTCTAATGGGACAGTATGGTGCACATGGACAGGGTGGAGGATTTCCTTCTGTGCAAGTTAGCCAGTTCTGATCTGTGGAACTGGCCCAGAGTAACCCTGAGGCAGACCTGGGCAGGAGAAAACTTTGGCTCATACTTGGAGCTGAGATCAGGATACATTTCTTTGGGCCTCAACTTCCTTATTTCCTCACAGGATACATCTACATGAGAAGGTTTTCCCAACAGAACTGGGCTTTTGTCAGAAAAAAAAAAAAACATGGCGCGTCTACACACAAAATGTACTTTGTCCCTATTCAGGTATAAAACCGCTCTCAACAGTGTTCTGTCAACAAAACATCCATGTAGACACTCCGGGGGGCTTTTGGTGATAGACAGGGCTTCCAGTTCACCAAGCAGCCCTGTTTGCAGAGCTTCCAGTCAGCCATTCTGTGAAGAGAGGGCTCAGCAGGCTAGCTGCTCTCTGTCAACAGAGTGGATTACTATTTTGATCTGCTTTTATGTGTACCTGCAATCTGTAGATAGAAGTTTTGGTGGGAAGTTCCTTCTGAAAGTCACTTCTGTCGACACAGGTTTCTCATGTAGATATAGCCATAAAAATTTGTAAAGTGCTTGAAGAGTACAAACAAACCATGCTCTAAGGGAGTAAAGTAAAATTATGTGGTGCATAAAATTCAGTTGTATTACCATGATATATTTAACACTAGGGCTACGTCTACACGTGAAGCCTACATCGAAATAGCTTATTTCGAAATAGGCTATTTCGATGAATAATGTCTACACGTCCTCCAGGTCTGGCAACGTCGATGTTCAACTTCAACGTTGCGCGGCACCACATCGAAATAGGCGCTGCGAGGGAACGTCTACACGCCAAAGCAGCACACATCGAAATAAGGGTGCCAGGCACAGCTGCAGACAGGGTCACAGGGCGGACTCAACAGCAAGCCGCTCCCTTAAAGGGCCCCTCCCAGAAACAGTTGCACTAAACAACACAAAATACACAGAGCCGACAACTGGTTGCAGACCCTGTGCCTGCAGCATGGATCCCCAGCTGTCGCAGCAGCAGCCAGAAGCCCTGGGCTAAGGGCTGCTGCCCACGGTGACCATAGAGCCCCGCAGGGGCTCGAGAGAGAGCGTCTCTCAACCCCTCAGCTGATGGTCGCCATGGCGGACCCCGCTATTTCGAAGTTGCGGAACGCGCAACGACTACACGGTCCCTACTTCGACGTTGAACGTCGAAGTAGGGCGCTATTCCTATCCCCTCATGGGGTTAGCGACTTCGACGTCTCGCCGCCTAACGTCGAAGTTAACTTCGAAATAGCGCCCGGCGTGTGTAGCCGTGACGGGCGCTATTTCGAAGTTAGTGCCACTACTTCGAAGTTGCGTGCACGTGTAGACACGACTTAGAACTCCTGCAGTCACACCCAGCCAGGATCTCATTACAGTGGGATTATTTCATTGTAGGGTGCATGCTTCCCGATATTAATCCACTCCATGATATTTAAAAGCTACCAAAACTGAGTTCTGAGTTCTTGTAATCAGAGATGGGAAAAGTACCCCAAAAGTTACTTGAGTAAAGTGTAGGTGCTTGGCAGGGGTGTACTTAAGTATTGGGGTCCCTCTGGAAAACTACTTAAGTAAGAGCACACATACATGTACATGAACCTGCACACATCACATCTAGATTGTACTTAAGCATCCAGAAGTGAAAGCAGCTGCACTTTACTTAGGTAACTTTTGCAGTAATTTTTCCGCCACTGCTTGTAATGGACAATTTAAGTTTCCACAAATGTAGCCAGATATCAAAATTGAAACATTTTAGGACAAATCCATCCCAAAATTTCATCATACCTCCATGGGATTTTTACCACACAATTTGTGAACACAGTAACCTTAATGGACTGAAAATTTCCTCATAAAATTAAGCAACTCTACAAACAGCAGTTACCTCTTTCTAGGTAACGCCGTATTACCATTTCAGGACTTTTTCTACTCTTGAAAAAAGGATGTATCCAAGTTCATTCTCAAGCTTGATAAGACTACAAATGTTATGAAATACCTGGGGACATACCATGCAGTCAGTTTTTAATCTAGACTCTTAAGACACCAGCTATATAAAATAAGCAAAATGAGAGTAACCTCTTATTGTGGAAAATATTCTTGCAGAAAGTAAGAGAGTGTGGCACTAACTTCTCACAAATTCCCTGTTCTAGCTGCAGTATTTCAGTTTATGGTAACTACTGACAGTGGTTTCTCAGGTAGTTTTTCAGTGACTCAGCCCACCAGCCAAGTCACACGCACACTCAGTGTGAAACAGATTGAATGCCTTCTGGGCCTACTGTATAACATGCCCCACACCCATTTGGAGCCATGACCCCAGAGTTTCCATGTTGGAATTAAAGTCTTTTTGTGGCCTTTTCTGGGCTTAGTTCTAGCTTAGTCCCAGCAACTATTCAGGAGCAATGACTGGTCTCTGCCAAGACTGAGCTGTCCATGGTCCTGTTGCTCTTTTAACTTGCCAGCAGCAAGGTTCTTTCTACTTCAGCTACTTGGAGCAACTGACTGCTGCAGTGTCCCACTACTTTGTTTAGATGGTCCTGCTGGGCCCAGATTGGTTGCTTTTGGTTGCTTTCCCACAACCACTCTAGGCCACTTGCAGGACTTCTTTTCTGATCCACTCTGGGATGAGATATGGATGAACCCTCCCCCCTCACTCCCCGCCCCAGCAGGAGGTCTCTGGTCCTAGTCCGCTGCATCACACATCAAAATAATTTGACATCTTATTTTTGAACATTCATACTGCTGAGAAATATGCCTATATTTGAGGAGATTATTTCTCACACCATACCTAGAAAGTGTGAGAAGTCACTATTAGCTGGAGACATCACATTCACCAAATATCAAGCTGAAGCCAAATTTTGTTCATTGGCTCTGTTATAGAGGTCATATCAACATGTGCATGTTTGTAATAGACATTACAACTTATTGGCATAAATCAATTTTAAGGTATGTGGGTATTTATTTAATTATCGTCACTACTGTTTTTTTAGACCACCCAACAGAATTCTACATTTTCCCATTACACAATTAATGGTTGGTTGTTTTGGTTGTGCTTATTAAATATAAAGATCCAGGAAAATAATTTCTAAAAAAGTAAATGCTGACTTACTTACTGAAGGAATCCTGGATGGAGAGTGTTTTCAAGGGAACTAATGGCCTTGACTCAATAAAGCTCTCAAGAGATATATAAATTTAACTATGTGCTTATGTCCACCCCATAGAAGTAAAAACATACTTAAATATGTGTTTAGTGCTTTGCTGAATCAGGGAGTAAATGAAAAGAGGATGGATGGCTAGCAGATAAGAGCATGGAGCATAGTCCATGCTTAGTTGGAGGCCCAAACCCAGAAAGAGGAAAATCGTGATATGAGACCCCTGCCTAAAGTCAGCTGGAATCTACTGGCTTAGGCAGGTTTTCATTGAGGCCATACAGGAGAAAATATATTTACATTATCGTTTGGTAAAAAGGACTAATGAATATCAGCCCCTTCTAGGTGAAATTTCATTTGGTCGTTATAATTGTCACACTCTGTGACCATGCTATTAAACTGTAGTTAAAATTTTGTATATTTAAATAAAAAATATGACATTTGCTTGATGAGCACATATTTGGGAGTAAGTGGCAGCACAAGAGGTCCTTTTCTCCGATCAAGAAAACGCCAACACCTTTAGTATAACATGTAATTACCATCACACTGTGAGCCAAGTTGGTTAGAGCATAAAAATATCAATGGTGACAGTTTACATTCAGCTGTGTCTGAGACTCTGATGAAATTATAACTTGATGCTAATGATCAAGTCATTAATGCAGAAATCTGGTGGATCTGCAAAACATGCACAAAATAAACTTTTTGGTCACTGCACCTTTTTCCAAATTATGTCAAAAATGACAAAGAAGAAAGAAGAGCACGAGTTGTTGGGCAAAAGTCAGCATGGTTTCTGCAGAGGGAAGTCGTGTCTAACTAATCTATTAGAATTCTTTGAAGGGGTTAATAAACATGCGGACAAGGGGCACCCAGTGGACATAATATACCTAGATTTCCAGAAAGCCTTTGACACGGTCCCACACCAAAGGCTTTTATGTAAATTAGGTGGTCATGGGATAGGAGGAAAGATCCTTTCATGGATCGGGAATTGGTTAAAAGACAGAAAACAAAGGGTGGGAATAAATGGTAAATTTTCACAATGGAGGAGGGTAACTAGTGGTGTTCCCCAGGGGTCAGTCCTGGGACCGATCCTGTTCAACTTGTTCATCAATGATCTAGAAAATGAGGTAAGCAGTGAGGTGGCAAAGTTTGCAGATGACACCAAGTTGTTCAGGACAGTCAAAACCAAAAGGGATTGTGAAGAACTACAAAAAGATCTCAGCAAACTGAGTGATTGGGCAGCAAAATGGCAAATGAAATTTAATGTGGGTAAGTGTAAGGTAATGCACATTGGAAAAAATAACCCAAATTACACGTACTACATGATGGGGTCAAATTTAGCTACGACAGATCAGGAAAGGGATCTTGGAGTTACAGTGGATAGTTCTCTGAAGACATCCACGCAGTGTGCAGAGGCAGTTAGTAAAGCAAATAGGATGTTAGGAATTATTAAAAAAGGGATCGATAATAAGACAAAAGATATCATACTTCCCCTATATAAAACTATGGTACGCCCACATCTTGAGTACTGCGTGCAGATGTGGTCTCATCACCTCAAAAAAGATATATTGGCATTAGAAAAGGTTCAGAAAAGGGCGACTAAGGTGATTAGGGGCTTGGAATGGGTCCCATATGGGGAGAGGCTAGAGAGACTGGGACTTTTCAGTTTGGAAAACAGGCAATTGAGGGGCGATATGATAGAGGTATATAAAATCATGAATGGTGTGGAGAAAGTGAATATAGAAAAATTATTTACCTTTTCCCATAATACAAGAACTAGGGGACACCAAATGAAATTGATGGGTAGTAGGTTCAAAACTAATAAAAGGAAATTTTTCTTCACACAGCGCACACTCAACCTGTGGAACTCCTTGCTGGAGGAGGCTGTGAAGGCCAGGACTCTATTAGGGTTTAAAAAAGAGCTCGATAAATTTTTGCAGGTTAGGTCCATAAATGGCTCTTAACCAGGGATAAAGTATGGTGCCCTAGCCTTCAGAACAAGGGCAGGAGATGGATGGCAGGAGATAAATCACTTGATCATTGTCTTCTGTTCTCCTTCTCTGGGGCACCTGGCATTGGCCACCGTCGGCAGATGGGATGCTGGGCTGGATGGACCTTTGGTCTGACCCAGTATGGCCATTATGTTCTTATGAAACTTGCAATATTACTCTTCCATTTAGAAAGCCTTTGAAGAGGTTTTAACTGTTCCCTGATTTTTCATATCAGCCCAGTTAGAATGAAGAAAATGTTCATATGTTGGCCATATCAGGAAATTGGTGTTTAACAGAAGAAATTTTAGCAGCATTTCCTGTGGGATATTTGGAGCATCTGATTGGCTAAGGTTGCAAGATCCATTGTAATTTTCCCTTTGTGAAAATGGTTAAATCAATCTAAATTGAATAATCATTTAGAGAAATACATTTTAATTCCACTTTACACACACACACACTCACACACACTTGCTCAGAATGATCATTTAGCGTCTGCCATCAAAATTAAAAATTGACTATCCATCCAATCCTGGCTGCATTGAAGTCAATGAAAATTTTCCACTGACTTCAGTGAAAACTGAACTGGGACTTTTACTCATGATTCTGTTGTAGACTTTAAGCTCACCACATGCTCTTAAACTTCAGGTTCTTCTTATCAGAGATAAATTATGGCCTATTTCTGCTCCCATTGAAATTAATTCCACTGCTTCTATTGACTCCAATGAGAGCAGAATTAGGGCATCAATGAACAAGTGACTGCAATTCTGTATAGAAGAGGAAGATGCACCACCACTGAAAGAAAACTGCTGTGCAGATTTTGTGTTGTTGTAAAAGCAGCTCATATTGTACCAAGTGATGAAAAAAGTGTTAAGATTAGCAGAGTGGGATGTTAAACATTTACAATGGCAATATCGGTTAATATTATTGGGAAATATTGAAATTCACTTCTTAACCATTTAAGTCCCATTTTAAAGGGTTGGTTTATAAAGTATGAAATACAAGTCAGTTGTTGTTTAATGTCAGTTTCCAAAGAGGAAAAAATAAAAAAATAGCCATTAGCATCCCTTTTAGAAATTATTCCAGAAACTGCTGCATTATTTAATTACAGAAACACTTCAGCCAATAAATATTTACAGTAGATTAAAAAATCAATTTGAAAGTTTATAGCCACAGAAGTGGTCATTAAAAAGATGCCATTGTGTCTGCAAATCCAAGAATTGTTACACAAAATGTATTTTTAGTGTGTTAAATAATGATGGGTTTTATTATTGTCTTTCTTAAATTTCCTTTTAGAAGTTTTTAATGGAAAGTAGAGAAAGGGCCAACAAAAATGATAAATTGTCTGTAAGGACTGAGCTACAGTGAAAGATTAAATGAATTAGTTATACAGAGGTTGTAGAGACACTAATGGGTGAGAAGGCACAGTTTATAATTGACCAGTATAGAAAACAGTTTCTGGTACTTTACTGGCGCCTATCACCACAGCACCTCAATGCATCCTGAAAAATAAATCACTCAAATCACAACTGGCCAGTGGAGTTATTTGACTCCTTGTGGCCCAGAGGCAATATTTTTTTTAATTTTCCCCTTTCTCTGGTCTTCTTTTTCTTCTGCTATTCTTCTTTGTTCTCCTTTTCCTCCTTCAATCTTTGCCATGAGAAAGCTAAACTGAAGAGGAGAAATTTACATTCCATTCCAAAAGCAGTGAAAATGGGTGTTATTCTAAACACCCTTGGCAGTGAGTGCCAGAGACTCAGCCATGTTTGTTTTGTGTACTAAATCGCAACTGCTGCCACCTTAAGGTAGAAAGAATCTTAACAAGTGATCCTTTTCAGAAGATGGTTGACAAAAAGATAGAAGTAGTTACCGAGAAATCTGAGACCATCGCTAGAGACGACCTTGCAGATTAACATGGAGACTTTGAATTTAACCTCCTTATTCTAAGGAGGACCTGTGTTGTGAATAGTTATGAGGCTCTATGACTTGGTGGTACTGTTCCATTTTGGGGTAACTGAAGTGTTTGTAGTGATCTTCCTTGTATATCATAGAACATTAGGGTTAGAAGAGACCTGAAGAGGTCATCTAGTCCAACTCCCTGCTCAAAGCAAGCCCAACCCCAACTAAATTATTCCATCCAAGGCTTTGTCAAGCCTGGTTTTAAAATTCTCTAAAGCAGCACATTCTACCACCTACCTAGGCAACCCACGCCAGACCTTCATCCTGTTCCAAGTGAAATAGTTTTTTTTCCCTAAAATCCAAACCAGATCTCAACCACTTCTGCTTGAGACCATTGCTCCTTGTTCGGTCATCTGCACCACTGAGAACAGCCTGGTTCCATCCTCGTTGGAATCCATTTCAAGTAGTTGAAGTCAGATCCCCAAATAGGGCCTGTTCCCTCAGTTTCTCCAACTAAGTCATGTTCCCCAACCCCCAATCTTTTTTGTTGCCTCCCTTCTTGACTCTCTCCAATTTGTCCTCATCCATTTGTGGGGGTGGCCAGGCCCAAAACTGGTCACGATATTCCAGATATGACCTCAACAGTGCCTAATAAAGAGGAATAATCATTTCCCACAGTATTCTGGCAGTGCTTCTACTAATGCAGCCCAATATGCTCTTAGTCTTCTTGGAAATAAGGGCACATTGTTGACTCATATCCAGCTTGTCAGCTATTGTAATTCCCAGGGACTTTGCTACAAAACTTCCACTTAGCCATGTGGTCCCCAGACTGTAGCAGTGCATGGAATTCTTTTGTCCTAAGTGCAGGACTCTGATTTCTCATTGTTGAACTTCATCAGATTTGTTTTAGTCAAATCCTCCACATTGTTTAGGTCACTCTGGACCCAATCCCTACCATCTAGATATTTACCTCTCTCCTCAGCTTAACGTCATCCACAAATTTGCTGAGGGTACAATCCATCACATCGTCCAGAACATTAAAGTAGATGTTGAACAAAACTGGGGCACTCCTCTTGATTCTGGCTGCCAACTAGACATTGAGCCATTGATGACTACCCACTGAGCCCAAAAATCTAGCTAGCTTTCTGTTCACTTATGGTCCATGCTTCCAAGCTGAACTATCTTTAACTTTGCTGTCAAAAATACTGTGGGAGACCATATCTAAAGCTCTGCTAAAGCCCAGGTATATCACATCCACCACTTTCCCTAAATCCATAGAACCAATTTTCAAATCAGAGAAAAAAATCAGATTGGTCGGGCATGATTTGTCCTTGGTGAATCCATTTTGACTGATCCTGATCATCCTCTCCTCAAAGTGTTTCAAAATGGATTCCTTGATGGTCTCCATGATGTTCCAGGGACTGAGGTGAAGCTGACTGGTCTATAGTTCCCCAGATCCTCTTCCTTCTCTTTTTCAAACAGTGGAGATTCTGGAAGGAAGTCCTTCTTCCAAAGGCCCCTTCTTCCCAAAAATTTTTAGGAAGAAGGGACCTCCAGAAGAATGACTTCCTTCCAGAAGACCTCCCCCCACCAGGGGCCGCGGTTCTAAACGGCGTTTGGAGTCCAGAAGAATGATCTTCTGGACTCCAAATCCAGTGACTGTATGCTAATGAGGTGCAGGGAATTTGCATCTGTGCTTCATTAGCATATTTTGGGCTGTGTATTACCATGCCACTTTCGAAGAAAGTAGCCTGTGTAGAAACGGCCAAAGAGCTTTTAAAGATAATGGCCTATAGTTCTGCAATCTGCAGTCAATTCTCTGAGTGTCCCTGAATGTATTAGATATTTCTGTTTAGCCAGGCATGTCTTCTGCCATACTTGATATTCTTTTTGCACAGTGGGATGGTTTGTTCCTGCATCCTCCATAAGGCTTCTTTAAAATACAGGCAGTTCTCCTTCCTTTCCCTCCCATATAAGCCTCTCAGGGGATTCTGCCCATCATGTCTGAGTGAATCAAAATCTGCTTTTCTGAAGTCTGGGGTCCATATTCTGCTACTCAACTTTCCTTTTTTAGTCAGAATCCTGAACTCAGTCATCATTTGGCCATTCCTCCCAAACTAGTTGAAGCCTAATTCTACTTCCTCTACCACTTATTTCCTGTTATTGAGCAGCAGGTGAAGAGGAGCTTCATATCCAGTTGTTTCCTTTAGCCCATGTGCCAGGTAGTTGTCCTCAACACTCTCCAAGAGCTTCTGGGATAGTCCCTACACTGCTGTGTTGCTTTCCTAACAGATGTGAGATTGGGGACAGCAGAGGGAAGCCCTGCGTCTTGCAGGCCAGCTCTGTCCCCTGGGTCATAGGTTCCCCCTTCCTCTTCTATAGATGAATAAAGTCATAATTGTTAATTCTGGAGTTTATTTCACCTGTCCCCTGAAGTATCTGAGGAAGCATTTCCAGCAGGATATAAGCTTGATATAACCTTTCTATCTGGGCATTTGCAAGAAGTATCACAAATTTTTCTTGTGTATGTGTGTGAGAGTTACCAAAAATCCTGGTTCTTTCATATTCCCACTCATACACAAAATTTCATTTTCTCTCTAGTGCCACACCATTCGCGCTGCCCAATACAAGGCTCTCATTTGATTCAGTAATATGAGGGATGTGGGGACTTAGTATTGTCAGTAGATGACTCTGTATTGCTTAGGTTCTGAGGGACTAACCAACTCTCTTGAAAAGGGTGGGGCCTTCTTTTGCTATTCTCTGCTATTCCAGCCCCTGGATACAGTGAACTAATTGACATTTAATTTATCTAGTAGGGAGGATTAAGACTTGTATGAATCATGTCCGGGTTCATAGTTGTGGTTGCTTGGAAAGAAGGTATTTCTAAATCATTCTAACACGTGCCCTTGCAATAGATGTTTATATTCAGTATATCAAAATGCATTTCTGCTTCATTACATTTCTAAAGCTCAGAACTAGAGAACATATATTGCACAGAAGGACATGCAACATCCTGTGGAAGGCATTCAAAATCTTTTCAGCTAAAACCAGCTGTCTTCCTACCTTAGTGGAGCTACCTAGAGGGAGATAGGTGAGGTTGAGGAATTAGCTACTGTAGTAAGGTGGGTTAGACAGATGATAAATGTCTCTATGCAGAGAAAGGAAGTCTGGGAACCTTCCTTACAGGGGCTTGCTGCAGATATTGCAATGTTACACAGTAGTAACAGTTGTAAAGTTATATCCCAGTCTCTGCTCTCCAGTAACCTGGTTCTGTTAGATTCCAGGATAGAAAATCAAATCCAAGACTCTCCATTAGAAATAGGCAGCTCTCCTAAAACACATCAAATATGCTTATTTTATTTGTCGCACATCCAAAATTTGAGCGCTTGTATTCATTTTTGGTAGGGACATGTGTTAATAATACCTCATCTGCTCCTTCTGATCATTATTGTAATCGCTGTGCATACATCTTGGCTTGAAAAAGCAGTTCTATCCATTTCTGCAGCCAATGCATGTTACCCCCCAAGCCTCAAAAAATAACTTTGGTAACAAGCAGGACACAGATGAATTATGAAGTATTTTTTTAAAAAAGAAAAACTGCAATAAAAGCAAATGGATTGAAAGTCTATTTGGATACGAGTTAAGTATTCTGGCCCTGGATATAATTCGCAAGACATTAACAACCTACCGGTGTTTGTTTCACTAGATCAACCCGTGTTTCCCCTTTTGTGTGCACACATTAGATGTCCAGTGCACATTTACAAGCCTGGCTCTGGTATTTAGGTAGTTTTTTTTAGACTGTTCTGACATACTATTTAATGAATATATCCAGCTTGGTTCAGGCCTATATTTCTCCCTTGTGTAGAGGCTTTTATTTTCCTTCCAATTTTCTGCTACTTAACTCTGTGTAAAGTTTCACAATATAGTGTTGGTATGAAAGATGGTCTCTGCACATGCCATTATACACACACCCCAAATCCAAGGTCAGATGTTGGGTGCTTGCCATGCCAGCTTCTTTGATTCTAGCCAATGGCTGCAGGCCTGTAACCATCTCTATAAACAAATTGGCTGGAGTTCTGGCTGTGATCCTAATAAAAGCTCATGACCATCAGTCATAGGGTGTATCCTGTTCCAGGAGCCATGTGTCACCAGGGCTTGCCAATGCTGGGACCTGAGAATGGATAGGTTGCTGTGTTCCCTTTACCAGAACATAAGAGTCTGGAGATGACATGAGGACATTATATGGACTGCCATGTCTCCCTCACATACATACATTATTGCGTCGGGGGGCTTCTCTATGTTTCCCCAGAGAGTCCACTAAGTTTATATCTACGCTAGGCAAAGTAAGTCAACCACAGATGCATAATTGTAGCTATGGCAATTGCGTAGCTAAAATCAACATCGCTGCACTTGGCTAACTTGGCTGTTCCTATTGGGGAAGGTAGACAGGACCTCCCTTACTCCTCACTTCTTGACTTCAACTCTGTACTATTAAGGGCTCTAGACTTTTAGCCCACTTTCCAAGTACAGACTGTATGTCTGACACCCCTCTTGGCACTGGGAATGCCACCCACAGTCCAGTTGTCTAAGCCCTGAACTGCACCAGTTCCCTCAAGCCTGCCCAATGCCTCAGAGTTGCCTCAATGCTGTAGAATATTTGGGTTACTATTTCCCTCTCTCACAGCTGTAAGGGTATGTCCTCACTAAGCCGGGGATTGGCCGGGCAGGGATCAATCCACAAGCCATAAATTTATTTCATCTTTGAAGACGCACTAATCAGTCTCTGAAAGTGCTCCTGTTGAAACCAGTACTCTAGTAAAATGAGATGAGTAGCTGACATTGACAGCAAAGCAAAACCCCTATTGACCTTAGTTCATGGAAGACACCGCAGTAGTTGACTTTCGCTATGCAATTTGCCTAGCTGAAGTAGACTGATAGTAAAAGAAAGTGTAGACAAGGACAAAGACAACATAAACAAGTACCAGTGAGACTCCATAGAGTTTTGAACCACACAAACATTTGCTGTCTTTAGTCATCAAGCAAGTATAAGAAAAATATATCTCCATGTGAAAATGATAAACGGGTCACAAAACACTTCCATTCACTGTCCTTATTATTCTGACAGATGTAAGGACAGTCCTTTTGGAATCCTGAGATCTTCATCTCCTCCTGCCATTCTTGCCTCTTGAGTCTGGCTGGAAAGAGACAGCCATTAAGAGCAGATATTGTCCTGTTGTAACTCCCTACCCATCTGTTTTACTTTTTTGGCCAATCTCAAATCCCCCTGCCTCCATAGTTGCTCCATCAGTTGATCCATTGTTTGGTTACCTCTCACCTCAAATATAGACTGGAAAATCTGGTTTCTTGATTCTTGGTCACTTCCTTAGCATACTCGTTTTATTGCCTAGATAGTCAGCCAGTGCTAATGAACCTTCTTGGTGCTACTCTCTCAACACCTCTAGGAACTCCAATGCAAAAGGAAGGCAAAAAAGACAACAGAACAAGCACATTATGGACTCACAACCAAAAACATGGTCATGAAACAAAATGGAGCGTGTAGTTATTTCTAGACAAAACAGACATATTTAATTATCAGAACGTAGAATAACCAGACATCCCATATTTGAGCCCTCCTGAAGGTGTCCCTTGTTTTTGTTTGTTATTTTAATGGCCAAATTGTCCTGGATTTTCTGTCTCTCCCCTCCAATCAGTATTAATGCATCCTGCTGATGGCCAGATCCTTGCTCACAAGTCACCCACACACCAGCAGTGAATGGGTTGGGGGGTCCAGTGCTGATGATAGTGGTGATCAGGCAAAGCTGCATCATGAAGGGCTGGTCACTCCCCCATTGGTCCATCAGTGCAATGCCTGCTTCATGCCAGCTCTTGGACAGCAGGCTTCTACCTCCACATACTAGGAGAGTTGGGTTCTTCCTAGGACCCAGAAAGGCATGAAGGGTGGAGCGTATTCAGTGGCGAGGGTTTGGTCAGGTGCATCGGTCATTTTCCTCCCCACATAAGGGAGGTGTATGGGACTGTGTGTGTAGCACCTCCCCACATGGCAACCCTAAAGATAAGAGGGCAAATAAAAATACTTCAGCTAGTCAGTGTTTCTTTTTAACAGGAGCCCAGTGAACTTAATGTTAATTTGAATGTTTGTACTGCATAGTTCTGACTGATTGTCATTGAATTTGCTTGAATATGAGTAATTTTACCAGGTGTCCCATGTTCAAAATAGGGAAATACCACAAAGAAAAATGCATGCCCCAAGCCATGGAAAGTAGCCAGAAGGTGTAAGTTGAAGAAGTGAGCTTGGAGGGTGTCCTCATACTGTTTTCCTCCTTTGTCACTCAGGACATTTTCTCTCCTCTGTGCTGACTGGCAGTTGGCCCTAGTTCCCTCCTGCAATGTATCTTCACCTCAGCCTCATAGCAGCTGCCCTTAATGATCCCTCCAACCCACCTGCTCATTCGTTGCCCTATCCTTTATAACTTCCTCCCTTTAAGGTCATCTCTTCCCTTCCCACACATCCTCCTGGATAATTCTTCCCAAATCAACTGCATGCAAAACATTAAGGTAGCATCAAAATTGTAGCACTAACTTACTTCTGAAAACTATTATTGTGTTAATTCTGCTTGGCTGATCTATCTCTATCACCCACCCATTATCTGATCTGTATATGAAGATTGTAAGTGCTTCAAAGCAGGGATTGTTTATATACCATGTGCAGGGCCTAGCACAGCTGGGCTAAGCTCTCACTTGATTCCTAGGAACTACTGTCATAAACATAATGAACAATAATTAAAATGTTAAGCAGACATAGCAAGTTCTGGTCCACACCTGAGAACCTCTCTTTAGGAAGAAGGTCATGCTGTCCACCTAGACTGACCATTAGCAGCCTTCTTAACAAGGGAAGGTCACGGACAATGACAAAATGCTGCATCACCACTCACACGTCTCCTAGAACTGGAAGGGATCTTGGGAGGTCATCTAGTCTAGCCCCCAGCACTCCTAGAAGGACCAAGCACTACCTCTGATATCTATTTGCCCAATCTCTGGGAGGCCTCCACAAGGATTGCACACACAAACTCCAGGTTTAGGAGACCACTGCTCAAACCACTGAGCTACTTGTCTGCTGAGACTACAGTGCTCACCTCCGCCACAATCCAGTGGCTGCAGTGGTTAGCAGCCATTGGCTGTCTACAAGATAGCATAAACTCAAATTATGTAGCTTACTTTGAGTCAATTTCAAAAATAGATTATTTCAGCATGTGGCATCTAAATGGTGCCACATATCAAAATAAAGCACTATTTCAAGGTATCCCTTACTCGTCCTGTGATGGGGTGTACAGGGATGTTGAAACAGTGTGCCTTTTATTTAGAAAAAAATTTTGAAATGATGGGCACTTGCCATGTAAACATAGCCAGTGTGGGCATATCAACAGCTGAAAAGTCCATCTGGGTAAAATGCTAAAAGACTAATTGACTAAACCAGAAAGTGAGAAGAACCAATACATTTCAAATCATTATAAATCAGTCATGAACCTAGTGACACAGTCTCGAAAAACATGATCATGTTCATCTATGCTTTAGGAAGCTTAAAACACAATTAAGGGCCACAAGAAAGAAAATTTCCAATCTCAGAATAATAATGACTCACTAAACAAGATAAAAGAGACATTTCAAAATGTAGGAGTCTAATATAAAAAGTCACACACACCAGTAAAGGAATTTGGGACATCACTCAGAAAAGCAAACTAGGTCTGTACTTCATTTTGAAATTTTGATGCTATTTAAGATTCAGAAGTAGGAATAGAGGGCAAAATCCAGCTCTTCCTGTTAGGAGGTACAAATGGGAAAAAGAATGAGTAGGTATGCCTGTGCTAGGATTCCAACTGCCATTTTGCCAGCATGTAACCCTCCTAATTTATGTTGCAGGATTCACAAGGGGGGCAGAGGGCTTGACTATGATCCAGTTTACTGAACTGTGACTTTGAATAACCAGTGGGTTTGTTAGCTACTCCCTCAGCCTTGTACTTATGGGAATACTACAAGCTTGCTGCCTTGCATGAGAATGGGTGCTACAGCGCCCAAGAGGTACTTCTGTCAGCAAGACTTCTATGCAACAGAAAAACGGGACCTAGCCCGTTGTGGGTAGGATGTATTTTAGTTCCAGTGGCAGTGATTTATGTATAGTGTTCATTTGTCTGCTGCTCCCAGTCCTTTACACATTGAAATAAACAGGGTTAAATGTGTCTATTACACACTTTGTGTTGCTTGAGTTTCCCCCGGAATGCCCACTTTTTTTTTTCCTTAATCACATTAAGTAATATTTTTCTCAGCTCCATGCTTTGTCCTAAAATAATCTAATTTGTACTACCTGGATTCTGTCACCCTTTTAGTCTGACGTGTTTTTCCAGCTCCAATGATCTGCCTTTTTTTTTTTAAACTTGTGAGCAAATCCCTTCAGCAGGTAAAAATGCTGAAGTGAGATTCTCTCTTTAACTGTATCTGCCTTGATCAGCTACCTATTATCTATCATCACAGATCTTTTTTTTTTTTCCAAACCAACGGCCTCAACCCCTTCTCACCAGTTAGCTAGAATTCTCTGCTGTTGAAATTATTTTTCTTTGTATGGAAAGTTCTGCTTGGAATTTGTCTAGCCCTTGAAACTGAGACTGTTCTTCTCATGCATGCTGCTAATGATGATAGTATCAATCATATTCTCCCATTATTTTTTATTTTTGTATGTAACTGTAGTTTTCAACACAATAAATCATGAAATACCATTTGGCCAAATGAGACCAGATTCTCTCAGAGACTTACTATGGTTATTAGAGACTGACATGTTCATCTACAGAACAGAATCTCAGATCACATGATGTAGGGCTCTGTCGTAGGTTTGTTGTGTCAGCTAACTAGTCTAACTGGAGGTGTTATTCAGAATCAACAATTATAAGTTCTTAAGGCATTGCTGGTTGTGTTTCAGATGATAGCAGTTGAAGGATCTGAGGCTTTTTATTGTTTCCTGTCAACAGCACATGTATCATGCGACAATTACTGGATCCTGCACATCACTCAAAGCAAAGCTCTATCCATTATTGAATGCACAAGGTGAGTTTTCAGAAGCTAAGCACTGTAGTGAAGAAATACAGTTTCCTTTTTGATTGATTTATACCTCAGCTTAGCTGCTCATCTGTGACATTTCCAACACTTCTTGTTTCAAAAGATCCGTAATGTATCCGGAAGGACAGATTCGTGCCAGCTGAGTCTCTACCCCATGTTTTACTCATGTGGCATTTGTCAACACCACAGTAGTTATGGGCATTCCCAACATTCTATTAGAAACTCCATTGTTATTCAAGAACTTACTAATCAGCCATAACATTGGAATAAGCACCAAACCAAGAGGCATTGGTGCATTTTCTATTAAAACAATCTTTTTTGACAATTCTCATTAAAAATTGTGTGGTTGTGCGGTAGAAGGCATGCAGGGGAGTGTTGTGGGAAAAGGTGGCAGTTACTGTTTTGGAATGTGTTCTGTCCTTCAGCAATCCAGAAACACATTTGGAACAAATGTCATCTCCTGGGGAAGAACTTTTGGGAGCAGCAGAATGTACAAAGGAGCTATTTTTTTCCAAGTCAGTAAAAACCTCAATAATTCAAAAGCTGCCATACATGTGTGCCCTTGTAGCCAAGAAGGCAAATGGCATACTAGGGTGCCTTAGGAGGAGAATTTTCAGCAGATCTAGAGAAGTGGTTGTTCTGCTCTATTTGGCACTGGTGAGGCCACATCTGGAATATTGTATCCAGTTTCAGGACCGTCAATATAAAAAGGATGTGGATGTGCTGTAGCAGGTTCAGTGGAGGGCAACCAAAATGATTAAAGGGCTGGAGCACTTGAGCTATGAGGAGAGGCTGAAGGATTTGGGCTTGTTTAGTTTACAGAACAGAAGACCGAGGGGTGACTTAATAGCAGCCTTCAACTTTCTGAAGGGGTGCTCTAAAGAGGATGAGGAGAAACTGTTCTCAGTGGTGTCAGATAGCAGAGCAATGGTCTGAAGTTACAGAAGGAGAGGAGTAGGTTGGATATTAGGAAAAACTACTTCACCAGGAGAGTGGTGAAGCACTGGAATGTGTTACATAGAGAGGTGGTGGATTCTCCATCCCTAGAGGTTTTTAAGTCCCTGCTTGACAAGGTCCTGACCGTGACAACTAATGCAGAAATTACAGAATCAAACCACCAAAAAAAAGAAAATCAATATTCCATTGATGGCATCTGATTCAGATGATGAAAATAAACTTGAGTTTGTCCATGCTGCTTTGAATTATTATTGAGCAGAACCCATCATCAGCATGAACATATGTCTTTTGAAATGGTAGTTGAAGCATGAAGGGACATATGAATCGTTAGCGTGTCTGGCACATAAATATCATAGGATGCCCGTTACAACAATGCCATGTAAACACCTGTTTCTTTGTAAAGTTTCACATTATTTTATTTTTGAATGCAGTTAATTTTTTGCATGTAATTCTACATTTGTAAGTTCAACTTTCATGATAAAGAGATTTCACTGCAGTTTTTGTATTAGGTAAATGGAAATATTATTTCTTTTGTTTTTGTCAGTGCAAATATTTGTAATAAAATATGAAGTGAACAGTCCACACTTTGTATTCTCTTATCATTGAAATCAATATGTTTGGAAATGTACGAAACATGCAAATATTTAAATAAATGCAATTCTAATTGTATCACATGATTAATTGTGATTTTAATAGCTTGATGGCCCTAAATTGGTTTTTTTCTTTTTTAGCAATATGTACCTAATAATAATAATAATAATGCTGTATATGACACCACTGTACATTAAGGCTATGGCCACACTAGAACCATCTGTTGACAGATGTTTCCTTCAGAAGAGATTTTCCGACAAAATGTCTGCCAGCTGAATGTGGCCACATACTAAAGCAGATCAAAAGAGCCATCTGCTCTGTCTGCAGAGCTGCTGGACTGCCTGGTTACTCTCTCAACAAAACAGCCAAATGGGAGTACAGGAGACAGGGCTGCCCAGTGTCCTGGAATTCCTATCTGTCAACAGAAGGCCCCCCAGAGCATCCACACAGCTTTTTTGTTGACAGAATCTGTCAGCAAAAGGGCTCTTCCTCATATGAGAGAGGCAGAAGGTTGTCAGCAGAAGTGCCAAGTTCTGTCAACATGAGAGAATGCATTTTGTCTGTGGACATGCAGTGAATGTTGTTGGAAAAACACTGGTTTTGTCAAAAAAAAGAAAAAAAGAAAACCTTACCAGTGTAGCCATAGTCAAATGAATATTATACATACAACCCTTCATAACCTTTTACAAATAACTAAACTGCATACATAGCAGACAGTAAGCATGGAAAATTTCAGTCCAAATGACTGCTCTTTGGCAAAGCTATAAGCTATTGAAAATAAAAATGAAAAATAATAAACTTAGGCAACCTTAAACTGTCTATAACAGGCACCACTCAATCTTCCATTGAAACACAGTGACCTTTGTATTTAATTGTAATTGTCATATCTGAATAAATATTTTCTTCCTGGGTTCCTTTTTTATTTGTATAGCACCTTGTACAACCAGGTGCAGATTAAGAACAGGTGGGACACTGGAACAACACAGTCACAAGCCCTCCCTCCCCCCACAATATACTAAAATACTAATGTATCATTAGTATTTATGCTTTGAAATCCTTTCATGCTTATTATTACTTAGGATCCATAATCAAATTACAGAAATTAATTTTAAAATAAGAATCGCATGACACATTTATTTAGTTCCATTAAAGCAAATGGCTTCAACAAAATGGAATTATGGAGGCTTGGCATCTCTCGCACCTGGGGGCCCTGGGGCAACTGCCCTTTTTGCCGTTATGTTACTCTGCCACTGAGTATACTAGTGTACTGGTGTTGATCAGACCTGGGGGGACTACTAAAAACTAAGGATGGGTGAAAGTTCTTGGCATTTTAATTACAGTTTACTTATTCCAGAAGTGCTCCTTATTTTATGACCAGTTCTTATAACATTTTTACTGGAGGTGGGGCATGGGAAATCTAAGCCACCCAACTTGTATTGATATGCACCCATTGTATGTAGATTATTGCTATCCTTCTTGTCTCCCTCTCCAAAAACTGGTCATCCCTGAAAGCTTCAGTACAGAAAAGCCCAGATCTGCTGCTATTTTCTTTATTTTTACTTCATACAATGTAAATTAAAGCCTTGAGATCACATTCACCAAGCCTTACGAGGCTTACATTGGCTTTCCGTCATTCACAGAAGAGATTATGAGGGTCTTATTCTGGTTTATGAAATCTTTCAGGAGGAAACTTTTAGAATCTGAGTGTAATTCAATTCATGACTGTATCTCCCATCAAGCTCTATGGCTATTTATTTCATTCGAACTCATTACAGTTGCAAAGTGGTGGATTATTTTGTAGTCTACATGCATCTACTGCCCAATGCCAGAGAGCTCTCTTCAAGAGGTTTCAGGGGTGATGAAGCCTTATGATTCTCGTAGAAATATTTGCCATTGTGAATTTCCTATTAACTCATATATATATATACCATAATAGTCATAAAAAGCAAACGTTCACTTCTGCTCAGCTACAGTTGGGCATAGGATTGTATGCAAGCTTAACATATGCACAGATTTTGTTCCTGGAAACACATTGGGTGTCTGTCTCTCCCATATGTCTCCAAACCTCCACCTTAAAAAACCCACGTCCTTTAGTGTCACATTCTTCTTGTTCCAGGCTCAATACATAGGTAGGTAGGCAGGTAGGCATCCTTCACTCTGCATAGACTATAGATCGCACCCTTTAAAGTTTCAATTAAGCACTTCATTTACAGCGTCTATTGTGACTATGAAGACCCACACAAGAGTGACAGTCCTTGTTGCATCTCTTGCAGATGTAGTGGGTGTCTGACAAGTCCTTAGTGTGCTTTCTGTGTGCTTGCTTCTCCTTTGCTAGCTGTCTGATCTTCATCTCGCCCTTCTGAAGGCCCTTGTGTAACCCCTGCCTCCACCAGCTGCGGCTGTCTGCTAGTTCTTCCCAGTTGTCCAGCTTGATGTCTACCTCTCTGAGGTCTCTCTTACAGACATCTTTGTAGCGCAACTGGGGGTGTCCGGGAGGTCTTTTGCCAGAGGCTAGCTCCATACAGGACGTTTTTTGGAATCCTTCCATCATTCATCCTGTGGACGTGGCCAAGCCAGCAGAGTCGACGCTGCCTGAGGAGGGTGTGCATGGTTGGGATTCCAGCTTGCTCGAGGACGGCGGTGTTGGTCACTCTGTCCTTCCATGATATTCCAAGGATGCGCCTGAGGCAGCGCAAGTGGAAGATGTTCAGCCTCTTTTCCTGGCGGGCATACAGGGTCCAAGTCTCGCTGCCATAAAGGAGGGTGCTGAGGATGCAGGCTCTGTAGACTTGCATTTTGGTGTGAGTGTACAGCTTGTTGTTATTCCACACTCTCTTGCTGAGTCTGGACAGAGTTGTGGCCGCTTTTCCGATCCTCCTATTTAGCTCAGTGTCCAACGACAGGGTGTCAGTGATGGTGGACCCCAGGTAAACAAACTCTTGGATGACCTCTAACGTATAGTTGTCAATGCTGATTGATGGGGATTCAGCAACACCCATGAAGATGGACTGGTAAATCCATCCTTCCGTTCTCCCATTGACCTTCAGGGTTTTTTTATTTTATTTTATTTTATTTTATTTTATTTTTGAGGTGGGGAGTGGGTGGCAGGCAGGTAGAAAAGCTCTGAGAATGTTGCAAATTTCAAGCATTAAAAAAAATCTACTGTCCATGGAAGCTGCAAAAGTATGTTGACCTAGGACTGGTTATTCATAAAAAAGCTAAAGTAAAAGTAGTGCGTTCCCATGAATTATAACTATCATGCCAAAGCTGAATGAAAACCACTTGCTCCTTAGATCATACATTATATGCATCTAGCTGACGACTGTGGTATAAGTATACAAATGTGGCCACAGACCATTTTAGAAAGAAATTCTTAGATTAGTCTCAACATGTTTTTGCTGTTAAAATTTTCAGACCTGAGAGTGATCGTTTTTCTACTGAACTTGTGAAGTCACTGCCACGAAACTGAACCAAAACAAATCATGGAATAATTCTAGGCCAGAAGCATAAATCCAGAGTCAATCCCAGCCTAAACAACTGTAATAGAGCACTTCTGAGGTCACAATTTACTGAGAAGAATGAAACTGTCTAGAGAAGCTCTAGAACATGTGGTGGAAAACTAAGACACACGGGCCCTTTACAGCCCATCAGAAGTTGAAATACACCCTTTCAGCTCCCCAGGAACCCTGCCACTGCAGGACACTTGCTCCTGCCTCCCCTCTACAAAGGAGTGGAAGGAACTTTCTTTATTTATACATCTTTGGCTCTGCTGTTTCTCTGAGGCTTCCCGTGTCCCCACACATCCCAGGCGCCTGTCCTCATCCACACTGATTGAAAAGCTAGTTCACTCTTCTCTCTCCTCCTCCTCCTCCCGCTAGGCCAGCTATTCTTTGCTCTATCATCTAGGAATGCTTCATTGTAAGAGCAGGTCATATGCGCTTGTTGACGTGCGCCACTATGGCACTGCACCCATCAGTTACTAACAGAGGCATTTTTAAAGCAGGTGCACACACACACGCACGGAGGAAAGGGGCAGGAAAATTGTTCAGCTGAAAACTCCAAACAGCTCTCATTTTCCCCATGCACTTTGTCTTCCAACTTGTGCTGAAACAACTTTAAATATCCGGACATTTAAGTGAGGCTTTCATTCCTCTTCAAAATAGCCACAGATTCTGATGCCCAAATTACAAGGCTGGAAATTGTACTAAAGGAACTGAAAACATATGTAATTCATTACCTGTCATTCTAAGAAAGAAAACCATGTGCTGTACATTGTAGACTGATTGGCTATGGCTGTATTGTGTATGTGGTGAGCTTACAACGCTGAACAATACACTCAGAATTTACAAGAGCCAGACAGTCTGCTTTTTGTAATAATTTACTTATTAGATAACCTTTTGGAAATGATTCCATGGCTTTAAAATGTCTTCCTTTGACTGAATAAAGCTTCTACATTATCATGAAATAGTAATATTTCCCTACTTCAAAGAAGATACAAGGAAGAAAAAATGAATAGAATTTTCACTTTTCATAACTTCTATTTACATAAATACTTTACCCTCTCAAATTGCTTTACAAAGTTAACTAATGAACATGAAAGCCATGCATATGGACCATATCACTCCACTATACAAAATCATACAACTGTAAAGAGAAATAAATGAGTAGTATCATCTCAATTTTCTAATCAAGTAGTGATTGAGGGGTTATCAGGCTTACCCAGAGTAGTAGTGGGTGCAGCTATTATCCACCCCTTCTTACATCCTGTTTGTCAGTGAGAGTTCCCCCCATACACTCTAACAGTGCGTTTAAGGGTATGTCTTCACTGTGCAGAGGACGTTGTTCAATTTCACATGCCTAGTAGGGGCATGAAAAATTGAACTATCTGGGGTCAACAGTATCACAAGAATTGAGAGAGGTTGACAGGAGAGTTTTCTCCCATTGACTTTCCTCTGTGAGCATGGCCAGGTAAGTTGATTGTAGGTAAGTCAATTGTAGAGTAATCAATGTGAGCTACTCCAGTGCCATAGCTAGAACTGCATATCAACAATTAACCTTAATGTCTACTGTAGACCTGCCTGTTACAAACATATGTACAAGAAGTCTTTCAAATTAGGGAACAAGTATCCCAGATTCAAATTTAGGATTTCTCATGCCTGATAGAATCCACTACATTATGGACCAGATTCATATGTTAATTTTTGAGTGGCAGTTAACAAATGATATGAGTGTGGAGTGGGTAAAGAATTTTTTTGATGGGTCATTTTTTTAACTTGAAAAATGCCAGTCTGTAGAAAATGAAACTCTGTTCTTAAAACAGGGCCAGGTCTGAAAGAGTTCTCAACTCAAATGTGGAGGAAAAAAGTTACAGCAGTTGTGTGAATTTTTCTTTTTACCATTTTTAATAAAATATCATGTTTTCCAATTCAAAAAATGTTAATTTCTATATTTCAGTGTATTTTTAGCAGCTGAAGACAGAAGGACTGAGATATAAATGCAATGTTTTCATTGATCCAAAATTGGGCAGGTGAGAAGAATATGGTTTTCTGTTCACAAATCATTTCAAGATCTTGACTTTTCACCCCCAATTCAAATACACAACATTGTTGAACTAAAAACATAACTTTTGAATAAGAAAATTGTGTCATTTCCAGTCCTAGGGAAGTTCCTACTGAATGATTAGCAGTAACTTCAGATAAGGCCACTTCACTGCTCTAGTTTAATGATGGAATATAATGCTGCACAATTTACCCTCATGCACTTGAAGCACATTTGGAAGGAAATAACACAATTTCATGTCAGAGAATTCAGGACTCAGAATCAAGGGGCAGGTGGCATGTGGTCAACCTTTTTTTTTTTTTTCAATTTCTAGTGCTCAATTAAGCACAAGAATAAAGATCACTTCACTTTTTATGGGCAATGCTATCATCCACTTAAATTTCTGTAATTAAACTTCTTCAGAAATATCCAGATGACTAAACATTTGTTTCAAAGCTCAAAAGCTGCCACAGCATGTATTGTCATAAAATAACCAAGGAGATGGATTCAGCAGTAGCTTTTGGTAGCAGCTGGGTATGCATTAAAATGGAGAAAAAGCACTAAGAGTCAATGGGAAATACAGATATAGAAGATAAAACAATACTTTGTTAGCTACACATAACAGCTCTCAACATATTAAGCAATCGTCCTCATTTTAATTGAATTTTGTATTGCATGCCTCCTTTAATCTTTATCGGATAATTAACTGATTGCTTGTAGTGCGGCACCCAAAGAAATGTCTGGGTTTTAAATTAAAATGTTGCAAAGTTCATGTGAGCCTCCAGTGGACAAAAAAAAAAAAAACAGGGAAAAAAAAGAGAGGAGGCAGTTTAGTGAGGAGCCAGGATGGGAGAAACTAAAATTAATTGTGCTATGTGGATATATAATGCTCAAAATAATTTTATTTTACTTTATTTAATTAAATTTCACTGGAGTCAGTGTGCCTTTTATCTTTGCTTCATAATGGAGCCTGCGTATAGTCTCAGCTGTACATGAAGTATGGGATTTGCTAGGGTTTATGGAAAACAAATGAATATTTTAATTAAAAGTTTTAGATTTCCTTGTGCTGAGTGGTGCAATACACCTGCAGCAAAGGTGGGGGAAGCTCTGCAGACAGGACAGAAAGGTATCCTGAGCATTCCACAGGATGCACACTTTGTAATCTACAGCCACTTGCTTCATAAATTCTGTATAAGGCCCATCTGCCAGCTAGAAAAAAAACATGGCAATGGCATTGAGTAGAGATCAAGGAAACAATCAGGCTAAGGGATTGTCTATATCACAGGGAACAGCAACCCATTCAGGGTTGATCTTCTGGAGTTTGAATTAACATGTCTGATACAGAGTCGCAAAATCAAACTCTGTGATTGGCAGTCAACCCCTGTATTCCTCATGATAGTGAGGAGTAAGGGAGGTGGATGGGTAAATTTCTCCTGTTGATCTCCCGCTGTCTGGATAGCCTTGTCAGTCAATTGCAGATAAGTTGATTCTAGCTACACGATTGCCGTAGCTAGAATTGTGCATAGACATATGCACCTCCTAAGCAGCCCCAGACACACAGGAAATAAAAGGGATTAATGCTGCTTGGAGCAATATTAATTGTTCCTCTGTGACTGGGACCTGATTCACATCCCAATAAAGTCATTAGAAAGATTCCCATTGACTTCAGTGGGCTTTGCAGCAGAGGCTCTAAGAATTCTATTGCACCCACTGAACACAAGCCCTGTTCAGAAGGCAAGAGTATTACTGTTATTGCAGTAGCCACATTACCATTGCTGGATTGGAGGGGGCTGAATGAGGTATGAAGAAAGACATTTGCCATGAAGCTAACTAAAGGGCCTCTAAGTTTGGTCTGAAGTTCATCACAGATTCCTGGTGGTGGGGATGGAGGGTATTAAATCCTGGAAGGTGATCTGTCTGCAGAGTGGCCTCGGAGAGTGGAAAGGGTATTGCATTGGAAACACTGTTCCCACATCCCTGGCCAGCTGTGGAATGGGTGTATTTCTCATCAGCAATAAATGGATAGGGGCAGGAGGGAACAAAAATGTTTCACATATAAAAAAGGCTTTCTTTATTGTATTTTTAAAAAATGGTGTATTAGTTAAATTCTCAGAGCTACAAAGAGGCCTGGAAGTTGTAGAGCAAAGTAAATAATGTGTTTTAATAGACAAATGAAACTAATATGGGTTTTCCCCTCCTTCCAGGACATTAGTGAGGTTAAGGAAGACCTGGGAAACTGAGGCCCCCAAACTTTTCAAGCCTTCCCCAGACCCTGAGCACAAGGAACACCTGCACCCACCCCCACCTAGGAACCTCAGCCCACAAAAGAGCCATTCTACTGTTGCCTCTCAGAAGTCCCTGCTTCCTTCCTCTCACTCCTTATCTTACCTGCTTGCAAGTATCACCCTCACCAGCAAAGCCTCCTGACTGGTTTCCAGACCTAGGAGGAGCCACCATGCATTGAGCAACCAGCAAGTGAGGGTACAGCATGGGGCACAGTGCATACATGGGTTGCTCTAGTTATAATGGTGCTGAACCCCACACTTTAAACCATCACACCACTCTCTCACACATGGTTTGGATATATCCCTCTATCATAACAGGGCGTAAATCCCCCCTTCAAATCCTCTCTGTGTGACCCTGTCTCCTGCACACAGCTAACCGCAGCCCCACCCCCTTACACAAATAAAAAGAATTCCTTGTCTTGAAACTTCTCCTAAATTATGGGAGTTGTTCCACTGTAGTCAGTGGGAATATGCATGTGAACAAGAATTACAAGACAAAACTCTCAGTTCGTTATCGCTCAGTCTTCATTTGGTGCTACAATTTCTTACAGGCACCTCAGGAAATTTCTACAATTTCATCCTATATCTACTGTATTAAAATAAGATTTGTGGCAGCTTCATGATTAAAGTAACCTCAACCCAACTGCCCTGAAAAGTTTCCTAAAGTGTGGAAACAAAAGTCCTGATTTCTAGAAATAATTTGTTAAGCTATCTCCTCCAGAGATGTGTCACGGCTCTTTCAGCCAGTGATTTGTTAGTAATGGATAGTCCAGGGAAAACTATATATTCTCTGGTTCCAAATGCTCAATACCTTCCCACTCAAGAAATGTACTTTACTCACGTTATCTGTGGTGTGAGTGATCACTCATTGCACCCCATTTTACCTTAGTCTGCATCTTCAGGATTTCTGTATGGCTTCCTACTTCTGTCATGGTCATAAATAATCACTGTGTGAAACATACTATGGAATGGAAAGGTGCATGCTTCTATGTCTGCACTGAGGAGCTGTGATGTTATGAGGGCATTAGCACCCTCAAAGCCTAGGGAGAACTCTGAGAAAAAAGTATGTGGGGGTCCCTTTTTTATTTTGCACAGAGCCAAGTGTGTGAGGTCAGATCCTTCCCCCAGCTCCACATACAGAATGGGAGCTCAGGACCTTCCCTAGCAAAATTCTCCACCTCAGAGGCTTCTCCATGAGCAATGAGGAGAGAAGATGTAAAAGGCAGGTGGTGGAAAATTGGGTGGCCAGGTGTCTGGAGGGTGCCCATCATTTCCCTTCCAGCCCTGGGAAGAATTCCTGTAGAGAATGACACAGCCCTCAGACAAACTTCCCTCTAATTTTTATTATCCATGTGCAGAATAAATTTTGAGATGTGCATTGAGACATATGCAGATGTCAACCACCAGTAGAAACACATGCTGCCGGCTGTAGGCAGCACTTGAATCTGTCCTGGGAAGCCACCCGAGCAAACAGCTTACAGAGAATACCACTCACGGGTTCAGCTGAACTTTCCCTATTTTAGCGGAATCCATGGGCAGTTACTATCAAGGGGGAAGACCTCATAGCACAGCTCCAACCCTGGAGCTATATTGCTAGGACAATGATGAGGGGAAAACAGCCAATGACAAGAGCTGGTACGCTGCACAGACTCTCTGAAAGAGTGGCTCTAAGCCCTCATAAATCCCTGGGGATCCACCAAGTGCAGTGCTTTCCTCAGAGGGACAAACCCCATAGAGGATATCATGGTGGGATCTATGTGAAGGAATCCTTGTTCAGAGCTCCTCTCTCAAAGGGCCCTTTTTCAAGTGTTATTGAAAGAGGAGTGAGCTCAGCCATCAATGTTGAGTTTGGTGTGCTCTGCATTAGCACTCTAGACCCTTCACTGAGACATTTTAATCTTGAATCCCAGGAAGGCTCAAATCAGCTTGGCAGTTACTGTGTGGCATTATCCATATTTGAGGCTGTTTCAGATGGTGTAGCATGAGCACCTTCAAAATGAAAAGGAAATTAGAAAGAAGAGACATTTCTTAATTATGCTGCAGTCAACTTTTTGCTAATACATCCCTTCAGTAGCATCCCCAGTGAAGAAGCTGACACACTGCATGTACTTCAGAAAATTAGCAGCTGTCTGAGCTGTGCCCATCACTGTATGTATTTGACATACAGATGTGTACCTTTCTTGGCTATTGACTAGCAGCCAAAGATTTATGTTTCACTCACAGTTTTGCTTTCTCCCCCCACCCCCGGGAGAGAGGGTGCAGGTGATAGTAATCTTTAACATAAGCAGCCTCAGTGCTTGCTGGTACAATCAACAACTCTAACACACATTTGACAACTACTAGAATTACTGTCTCCATTAAAAATAAAATCAACGTATGCATAGTACGCTGTAAACAGGATCGGAAGGAATGCTTCCATTACAGCTAATGGAAATGGGAGAGAAACCCTGGTGTGTCTATGTAAATACAATTCATTCCTACTTTGCTTAGTTTTCGTAGCTATTCAGAAGATGGAGTGGTATTTTGCTCATTGCAATCAACTTAATTTTTGACCCAACACCAGCTATGTTTGTATTAAGTGCAAGGATAGCTAAACTATGGTTACCAATGTTTGTGATTTTGTGGGAATATAGAAAAGTAGAAACATCCCAAATTGCTCCAAATGAAAGGTCTCACAGTTAGCAGAAATAATATTGCTAAAACAGGAGCTCACATTTCAGAGCCATTTGAGTGTTAGGAAGTCAGGGAAGATTGTTCTGAATAGGAAGCCATATAGCTTTATCTAAACTGATTTGACCAGCTTATCCCCTCCACCCCTGCCTACACATACACACACTCTTTGTTCAGAGAACAAAGCTAAATAGGCAGAAGTGGATGGTGACTGAAAGCCAAAGAACTGGATGGTGACTGAGAGCCAGCAGGGCGGTAGTGGAGAAATGTGATGAGTGGCCCTTAGGACAGCAATGGAGAGCAGTGAGCAGGTGGCCAGCAGAGTGAGTAAGACACCTCTTTTTTGCCTGCCAGGATGGGAGGTGAACTCTGCAGCTGCATCTCTGAACTCTGGGCCTGCTCTGACCAAGAGCAGCCACTGTGAGTGAGATACAGCGACAGGAATGTTCAGGTTTCTGGACTTAAGAAACTCAGAGGAAAAGGAAGTTGTCAAATAGTCTTGGAGTGAGACTTTTTCTCCTGGTTTTTGGTTATGAACACTGTGTTTTTTCCCAGATATGTTACTTCCCTTCCTTTTATTAAAAGTTTCTTTTCTGTACTCATATTCTTGGTTGCACCCGGGGAAGTGTGGTCAACACAGCCCTTTTGAAAAGAATGTTGTAATCAGACAAAAGACTGAGATTTTTAACTTAGGAAATTTTGCCATCGGCAATATATTGTCTCCTGCAAATGAGCTGGTGTCAGTGGTTCTGGAAGAAGGTAGCAGGCAATGGAATATACACATCACTCCTAAGGAAATGAGGGAGGTCTTCCTGCCCATCTAATGCGTCCCTCCCTAATTTGCACATCTGATGGAGCTGCAGTACAAAGGTGATTACTCTTCTTCTGAGACACAGTAAATCCCGCCCTTGTCATCACTTGACACCACCTTAAAGGCTTAGGAAATCACCAGCATGGTGGGTGCCTTTAAAAATTATGTGTTGCCACATCTCAATGCTTGTGGCATCTGAGTTTTTCCTGATTTTACCATAGGAAGAAAGGGTCTCGGATCCTGAGCTGCTTTGTGCTGCAGTGCTGTGCCCCTAAAGCATCTGAATACAATCACTCCAATTCAAGAGGATCTGCCACTGACCCAGATCCAGAGGCATGGTTAGAGAAACAGGACTGGGTTAAAGACAAGGGAACCTGGCTATGTTTATTGGTGGTGCCTGGCTATGGCAGCAGTGGGCAAGATCTTCCACTTCTGGCCCACCAAGTCTTTTAATCTCACCTGTGGCCCACTCCTGCGACCCCCGGGCTTGGAGCAGCTCCACACTGCTCAAAGCAGCTGACTGCTCAGTGTGGCTCTCTGCACTTGAGCAGAGGCTGGGGAGAGGCTTTGTGCACTGCCTCTGTCCCCAGAACAATCTCTAATCTGCCGTTGGCTTGAACCCAGCCCATGAGAGCAGAGAGATTGTGCTGGTGGGGGGGGGTGCACTTAGCCTTCCCCTCCCACACACACACAGCACAGAGAGCAACATGAAACAGCCAGCCACTTTGAGTCGTCTGGGGCTGTTGAAGGCAGGGGGCCTGTCTGAGGGTCCCATTAATGTCTCCCAGACAGATTCTGCCTCTCACACTCCATTCCATTTCATGCCCAGCTCCCTGCCCAGGCCACCCACTCCAGATCACCACCCAAACCCGCTGCACCCATCCTGTCCCAGGTCAAAACTCACCCCCAAATCCTACACCTTCATTCTATACCCCTCTCTCAGCCCAGAATCCTCTCCTGTGCCTATACCCCATCATGGCCCCTGCACCATAAACCCCTACCCCGAGTCACAACCCCCTCCTTCACCCAGATTCCCTCTCAGACCCCACACCATCTCCTGAACTACAATCCCCAACCCTGAGCTCCCTGCTGAGTGACTCCAGGGAAATAAACTCAATGACTTCTTGAGGTCCCTTCTAGCTCTAGTATTCTATGAGTCTGAACCCCACCTACATGCCAGACCCTGCACCCACTTCATAGAAAAGTGTGGTCCCTGACCACTTACCCAAATCTTGGAATGCCCTCCATATCAAATTATTGACTACCCTTGGGCTACCATGTCAGCCCATTGGAGCTGTTGGCTGTCATCATTACTCAGACCAGCCAGCTCTTGTGATACCTTGTGATGCTGACTGGAACAGCGCACAACAACCCCAGGACTGGGGGAGTGGAAAACGCCACTTTTGCAATATCTCTCTTCCTTCCTGATCTTCACTACTTGCTTTTTTTGGCTTTAACCAACACTCTGACCCTGAGTCACTGTAGGCAGCTATGGTGGTGAAAGCTCAGTTTTTAATTATAACTATTTTAGTCAATATGTTTCATGTATACAGAGTATCAACACATTCTATCAATAAATTAATTGCTCACAACAAAAGGCGGGAATTGTAATTTCTATTTCAGAGATGGGTAGATGAACAAAAGACGGCTCTTACTCCCAGTTTCCCACTGTAAGCAATGAACAACATTGTCTGCCTATACACACACACACTCATCTACTCTATATTTGAGATTATTTATCTGTGAGTCCATCTTCTTGTGCATCTGTCAGTGTGTTGAAGAATTCCTAAACTGTAAGAGTTTGGAAGACCAAATCTGGCATACACTTACTTTTACCATTACTTAAAAGGAAGGTAGGGGCTTGGTTCTGCGGGTGGAGGTGGAAGCTCCCCAACACCCAGATTCATTTCTTGCTGTTCCCCTCCCTCATTGTCACGGAGCGAGGGGAAAAGTGCAGTTTGCTGCATTCCTCCATCTGGCTGGTCAGGGCAGGGGGCAGGTGAGCTGTGCACTTTGATCTCTCTCCCTTCCAGGGACAGGAAGGGGAACAGCCTGTGGTTGAGGGTGAGGAGGGATGCAAGGCAGCAAGCAGAGGAGTATGTGGACAGGAGCAGGAGTCAAGGCAGGGGGCTGGGTGTGCAGGAGTCAGGGTAATGGCACTGAGTAGGGTCTCTGGACAGAGGACTGAAGGTGTGGGGGTGCAAGAATTAGGGTTGGGGAGTGAGGATACATTCAAGGCAGGGGTTGTCGTGTGGGCACATGAGTCAGAGCTGTGGAGTGAGGAAAGGCTCAGGGCAGGGGGCTGGAGGTGTGGGGGAGGGGTTCAGATTTTGCAAAATACAATCATTTATATAAAGCATGTACATTCTCCTTTTACTACCCTCCACCTTCAAAAAACTTACATACATATTGACCTAAAGACCTAAGCAACACCAAGTATATATACACACATATGCCCAAATCATAGAATCATGGACGCCTAAGGTTGGAAGAGACCTCAAAGGTCATCAAGTCCAGCCCCCTGCCCAAAGCAGGACCAACCCTAACTATTTAGATGTTTTAAAATCACTTTCAAAGTCATCTACAGTGTTTCTTTTACATAGGAATGAACTTATCAACAGCCCAGGTGACCAAATTGACTTGTGACATAACCAGGTAAGACTGCTGAATTTACAAGCAATTTTGAATTTTGAATTTGGCCTATGCCAAGTGAGGACCATGAATAAAGTAGGGGTGGTTTACTTTAGAATTCAAGTTGGCATTTTTTCCTGGAGAAACTCTTTTCCATTTTGTCCCCTTAATTTGCACACATGATTGCTGACTAATTATTGCTCATTAGGAACACTGAAAAAACCACGTGATTGAACAAGTCTTGGAAAACCCAACAAAATAGGATTTCTGGTTTTGAGATCATCTGCTTCTACTAACTAGGTTCAAAGTTACTGGTAAACAATAATCTTAAAATGTAAAATGTAAAAAAAACCCAAACCACAATATATGTCTTGGATTGTACATAGACATACAAATATGCATAAGGTACAGGACATATCTATTACTGCAGGTTTTACCTATACATACATTTATATTTTATGTTTTATATATAACAGAGACATTTTTAAAATTCCAAATTTAGGAAAATTATTACTATGTCAGCAAATAGTCTAACAAATACGATCACCAGTGCTCAACACCTCTCTTCCGGTTTGTGTTAATTAGCTTCCACAGTAGCTCAGCTGCCAAAACAGTGCTGCATAAATCAGAATCTTGGGAAAAGTTGTATAATGCTGTCAGTTCAATAACTTAAAACAAGAGATTGAAAGTCAGGCAGTGGGTGAGAAGTGAAAATTGAGAATATTTAACTAATGGCTAACTCCTGTGATACCTGCACAAGTGTTGCTTGGGATAAATTCCCACTGACTGCAATGGAGCTTTGCAGAACAAGGACTTCTGGATTTATAGAAATAATGAAGCTCAGACTCAATGGACTGTGTTAATCTCTGAATAGTTCTGTCTCTCTCATGCTTACCCACTGAGTTGTGCCCCAAATTAAATCTTTCATACAGGTATAAATATGTTTGGCACCACAAAAGCATCATGACAAAGGAACATGTTTGGACTACAGTTACATCAGTGGAAATCGGGGAGAGTAACTGCTGAAGAAACTGAAATCAGAATCACACTTCATTCTCATTCACTGTTAAATTGTGTTGGTTATTACAATGAAATGGATGTTGCCAAACAAATGATCTAACATTCTTGAGCAAATGAAAGCAATTAACAACGACCTATTATTTCTTTTTTAAACCCTAGTGCATAGTGAAGCACAGGTCATCTACAAGTCTCCTCCACTTCACTGTGTCCTGGGACAAAACTTCTAGCTGGCCCCAGTTGTTGTCCTTCAGTCTCACTAGATCTTCTCAGCATTATCTAAGGTCTTCCTCTTTTCCTTGTAAGTTACATTTGAGAGCTTGACAGATTGTGCTGCATGATGGATTTTAAAAGATTCCATAAATCAAACAGCACCTGTCACTTTAAGAAATCAACTCTCCAACAATGGAGCATTTTCTAGCTTTTGTATTTATCCATCATTAAACTGCATTTTTAAAAAATCTAGTTAAGAGTTAATGAGAGAAAACTGTACTGGACAGATGGCTTTATTAGTGAAGATTTCTCAGGAGAAGCTTTGTGAATTCTTAAATTGACATTTTTAACAATCACATTACACTTGTTAAAAGAAATGTTAAATATAGTAAGATTTTCTGTGTAGATATTCCAGGCTGTGCAGTGATTAAGCGTCTCTGTAGAAGAGGCTCTAACATTAGCTTTGTGGAGACAGCTTGGTCACAGCAATATCCCAAATAGGATGTATGCAAGCATATGAAATGCCATGGAGTGCACGGTAATTTGTGATATATACACAGGCAACCGTCTTTGATAACTTATATGTCTGGCAAGATGATCAGTTATGTTCTTTACCAGGTCATTAGTGTTTGGGGTCAACTCCAAGCCAATGCAATCCACCAGTTGTTAGTTATTGTATCCATCAGCAGGTTTTTGGGTGAACAGGTGCAGGTGCAGAACATGAATATTTGTAGTCTTGGCAATATATGGATACAGGCTCCCACTGCACCAGAGATTCAGTAACACATGGGAAATGGCCTGTTTTCTTTGTTGTATTTCCTCATTACTGGCATGTTTTACAATCCATGAATAATCTCGGAGAGGTAGCCATGTTAGTATGTAGCTTCATAAATAACAAGAAGTCCTGTAGCACCTTAAAGTCAGATTTATTAGGTCATGAGCTTTTATGGGTAAGACACACTTCATCTGAAGACTCAATCATCTGAAGAAGCGGGTCTTACCCAGGGAATCTCATGACCTAATAAATTTGTCTTTAAGGTGCTAAATGACTATTTGTTATTCGTGAATCCAGGAGTAAAACTTCCAAAGTGTCTAAGTAATTTTAGAGCTCAAGTCCCATTTTCCTTATGTACTTAGAAGACTGAGTCTCACTGATTCCTGGTCCACAATAGGAATTTATAGCAGTGTAGCTGCATCTCCTAGAAGGGGGAAAAATCCACACCTCTGAGAGACATAGCTATATTGACCTCACCCCCGTTTTACAAACCCAATTAAGTGCCATAAGTCTTCCTCTCACTGGAAGAGCGGGGAATGGCAAGGTGGTTTCAAGTACAGGCACCCTGAGAGCCATCATCCAGATCTAGAGTACTCAAGGAGTGAAAAATCCTCACCCTGAACAACACAACAGTACCCCGAGACCCTTAGTGTGGGCACAGCTACCAAAGAAGCCTTTGGGCAACATAGTGATTGTAGCCCAGTCCCTTACTGAAATATGTGTCCGTAATACAAAGTTAGAGAGGTCTAGCTAAGCACTATCACTATGCTATTTTAACATCGCTAGTGCAATATGCTTTAAGATTTTTTTCACTGTACATATATTTTACTTAGAGGTTAGATTTCTATACCATTACAGTTAATGGCATAGTATGGATTTACCACATACATACTTAATCTCAAGATTATTAAAAAGGTGTCTGTAGAGCATGTTAATACTGTGCTGTATGTTACAGGTCAATGTTTTGGATTTTCTGATTTGTTTTCTTTTGAAAAACAAAAAAACAGAAACCTTAGTTAAAAATTAGAGGTTTGATTGTACAGATGCCTGTGAAGAGCATGAAAATGGGATAGGTTGTAAGGCAGGGGGAAATGCCATCTTCCTTTCTTCCCATGTCTGATTTGTGCTCTCTTGTCCAGCAACATCCATCATCTGGCAGAACCATGGACCTTGCAGGACTGGAGCATCCTGAACATGGGAGGAGAAGGGGCCAGCCAGACCAGTGGCAGAAGCCCAGGTCAGGGCAGCCACAGCTGGTCTGGTGACAAGGTGGGGTAGACCAGGAGCACCCAGGGAACCTGGGCTCTGGAGCTGCAGTGAAAGACCCTTGCCCCAGGCAGAGAGCAGTGACAAGGCTGGCTGGGTGGGAAGCCACAGACTGGGGAATCTACAGCTGGGATTTGATGGAAGGCCCCAGACTGGGGAGCAGCGGCTTGTGGAGCATATCCTCGGGGCTGGGAAAAAAGCCGTGATCCAGAGAAGCAACAACCAGGGCCACGTAGGAAGCCTCAGCAGGAGCTTGGTGGGAAGCCATGGCTGGGGCCAGGAGCCAGCAGCCAGGGAGCTTAAGTGGGGTGGGAGAGTCAGAGAGTCATGGGCGACTGTGGGGAGGCAAGCCAAGGAGCAGGGGCTGGAGGCCAGCAGTGGGCAGAACTCACCACCCCTGGTCCAAAAAAATCCCTGGTCTGGAACAGCTCAAGTCCCGAGAGTGTGGGACCAGGCAGGTTGAACCTGTAATAAATACATTTACAGTGCTTATATTGAGGGAGAAAACTGAAGATAGTCGCTTTAATGAAGTACTTAAAATGAGTTGCCAATTTCCAACACATATACACATTGCAGAACTGATAATTATAATTTCCATTTATTCTCACACATTTGGTATTCAATTTTAAACCTGTCTCTTTTAAAAGTGGCTTCAGCGTCTCACAATTTTATCTGAAAGGATAAAGTTGCAAAGGTCACAGTGACCCATCCATGGTTCCCTTACAATCTTTTTTTCCCTTTTGATGACAGTAGGCAAGAGTCAAAGCTTTGTCTTCAGGATTACATTATGTTTAATACGTGGCAAAGCAAACAGAATGGGAAGAGTAACAGAGAGGGAGCTGTGCTAATCTATATACTATCAAAACAAAAAGCAGTCAAGTAACACTTTAAAGACTAGCAAAATAATTTATTAGGTAAGCTTTCATGGGGCACACCCACTTCTTCAGACCATAGCAATACCAGAACAGACTCAATATTTAAGGCATAGAGAACCAAAAACAGTAATCAAGGAGGACAAATCAGAAAAAAATGGGAATGGGAAGAGTGTTATTGTGTTTACTACTTGTGATATCTAAGCTATTAGCACTTTTTTGTGGTGATCACTGGGTTGATATGTGTTTGAATAATCAGGAGTCATGGATCAGGCTCATGAGGTAACACTAACACCATACTTTTGCTGACTTGATTCCACAGTTTGTTGATTAGCAGAGTAAATAGGAGTGATTCAAATTTATGAGATGATCAGCTAATCCACACTGGATGCAGTCATCCTTCTTGTGTCATCTGTCATTCATGCATTATGGAAAAGCTCTAAATTCACAACATTTATGGAACCATATCATAGGAATGCCTGGGTGAGCTATGTCTCATTTGTGCTAAATGTTAAGATGTTTTGTGCATCAAAAGTTTGGCTGATATGAGTAGTCTGGGTTCTAATCTCTCGAAGGGGTAAAGCAGGAGTAACATCGCAGACATCATTGTGAATTGTGTGAGTGGTAAATCTAGCTCCAATTCTTTTAGACTATGTACATTTATACTATAATTCTGTATTTACACATTTATGTCATTAATAATTTATGTCAGAATATTGCTGCTGTGTAGACATAACCTAAGTGACCTCAGAAGGTGTCTTCACAAGAAACAGCAAATTTAGAGATTATGGACCAGATGTAGAATATAAATTGTTAGCCTCCACTGATTTCAGTGGATCTAAAGGTGATTTACATCAACTGAGGAATAGTTCCTATAGACTTCACTTAATGGAAAGGTCAAATGAAGGTACACCACTCCAGCTACATTAATTATGTAGCTAGAGTTGACTTACTTTAATCAAGTTTGTGCACCATCTCCACTGTGGCAGGTCAACAGGAGAAAATGCTTCCATCAACTTCCCTTACTCCTCACGCGGAACAGGAGTACCGGCACCAACAGGGGCACCCTGTGAGTTCAATTTTGTGTGTCCCTACCAGATGTACTAAATCAAACTCCAGAAGATCTACCGCAGCAGCATCAATCTTCCCTGTAGTGAAGACATACCCCCAGACATGTTGTTTCTCTTCTCCATTCATATATTTTCTGAACATGGTAGCACCAATGTGACGAAACCACAAACCCCAATGAGATTTGCCTCTGTCTTTTTTATTTGCTCAAGATCTGTTCTGTTCCTTTCTCCTATGTCATCCCTGGGCTTGGTCCCTCTAACACCATGCATACATAGGTGCATAAGGAATGACAGTACTTAGAAGAGCTCCTTTCCTTTATTCAGTTATTACTTTTACATTCTCTAAAATTTACTATTTGATTTCACACCCTTCAGGTCTTATACCTCTTTTAGGGAACTGTTTATCAATAAACCTGCCACCTCTTCTGGCTTAGAGACACAAAGTTGCAAGGCAATGGAAACACAGAGCACAGCTCTCATGAATCATTCCTGGGTGGCTTGGAGAGTGGATTGAGAAACACTGAGCGAATGTGTTGGATTGGAGGCATAAGAGTACAGAATTGAGAGATTGACAGAAACACTTCTCCATTTGTGTTTTTTTTGAGGGAAGCAACAGGAAGAGTGTTAGTGTGATGGTTCAGCTAAGGGTACAGAGTACTTCACCCAGGAAATGTTATGCACAACACCAGCATTACTGAAAGACTCCCTGAGCCCCAGAGCAAGGTGGGAGGTGGGCCTGGCTCCATACCCTGGAAGGCAGGGGACAGGACAGAAGAAGCAGAGCCTACATAAATCAGCCCTTAGCCCTGCTCCAACCACAACACCAGGCCCTGCCTCCAGAAACATGTGGTGTGGCAGAGTGGTGCTGTCACAGCATTTCAAAGGGACTCAGCACTCTGACCACCACTGCTACTGAGGTAGCAGCAGCGGCATCCAGAGCTCTGGACCCTTTTGAACCCCTCCCTCCACACACACACTCTCACATCCCACTTTTGCCCCTTGTCAGCAGGCCTACACAACAATAAGAGGCAAAACATTCTGAGTAAGTCTCTGGTAGCAACACCTGACAGCACCAATGCACACCTGGAATAAATGAATCATAGAATCACAGAACTGGAAGGGACCTCAAGGTCATTGAGTCCAGCCCCCTGCCCCAACTAAGTCATTCCAGCCAGGACCTTGTCGAGCTGGGACTTAAAAATCTCTAGGGATGTAGATTCCACCACCTCTCTAGGCAATGCATTCCTGTGCTTCACCACCCTCCTGGGGAAGTAGTTTTTTCCCAATACCCAACCTACTCCTCTCCTTCTGTACCTTCAGACCATTACCCCTTGTTCTGCCATCTGTCACCACTGAGAACAGTTCTCTCCATCCGTTTTAGAGCACCCCTTCAGGAAGTTGAAGGCTGCTATTAAATCACGCCCTCAGTCTTCTCCTCTTCTGCAAATGAAAGAAGCCCAAATCCCTCAGTTTCTCCTCATAGGCCATGTGCTCCAGCCCCTTCATCATTTTCGTTGCCCTCCACTGAACCTGCTCCAGCTTATCCACATCATTTCTATACTGAAGCGGGGGGCCAAAACTGAATGCAATACTCCAGACATGGCCTCACCAGTGCCCAATAGAGGGGAACAACAACCTCTCTAGATTTGCTTGAAATCCTTCTCCTAATACACCCCAATATGCCGTTAGCCTTCTTGGCTACAAGGGCACACTGTTTACTCATATCCAGCCATTCATCCACTATAATCCCTAGGTCCGTTTCTGCTGTACTGCTTCTTAGCCAGTCAGTCCCCAGCCTATAACAATACTTGGGATTCTTGCATCCGAGGTGCAAGACTCCAAACTTCTCCTTCTCGAACCGCATCGGATTTCTTTTGAAGTGTGTGCAGAGGAAGTGCATTCAGCCAAACTAGATTTACATCAGTGTACAGAATTTGACATATAGTATATAGGGAGCATATTTGCCTAATTCCTAACTCTTGCAACCCATATTTTATTAAGATCATGTAGCCTTATGTTTTACCTGAAGTAGCTGATCAGTAGTGTAAAACAAAGAGCTTTCAGTATCTGTAATGTTTTCAAAATGCATTAATGTTCTTTATTTTTAAAAACAAGAGGATTAACAATTTTGTATGTGGAAAGATAATTCATTTCTAAAGAAATTTAATGAATGTGAACAGTCGCATGCCTGTTTTCCCCTGCTAAGAATATATAGCTCAGGTATATTTGGTTTTCTTTGCTACTTCATCATCCATTTTTCATCTCTGTCCATTAATACTTGATTATCTGTTGTAACACGAGGCACTGAATACCTGATCCAAAACCGACAGAAATCAATAGGAATCTTTCGACTGACTTTGATGGGTTCTGGATTTGGCCCTTTGTGTACTGGGAGAAGATTTTCTGCCATCTGTTTCTGATTTGCATGAATTTTTATTTCATTTTGACCCCTTTCTCCTGTTTTGCATTCCTCTGTCCCACCAGTACTGTTGTTCTATGAGTTATAAGAGCACATCCTTGAAACACTCTTCAGTTTCCTGCCCCTCTTTAACTTGTAAGTTTTGGAGAAACATCTGTGTTTATTCATCTCCTAATGATTCACAGCAGCCCCAAGAGCCATCTAGATGTCATAGGACCAGAAGAAGAGCAAACACCAAAATCTTTTGAAGCAGCTGCTTTGCAAGTAAGTGAGTTTGCTTGAAATGGCAACCATGGAAGCAAATACGCAGTGCAAACAACTTATCCTTGTGACTGTGCTTTCTCACAAATCATGCATAAAATTCATGACTGCAGCAGGTTCTTGTGAATATGAACAAGCTGTAGCCAAGAATTTGATGCGTTCTTTGTTGGAAACCACCAGAGACATGGTCAGTTCACACTGGATCTGAATACATGCTTTAAAGCTGTGAACTTTTAAGGACAGAGTAAAAACCAAGTTATGTATCTGTGCATTGCTTAGTAAAAGACACTGAACGGCTGAGACCTCCATAACAATTACAGGTATAATCATTTAGCATTTATTTGGGGGGGAGAAACCAGAGAAAAGATTTTGCATAGCATTTAACAAAAAGTGTTCCAGGGTTCTGAAGACAGCTGATGATGAACAAGACCAAAACATCTAGGTGGACGGAAGGATGTATTTTCCTGTCACTTGCACCAGAGTGATTAATATCCCATCACTTCAGAAATTAAGGCACAGGACAAGTAATTATTTATTTTTAGCAATTTGCCTCTCTTGGTACATATCAGCATTAACGGTGGACTTGAACGACAATGTTTATATCCAGCCCACAAATCTCAGCATACTGTGATTCAGTGCTTCAGTTCCTCCCATTATGAAGAGAGGCCTGAATCACAGCATTCATACCTCAGTCTAAAATCCTCTCTGATAAGGTGTGGAGATCATTATATTGTCATTCATGTGAAACTATGCACTTGGCAGCAGTGGAAGTGAGAGGCAGCAATTTTTGCACGAGTGCTCGTCTAATTCGTTCAATCAGTACTGGGCTGCTTTATAGTTAGGGTCAGTTCTGCAAAGTGTAGAGGCTGCATCTCAATTCATAAAGAGGGTAATGCACCTGCAGTCCCATAAGTTCCATCAGGAACTCATCAGGACCTTGCATTAGCCTACTGAATGCAGACCCTAACATTAGTTGTGAAGACATTCCCCTAATTATTTTATGAAGTAGTTGAGAGCAAAGCAGATCCTTTAATGCTCCCAGTTGCTGGAAGATGCCATTTTTCCATTAAAACATTTACATTGGTTGTCTCTTGTGTATGCCAACATTCTCTCCAATTTCTTCTATAACAAGAGTTGGAAAATTCTGCATAACAGATACATACTCACAGTTCCAAGATTAAAGCTGCATAAATGAAAACCCATAGGGAAAGACAGGTAATTGGAATGGATTTCAGAAGGGTTTGGAGGGCTGCTTTTTGTAACAAACACCAAGAGAAGATTCAGAATTAGCTAGATCATAATCAGTTTTAGATCCATTTCCACAGGTGAAATCACCTTGCGGAAACCCAGAGAGCTTCTTCTGTTGTCACACAGTCCCTCCTGACTTCCATAAGAAAGAAATTAAGCTAAAGCACAGAAGTAGGCTCATAGAAAAGTGACCAGTCAATAGTCTCTGTAATGTGCATCAACATACAGATCCAAGAACGGGCACAATATTGGATTTTGTACAGCTAATTTATGAAAGCCACAGAATGGCAATGGTGAACAGCCGTCTCGGTGCAGATGATATGACATTTTTAAAACTATGAGCCATTACTGATTCATTTAAAAAAAAACACATCATTTTAAAATACTACTGTGAGTCTAATTCATAAATATGGAGTCCTGAGCCCTAATGCACAATGTCTCCCTTGCATGCTCAAATCAACCCGGAACTAGATGCTTTGGCACCTGTGTACCAACTTGATTGCCCATGTATGGAATGAAGTACCTTAAGGGAAGCACTCATGAAACAATTTCAAGACTGGTTTGTGAAATCAAATCTTACTAAAAAAACATGCTTTGGGATTCCATTCTGAGTGGATGCGTTCCTTCCCTCAATAGCAGTTTAATTTGATTATATAACAATACAAAATCTCTTTTCCTTTAACAAAATTAAGGATTTAAGAATATTATGCTTTGGAAAACAGTTATTCATACTTTAAATTAAGAACATATTAAAACAACAAAACAACAAATCCCCACTTTTTTATGATCAACATCTAATTATATTGAAGGGAAATGAAACTGCAAGGAAGTATGAAAGTCACAACTAATATCTTTCTGTATACATGAGATTCATTTATAAAGGCAGAATCTTAATGGAAGCTGCCTTCTGCCCCACACATCCTAAAAGATGCGGTGAAATCCACATAGCTGTTTTGCATCTGTAAGTAACTTGTTCATTTCTTCCTTGTTTGTTATGACAGCTTTAAGTTACCCAACACTGTGAACTCACATTCTGCATTCTGTTGATTATTTCAGCCCAGCACTATGGCAAGAATAGATATATATACTACATTGTGTAAATCTTAATAAAAGCTATTGGATGGGTCTTTCAAAGTTTTAAGAAACAGATTGCCAGAGTACTCAAACACTGCATGTCACAGTGTATTGCCTTACCATAGCATGGCTCAGATCTTTATAATTCATGTTATTATATAGATTAAAACTACATGGCTATGTTTGTGATTCTTCTACAAGGTAGAGTACTGTTCTTCGTTTCTTTTATCCTGCCACATTTTGAAGCACTGTTAATTCTGGGAATTATAAAAGCCAAATGGGATGGTTGGCAGATTATCTAAATTCCTAATGTGTGTCCAGGTCACACCTGTTTCAGACTTCATGTAGATAGCAAATAAGAATAAAATCAATCAAAAGGGCATGCCACTTCAAAGATGTGTTGTAAGCCCCAACACAGGGCAAATAGCTGCATGCATTTGTGTGAAACCACAGCATTTTACATGTACGCTGTCCTGTTTGTAAATCCATCAAATGATTAATCCAAATAGCAAAACAAAACAAAAAAATCCATACCATATTTTCCAGTGTTGTTCATGCTCTTTTTCATGGGAACAAATCATAGTAAGGTGGAGAGGAGGAATGTACCTGTTAAAAATACTTGCAGATGAATTAGCACTTAATTAGCCTCAAGAGGATCAAAGAAAATGAAGAAATTCAAAACAGCATTCTTAGAACCAGTGGTGACTTCTTATGGCTGTATACTGAGTATTCTTCTCTTATACTTTTTTTTCTCACAGAAACATTTGCTTTTCAGTCCCGCATGGCAACCACAGGAATCCTCATGTAAACCTCCAAGAAATTATCACAGAAATTTTCAACTCAAATAGGAAGAAATGAGACAGCTGAGAAATGTGGACATTGAAACAACAGACAAAAACTCAAAGACTGGTGAATCTGAATTTGTTCAGCCTAATTATGAGGTGCTGTGATTTTGAACTTTGAATTTTGAATGTTGTCTTTTATATTCATAAGGGCTATTAAATAACAGCCTCCAATTTTATGTGAAATGCCCCAACATTGAGTTTTGAGACCAGAATCTCAAGTACATTCTTCCAGTTTCCTTATGAAGAGCGCCAAAATCCAAAGTTTAGTGTTTAAACAGAAGGGCGACTAAGATGATTAGGGGTTTGGAATGGGTCCCATATGGGGAGAGGCTAGAGAGACTGGGACTTTTCAGTCTGGAAAAGAGGCAATTGAGGGGCGATATGATAGAGTTATATAAAATCATGAATGGTGTGGAGAAAGTGAATATAGAAAAATTATTTACCTTTTCCCATAATACAAGAACTAGGGGGACACCAAATGAAATTGATGGGTAGTAGGTTCAAAACTAATAAAAGGAAATTTTTCTTCACACAGCGCACACTCAACCTGTGGAACTCCTTGCTGGAGGACGCTGTGAAGGCCAGGACTCTATTAGGGTTTAAAAAAGAGCTCGATAAATTTTTGCAGGTTAGGTCCATAAATGGCTCTTAGCCAGGGGTAAAGTATGGTGCCCTAGCCTTCAGTACAAGGGCAGGAGATAAATCACTTGATCACTGTCTTCTGTTCTCCTTCTCTGGGGCACCTGACATTGGCCACTGTCAGCAGACGGGATACTGGGCTGGATGGACCTTTGGTCTGACCCAGTATGGCCATTCTTATGGTTGGCAGATCTTAAGCTAACAGCAGTACTGGTGCCACATTCTGTAAACAACCAAGATGCCTGCAAATGTTTATTTGTATAGATTGTCAAAAATTTTATAAAGATGTTTCTGGTAGAAAGTGGCTTGTTTCCCAGAAAAAGAACTTGCCTGCAGATTTATTTTTAATCCTACTTCTCTTTCTTTCCTGTTGTCTCTTTTTCAATTTTGCCATTGGAAAGCAGGGTCAGTGGATGGAAAAGAGAAAGTGGAGAAATGTGGAAAAATGTGGGATGGGTTTTATACAGAAAATAATTTGAAAATAATTCCTTATGAAAAATCTCTCACTGCTGTTTTCTTTTACTGGCTCTAGATATTTTTATATCATGTTATTATGTCTGTATAGATGTACAGGAATAGTGTCGTAAGCTAATATGGCTTCAGAGACACATAAAATAACCTCGGCAGGCACATATCCATTGTCACCTATTAACAGAACATGAAAACAGCTATTTTGTAACTTCAGTGACGCAGTCCAGATATTATCACTTACTATTTATATAACCAACAGAAAAGACAGGTAGGCACTGTGCTATGCTGGGGCCACTGCTTATTACACTGATCTCACTGCCACCTCAAGCTCTTCCTATCTGTTTGTTATTATCATAAGTCTGCAGTCTTAACTATCAGTTTGTCATAAGGCAGCACTGCCTGGAGCATTCTCCAGTGGCAGGCTGTGAAAAACAGACTAATTTGCGTCATTTTCTGTCCTTCAGAGACCCCTGTCATTTCACTCAAGCTTTTGTGACTCATTAATACCCTCCATGAAATCGGTATAGTTCAAAACAGTCCATAAAGAAAATCCCACAGGTAGTCCATTCCCATGCCCAGTGCAAACAGAATCCTTCAAATCTCATATCCTCCCTTCTGTCAACATACAACATACTCCAGTCCAGCATCTGCCATCACATCTGGGCCCTTCTTTGGACTTGTCCTGTCCTTTTACCAGGCAGCCACTAGAACCTTCCAGCTAGAGTGTAACTCAGAGTTTCCTGGAAAGAATTATGTAACCATTTCTGCTGGGAGACCATCCTGGCCAAGGAACGATCACCTGTCACTTTTCTGAGCCCTTCACCTTTTCCAGCTCTCTGGTATGCAAATATCAGCAGTTAAGCACCACATTCTGAGGAGCAGCCCAGACCAGTTTTGTGGGGACCTCACAACGCTATGCTTTGCTGTGCTAGTGCCTAATTCAGACTGCTCATAGATAGCATGGAGGTCGTACCCTGAATGTCTGTGTACAGATACTTCCCTGGTCCATCAACTCTGTTCCCCACAGTTTGCCAGCAACACATCAGTTACATTTGGCCTTCCAGCAGCCTTGGTTAGTACTTGCAGGGTGACCTCAACAACCTCCCAGTCCCATATTTTCCCCAAAAAGTGAGTTCCGCACTGTCCAGTCCTCTCCTGGGCAGGTGAGACTTTAGAAGTCCAATACCCCGCCAAGGCTGATACCCACTCCAATATTCTGAGTGCAGAAATTGGGGGTCTACAAGATACCTTAAAAATAACTCACCTCTATAGTATCAGAGAGGTAGCCATGTTAGTCTGTAGCTTCAAGAACAACAAGAAGTCTTGTGGCACGTTATAAACTAATAGATATTTTGGAGCATAAGCTTTCATGGGCAAAGACCTGCTTCATCAGATGCATGAGTGGGGGGGGGTCATTTCAGAGGGGTATTTAAAGTGTGGAGTCCCAGTAAGAGGGAGGGCCAGAGCTGACAAGGTCTATTCAGCAAGGTGGAAATGGCCCAGTATCAACAGCACGAGTTAAAAACAAGTCAGATCAGACAGGGGGATGTGAGCCTTTGTCAGAGTCTAATGGGGAGATATTGGCACCCAGAGCAGAGAAACTGCCTTTGTAAGCTGCAAGCCACTCCCAGTCTCTGTTTAATCCATGGTTAATGGAGTCAAATTTGCAAATAAATTGCAGCTAAAAGATTTCTCTTTCCATTTGATTTTGAAATTTTTTGTTTCAGGACTGTCACCCTTAAATCTGCCACTGAGTGTCCAGGGAGATTGAAATGTTCCCCCATAGGCTTCTGTACATTACCATTCCTGATGTCTGATTTATGTCCATGTATTCTTTTATGGAGAGACCTTCCAGTTTGCCCAATGTAAATTGCAGTGGGGCATTGCTAGCACATGATGGTATATATTATATTAGTAGCTGTGCAGGTAAAGGAGCCCCTGATGGCATAGTTGGTATTAGGTCCTGTGATGATGTCATTGGTGTAGATACATGAGCAGAGTTGGCAGTGAGGACTGTTGCAGGGGCTGGTTACAGGCCTAGGGTCACTGGTTTGTGATTTGTAATGGCTGGTGAGGATTTGTTTAAGGTTGGCAGGCTGTCTAATAGGCGAGGACAGACCTGCCTCCCAAGGTCTGTGAGAGTGAAAGATCATTGTTCAGGATGGGTTGTAGATCATCGATAATGCGCTGGAGACACCTTAGCTGGGGGCTGTATGTGATGGTCTGTGGTGTTCTCTTGTTTTCCTTGAAAGGCCTCTCTTGTAGCAGGTGGCTTCTGGATACCCATCTGGCTCTATCAATCTGTTTCCTCACTTCCTTAGGTGGGTATTGGAGTTTGAGGAAAGCTTGATAAAGGTCTTGTAGATGTTTGTCTCTGTCTGATGGATCAGAGCAAATACGGTTGTACCTTAGTGCCTGGCTGTAAACAATGGATCGTATAGTATGCCCTGGATGGAAGCTGGAGGCATGTAGATAAGCATAGCGGTGCGTGGGTTTTTGGTATTGGGTGGTATTTATGTGACCATTGCTTATCTGCACAGTAGTGTCCAGGAAGTGAATTTCTTGTGTGGACTGGTCCAGGCTAAGGTTGATGGTGGGGTGGAAACTGTTGAAATCATGGTGGAACTCTTCAAGAGCCTCCTTCCCATGGGTCCAGATGATGAAGATGTCATCAGATGATGAAGATGTCATCAGAGGAGGGGTGCTAGGAGACGAGAACTGAGAAAGTGTTTTTCCAGGCCAGCCACAAAAATGATGGCATACTGTGGGGCCATGCGGGTGCCCATGCGGGTGCTCTGACAAAGGCTCACATCCCCGTCTGATCTGACTTGTTTTTTCCTCTTTTGATAAGTGTTGTTGATACTGGGCCATTTCCACCTTGCTGAATAGTCCTTGTCAGCTCTGGCCCTTCCTCTTCCTGGGACCCCCACTCTTTAAATACCCCTCTGAAACCACCCCCCCCATGCATCTGATGAAGTGGGTCTTTGCCCATGAAAGCTTATGCTCCAAAATATCTGTTAGTCTATCAGGTGCCACAAGACTTCTTGTTGTTCTCGCCTCTATAGGCTTCTGTTTGAAAGCTTTCCAAGGTCACAAATTCCCTGACCTTGGAAAGTAGATGTCACCACTCAAGTGAAAAATCCCTCTTTAAAAGCCAATAATATCCATTTGGGATGTTTTCCTGTTGGGTAGCACCAAGCTCTTAACCATCCCTTTGGAGAGAGCTTGAAAACAAAGAGGAAGAAATTAAGCTCCAATCTAATAGCTGACCTTTCAATCTTAGGCATGCATATACACAGACCCTTCTCTAGGACACAGGAACCAAATCATTATCTTTAAAAAAGGTGATTTATTAACAAAACAAAAGATTTAAGTAAAAAAGCATACTTGGCTGCTAGATGTTATAGAGCAACTAAATAAAAGTAAGTTAAAGCACAGAAAATTACTCTCCTGGGATTCAGTTTAAAAGTTACAGTATTCAGAGTGGTACATCAGTCAGCCTAAGAATGCCAGCACGAAACTCAAAATGAAAAATAACCTGATGGTGTCTGACTAACTATTTCCTTTTACTTATATATCTGTATGCTCAGATCTCCTGGTGGCTTGGATATCTACTGAATTCCTTAAGCCAGTGAAAGGGTGTCTGTGTCTCTCTCCTCTGGCCACACAAAAGAACGAATCTTCAGCAGGTAACTGCTTCATTTCAAAAAAATCTCTCTTTCTTCTCCCATTGGCTCACCTGGTTGCTTGCTAACAGAGAATCCACTCTCTGTAGGTTTAACCCTTTCCAGGCATTCATTGTTGACACTCCTGTAAGGGGTAAATAAGCATTCACTTGCTATTTTGACGAGAGCTACCAAAAAGTGAAATCTAAACACAACAGTTTATTGAGTTTGCTTAAAAATAAAACAAACTTATTTAAATACAAAGAGGTATATTTTAAATTAGCATACATGTAAGATATTATTGACAGAAATGTTTCAAGAGAAAAAAAGTTAAATACTGTCTGGGAACTAAAACTTAAATTAGACTTTGTTCAAGGTAAAATCCCATGTACTCCCAGCAACATTGCTAACCAAATTCTCATATCAGGATCCCCCCAAGTACAATTCCTTTGCCTTTTCAGGTGAAAAAAGACCCTCCCTTGCTTGCTGTCCTGGTACCACTATTTACTCCTTACATGTAAATTGAAATAAACGGGCATGTCTCTGGTTAGGGCAGACCTGTTCAACAACTTCTGCCTCATCCAGGCTACCTTGGTTTGATTTTGTGTTAACATCATCCTAAAAGGGGAATTCACAACAAATAACGTTGTTACACACATTTCACCATGCTGTTATTCGCTTAGCAACACTACCACAAAATCTCATCTGCATATCTCGATCACCAGAGATGCACCAGGTAAAATGTTAAATTCAAACCAGTTTCAGACAGCTGTAACTGCTTTTGCTTCCATGCAGATACTCCTGATTTCACACTAGTAAAACAACAGAATCACCTCCATATAGTGCGGCTTATGCATGAATTTCAAAACCCTTTTCACACACTGATTTTGGCCTCATGTCCAGTCACAATGCACCAAAATGTGTAGAAAGTAGACAATTACCATAGGGTCAATGCTACATTGTTTTTAATAAACACACAATTTTCTTCTTCAGGGTACTTTACAAATACTCTTAGGTGCTGAGTCTAAAGGAGCTGGGAGTGCTCCCACACTGCATGGATTGAAGTTGTTTCCATCATATGCAGCATTTACAGTTTGATACAGTGACTCTTGGCATCCACACTGTACAGATTGTTCTGGCACCCAGCAAACAGTGACTGATAAGTTAGCAAAAATGTGGTGAAACAGAAGCAGACATGATAAGTGACTAGCCCCAGTTCACAGGGAAATATCTGTGGGAGGCAAGATTAGAGCAAGTGTTTCTAGTTCCCAGTTTCCTGCGTACACCGTAAGAAAATAGCACGATTATCTCTCCTGTGCCCCAGAATGTAGAGACAATGCTATAACTGCAAAACTCCACAAAGCTGTACAGAGCCTCCCTGACCCATTTTGTTCAGTTTCACAGGCCATTCACAGGGTGAGCTGAAAATCTTCTCACAACATAAAAATATGCAAACCGTTGCCTCAAATAGTAATAAGGGGATAAAGATATCTTGAAATTAATCAAAACCCTAGTGGACTGAACAGGCACGAGTCCTGCACATCTTATGATAACTAAGTCTACGTCTACACTACGAGACAAATTCGACATTTAATAAATTCAAATATTTAACCTTGATATTACGAATTCAAAGCATCTAGCTTCTAGAAACTAGAAATAAGCAAGTGGGAGTTGCAATGTGGAAGTTTGCAATCCCTGACAGTTACTGGCCAGTCAGTTTTTTTCTGTGTCGAATCTCCACGTCCCCATTTTCCTGGGCAAGTTCGACAGCGCCTTAGCCCCAGTTGCTTGTGGGTGTTTCATGTTGGAATCCCACAATTCCAAGCATTGTCCCAGAATTCACTGCATCACTAACTCAGCCAAAAAAGAACTGGAGATAGCGCCTTTTCCTGCTGCAGCATTCCAGTTCAAATGTGGCTCCAGGAACGCTCCAACTTGTAGTACAAATTGTTTTGACAAACACAGCAGCTGTCATGCAATTTGTCCTTCAATTCCAAAGCTCAATTATGCTTGGCTATCCTACTGGTGCTGCTGCTACTGCTGTTGCTGCTGCTGTTGCTGCTGCTGCTGAGGATGGTTTGGAGCAGTGACTGTCCCAACTGCAGTCTAAGAACTCAGAGATGGTGGCTGCCATGACTGCATTGCTGACAGTAGAGTGGCGAGAGACCAGGACACACTGGTGGGATCTCATCATTTTGGAGTCCTGGGACGACCAGCAGTGGGTGCAGAACTTTTGTGTGCACAAGTTCACCTTTATTGAACTTTGTAATGTGCTGGCACCCACCCTGCAGCATAGCAGCACCAAAATGAGCCAGGCTTTAATGGTTCATAAGCAAGTGGCAATTGCACTGTGGAAGTTTGCAACCCCCAACAGTTACCCGTCAATGGCAAATCAGTCTGTGATGGGCAAATCTACGGTGGGGTCCGTGGTGATGGAGGTCACCCATGCAATCTGTCGGCATCTCCTCAGGAAGACTGTGACCCTGGGAGATGTACAGGCCATAGTGGATGGGTTTGCTGGCCAGGGCTTTCCTAACTGCTTTGAGGCAATAGAAGGCATGCACATCCCCATCATGGCCCCAGCCCACCTGGTGTCACATTATATTAATCAAAAGAGGTACTTCTCCATGGTTATGTGGGGTTGGTAGATCACAAAGGTTCTTTTACCGACATCAAAGTTGGCTAGTCATGGAGGGTTCACAACACAGGCATATTCCAAAATTCGGGACCATACCGAAAGCTCCTGGATGGGACCTTGTTCACTGATCGGAAATTCAAGATTTGAGACATGGAGATGCCCATTGCTATACTGGGCAATCCTGCTTACCCTCTGCTTCCCTACCTGATGAAACCCTACCCAGAAGCCCTGAACCCCAGCAAGAAAAGCTTTACTCACAAACTGAGCAGGTGCAGAAAGATCATAGAATGTGCCTTTGATAATTTCAAAGTGAGGTTCAGATGTTTATTGAACCATTTCGATGTTTCTGAAGCTGATGTCCCCATCATTATTACAGTGTGAGCTATTTTGCACAACAAATGTGAATCAAGGCAGGAGACTTTCCCATCCATCTGGAAGTCTGAAGCTGAGGCAACAGGCAGGACTTACTCGCAGCCATATACATTGCCATCCACCAGTAGCAATGCTCAGGCTGCAGCACTTAGGGACACTTTAAGAAAGAGCTTTATGACAGATTTGTAACGCACATGGTGCCTATGTATTTCTCTGCCATAATGCTAATAAATCATAACATGCCATAATGAATGAATGTTCTTACTTGGTGGGAAGGGGTTAAGTTACAGTAAATAGAATGCATGTGGAGGCAGCTGTGGCTTCAGCACCCTACACCCCACACCCACCCACTCAGTTCCCTCAGCCACATGCCTGCTATGGACCAGGGACTATCACTGGCCACCTACGCCTTCAGTAGCACTCACCATCTCCCCACCCACACATTTTAATATGTTTCCCCCCCACACACACACTCCTGCAGGACAAGAAATCACACTGAACTCAAAGGAAGTATTTTATTTTGGGGGTAGGAGAAATTTGAGTGTCTGGGAAAAAAAGCCTTCTAAAGGGTGCTTGAAGAGCTTTTTACAGTGGCCCTTGGGGCTGGAGTGGCAGGGTAGCCTTGACTTCCCTCCCCACATGCAGTGACCACAAAGACAGGGGGTAGGCACCTTCTCCTCAGGGGACTCCTGCCAGCTGGTATCAGCTGATGCCCTGCTGGGCTGAAAGTCCCTCTGCAGCTGCAGCAGGGAGCACAGGACCTCTGTTTGCTCAATGACAGCCTTTACAAGCTTTGCTGATACCTCAATCTGCTTTTCCGCAGCCTCATTTATCTTTGACAGTTGCTGCTGCCTGAGGTCAAGCATTCTCTCATTAAAGTTTACTTGACTCTGACGCCACTCAAATGTATTGTGATGCCACTGAGCATTGTCCTTTATCAGGTTCTTGTGCTCTTTCTCAGTGTTTTCCATGTGCTGCAGGATCAGATCTTGTTTGCATTTCTTCTGTCTTCTGGCTTTCTCTGCAATGCTGGGCACTGGGTCTGGAAAATGAAGGTCAAAACTAAGATACAAGTCACACAATGTGCTCTGAAGTGCAATGAATGGGTCTTTCTGTGTACTAACAGTGAAAGTATACTTTTGAATGACATGTGAGATAAAGGACACATGGCTTTGAAGAACACATGGCTTATTAAGGCTCAGAAAGTAAGCATGCATTTCACAATACCTCACTTTCCATCACTTATCCAGCACATTGCTTTGTGAACATGGAAAGTTATAAGCAATTGTCCTCTTTTGGTGGGAATGGGGAAGAACTGCAAAGCAGGGGCAGCCACCAGGTGTCCTGGCCGGGTGTCCTGTGGCAGTGAAAAATGGATGGCTGAATGTGGGGGTTCAATGCACAATAAAAATAATGTAAAGAAAAAATATTCAAAGAAAAACTAGATGTGAAAGGACATGAGAGGAGGAAAGCACAGCAGACAAATCTGCTGTGGGATGCAGAGGATTCCTGAAAACTGAAAATAAATGGTGTTTGGAAAGTGACATGGGAGGGGAAATGCCCAGGAGAGCCTGGCAGCCATTTAGTGCCAGGGAGTCTTGGAAAATCAAAAGAAACACTGGGGGAAGGGAGATTGGGAGGGGAAATGCCTAGCAGAGCCCAGCAGCCACAGGGTGCCACGGGGCCAAGGAAAATGCAAAGCAATGCTGGAGAAAAGTGACATGGCATGGGAAAAATGCAGCACAACTGGCAGCAGGGGAGTCCTGAAAAATGAAAAGAAATGGTGGAAAAGAAATGCTAGGGGAAGGGGACATGGGATGGGAAAAGCACAGGAGAGCCCAGTAGCAGCCTGGCACAGAGGAGTCATGAAAAATGAAAAGAAATGCTGGTTGGAAAGGGAAGGGGTGGGGGGAACCCACACAGAACCTGCAAACCATATTAGGGGGTGGGGAACGAAGTGCCCACTGGCTGCCACAAGCCAATGTAAAGGCGCAGGAAGCATGTTAAAAAAAAAAAAGATGCTAATTGACGTGCTTCTGCAGGTTGCCAAAAAAGACATCCCCCTCCTAAAACTAACAGATAGGAGAAAGAACAGCTACTTCTGCTGTGTGACCATAAGCCTGGAAGTTTTGCTAAAATGCTGTAGCGCCATGACACCAGATCGCTATTTGGTGTGCTACCATGGCAGCCACAACAAGTGAGGCCTGCCCAAGAATTTCACAAAAAAAGAAAAAAAAAATACAAGTGTGTCTCGATGAGGCCTTCAAGGAGATCTCCAAAAAGGAGATGTGCTCCGTCCCAAGAAACATTAACATGCTGTTCTGAGGGGCACAAAAGCACAGCTAGCAAACCTGTAACTATTCACAACCTTATATCTATACTCACCCCCCCAACCCACTTCTAGCATGAAGAATAAATACTGACCCAAATCTCTTTCTCCAGGGGTCTTGGGGGATAGCATGGAGGTGAGCAGCGAGGAGGGGACTGCTGTGGTGGTTCCTGGCATGGAGGGGAATGCAGCGGCATGGTCAGCCACAAAGGGTACTTGTTCCAGGTTGATGGTGAAGAGCTCCACGCTATCTGGAACAAATTCCTCTGTCCCCTGCTCATTGCTTCTTTCTTCCTTTCTGTTCCCCTCTTCCTCTGGGCCACTCTGCTCCTCCAGGCTCACCCCAAACTCCTTACCAGGGCCTCCACAAGGGTTGTAATTCAGTCTGAGCTCCATGGTGAGGTCGCTCCCCAAAAGCATGTGGAGCTATTGATAATAGCGGCAGGTCTGTGGAGCTGCCCCTGACCACTGGTTGGCTTCCTGGACTTTTTGGTAGGCCTGCCAGAGTTCTTTAGCCTTCACCTGCCACTGCATAGAGTCTCAAGAGTAACTGCAGGTGGCCGTCTCGCACGCCATCTGATCATAGATGGCCGCATTTCTCTTGGCCACCCGAAGTCTCTTCATCACCAGTTGGTCTCCCCAGATGCCAATGAGATCAAGAATTTCCTGGTGGGTCCAAGCTGGGCTCTCTTGAGAGCCTGAGAAGTGCTAGTCAGATCAGTACCCTGAGTGCTCATGATTGCTAAGGGATTTTTCCATAATGGATTCCCTTTTTATTTGCAGGGCTGGGCTGCTGAATTCCAATTCAGATTTCAATTCAAATTCAATCAAAACTTCTTCCTGCACACCTGACAGCAGTGCACAATGAAGCGGATATACTTGGAGGGTCACCGCGTAGCTTTGTGGGATACATACAGGACACTTCTGGAGGCTAACAAATTCTAGTTAAGGACATGGTGCTTTCACACTTGCCTTGATCTAAGATTTTAAATTCAAAATAGATGTTATACCCATCCCATAATATCAATATTTTGTAATCGGCATTACAGATCAATAAATCGAGTTAACAGTATTACATGTGAAGACAGTCATGTTTTAATATTAAGGTAAAGCCTTGAAATTTGAATTCATCTCATAGTGTAGCTGCAGCCCAACTGATTTATTTTTATCCTGATAACCATACTGCTTTTGGAGACTTGTTATTTAAACGGCAGTACACATCATCTCCCTTCGGGGACCTAATAGTTTAAGGTCAACATGTTTTGTGCATCTTATGTCTAGACAAGAATTGGGAGAAAAATAAAATGTCAAATCTGTCTCAGCTTTGTGACTTTATATAAAAAAGTAACAATTACATACAAAAATATGGCATATAAACCCTCCACAGTTAGCCATCAACAGAGCTTGTAATCTCACAACAAGCGTTGTCCCTGATTCTGAAATAAGATCCACACTGGTGAACCACGGCACTCACATAGGGCTGGGTCTACACTAGCTCCCTACTTTGAAGGGAGGATGGTAATTTGGGTGTTGGGAGTTTATTAATGAAGTGCTGCAGTGCATATGCAGCACTTCATTAAGCAAATTCCTACCCCCCCCCCACCCACAGCAACTTCAAAGTGTTAAACTTCGAAGTGCCACCTTGCATCTAGCCACGGCTCACCCAGCAGTACTTCAAAGTGCCCGGGGTACTTCAAAGTCCCTTTACTCCTCAAAATTTTGTCCTATCACTTCGAAGTACTGGCGGGTAAGACGCGGCTAGACGCGAGCTGGCACTTCAAAATTTAACACTTCGAAGTTGCCGTGGGGTGGGGGGGATTTGTTTAATGAAGTGCTGCATATGCACCGAAGCACTTCATTAATAAACTCCCAATACCCTACTTACCATCCTCCCTTCGAAGTAGGGAGCTAGCGTAGACAAGCCCTCAGAGACCCAGTGTAGTCAACGGGGCTCCAGGCAGGAATAGTGTTCTGGCAGCATGGATTTGATTGACAGATCAGGACCTAGTGTTAGATATTACCTTCATAAATTCTTACTGTTTTAATTCTATCATATGGCAATTTTGTGCATGTATAGTTATCTGGAAGTCCACGTGGACTGTATTTTTACACTGCACATGCTCCATACCACCTGAGGATGTGCATGACAGAGAGGAATTCCCAGCTGGTGAGTTCTCCTGGGTTTCTTGTCCTTCTGTGCCAGGGAAGCCCCTCAAGAAGGCCAGAGTGAAATGAAGAATCAGCCGCAGTGAGCACTGACTCAATGCAAAATGGCAGCTTTTTATACTCTCCTGGTACAGGCATAAGTTACTATGTCAGGTTCAAAGCAGCAAAAATGCCACACCTTCACACTCCACATTGAGACACACTCCCAGAGAGCCTGGTCCTGCAGCCTTCACAGAGCCGGAGTGGAAGAAACACTCAACTGTGTGACGTATAGTACTCCCAGTTCAGGAAAGCATTTCCATTCCAGAAAGCACTTAAACACCTGCTTAAATCCTGCAGTGGTTGTTGGGACTTCAGCACAAACTTAAGTGCTGTCCTAAACTGGGGCTTTAAGCACAACCAATTGGTCTCTGGTGTGTGCTTTTTCTGGGAGCTAACCACATGCTGCGTAGTAAGATGCAGTATTGTGTTCCTAGCTGCTGACACTAGGACAATCTATATGATTCTGGACAATGCGGGCAATGACAGGCATGCCTAATGCTGAAGGAAAGGATGTTTTTATCCTCTCTGTTCGAACATCGCTTGCTTATAGCTCAGCCCCAGTTCCAGCCTCAGGCTCCCTGCATTTATCTCTCTGGTAGATCACCTCTGTAGCTTGCCTGTCCCTTCTTTCCCCACCCCTCCACCTCCCAGCCCTCAATCTACTGAGTGGCTCTTGTTCTGTAGCACTATTGTTCCCTTCTCTGTGAGCTCAGATGGCAAATCTCCCACCCAGTCAGTCCTCACTCTGAAATAAATAAAACTTAATTAAAGTTCTGAGCAGAATCCTGCTTGTCTTCTCCTTCTCCCTATCACTTTTTTTTAACTCTGAGCACACAATGCAATAGACCAGGTTCAGTTCAATGTAAAATAATAAAAGTGGAGAGCAGGTAGAGTAGAGTAGCTCTGCAGGTCTTTTGTCCTCTGTGATGATGCTTCCCTCTATTATTTCCTTTCCCAGGCAACCCTGGCCTGCAAAGCTTCTGACAGCTTTCACAGAAGACTGGTATATTACACCTTCTCTTTCTCTCTTTCTCTCTGTTCCATGCCTCCCCACCCCCGCCCCCAAATCACTTGTTTGCTGGCTTATACCAACTGAATTTTCCTCAAAGCTGTCACCACTAGTTTACACTTATGTTTGGGATGTGGGGGAGGGGGCAGGATTGAATGCCACAAACAAAAATAAACATGTTCTTATCTAAATAGCACAACTTTAGCAGATGTAAACCTGATTTAGGCATGCAGTTATTGGAAAGCTGCTAAACAGCAGACAATAACAAGACATTTCAAACTGACTCAGCCTCAAGTGCAGATGACTGACTTTATTTCCTTCTTTGTCTGTATTTCTAGAGTCACAGCTACTGTACTATCAGTGTAAAATGGAATAAATGCATCAATGCTATTCATGTAAGCAGCAGGGCTGAAAGGCCCTACAGGCCCCGGCTAGATGGGAAGGGAGCCTGGCTGTGCATCCCACAACAGGCGGGGCCAAGAGCAGAAGGTGTGGGGCTAAGGGGAGTCAGCCCTCAGTGCCACCTGGACCATGACAGTAACACCCTCATCCCAACTTCCTTACAGCTTCAGGCAGCCAGACCAGTCCTGCTGTGGTGTTTCAAGGAGGCCAGCATGCTAGCTGCCAACACCGCTGCTGCCAAGGACAGGCCTGGGTGAAATTTCTGTCTTTGCTGCTCTCCCTCTCCCCACATCAGCAGCCCTGCATTTAAGACTCTGTCTCTGATCCTCATACAGCAAGGTAACACCATCTGGGAAAGGAAATCCTGGGCCAGGAAGGGGGAACCTCATCATATATGTGAAATAGCAAAACACCTAACTGGCTATTTTCTCCAGACACTGTGTGCAAATCAGATAGGGCAAGATCGTCACCTAATGTAAATGGTCCTGGCTCTGTGCAAATGGACAGAACTGCTTCTGTGCTTATGTATTTCACTGGATTGATGTCAGAAGGATCTGTACCTTGCACAATAGAGTTCTAAAAGCTGATCACTATATATTAGCAAACTTTTGATTCCAACCCCTCTTCACTAGAAATTTGGGAATGAGATGGGACCAAATCAATTCCCTGTACTGGAAAAAAAGTTTTCTGTGATATAATTCTTCTATATAGTACAACAGGATTCATCCAAAGACCCAGGTAAAGAACACATTTGACCATGGAATGTTTGAAATCTGATGGCAGCTTGAGCCCACATTTATACTGAAAAGGAAAGGGAAGCATTTTAATCAGAGCCATGTTAGAAATTAGCTTTAAAATTCCTTTATTTAATTTTGTCTGAGTTGCTGTTGCTTATCATTGGAAGATAATACCCTGTCACATTGCTTATACCTGGGAGAATTTTGGATGTTTGATATTTAAAATAAATAAATCAGAAAAACCAGTAAGAAGATACAAACTCCCTAATGGATCAGCTTGTCATTTCTCCCCTCTTCCCTGCCAGAGGCATACAGCTGCAACTATGCTGTATTATCAAAAAATTAAATCAAAAATTAAAACATCAGGGAGTCCGTATGTCTGGTTCCAGTGACACAACACTTAGTCAATAACTATCTGCTCAGTCTGCTAGCAAAGCTTGCATTTTACTGCAACATAGAAGAGTTCCAGTGTACCTCTAAAGTAAAAAAGACCCTTACAACCAGGCTGTATGGCAAAGCGAGCTTTGTGCCTCTCTAATCTCAATTCCATACCAATCAATGAGAACATCAATAAGCAAATAAATAATGTATTAATGTTTTTCTTCAACAACGCTACTTAAGAGTTTGAAAATTTCATGGTGGCTTCAAAAATTTTTGAGGGGTGCTCAAAAGAGAAAAAAAAAAAACAGTGATGCTATCAGACCAAATGGAATATCTTTTAACAAGAGGTTGCTTTTACTTAAATGATATAGCTCACAAGGAAAAGATAACATGCATGAGTTTGTGTATATAGCATCATGACAATCGGGGTTCACACACTCCAACTCATAGATGACTGGTGCTTCCCCATACTGGGGTGGGCACCAGCTAAAAGGGAGGACTCTGACCACCCCACAGCTCTCATCTGCCCCAGGACCCCTCCCACCTTGAGCCCAGCCCGGGCCAACCCCACTCACCCCATCCCACATTATCTGACAAGTGGGCGAGGTTCTCTGTCCTTCTTTCCCTATGCTCCCCTCCCACACACACAGCACCCCAGTAACTCAACAGGGAGTGGAATGGAGCCAATTTTTCCTGAAAGAGCCTAGGTGGGACATGCATGTGCATGTACGTACTCAGGAATCAACATGTTAATAGCCCTGGAGACCAAAGCCTTCTGTCTCTCCACATAGATAGCATGAGCAACAGCTGTCCTGCCTTCCTCATGAATATATCTCACACCTCATTGTCCCAGTAAAGCCTTTTCTACACTGGACCTTTCTCCTTAAGTGTCCCATCATTCACTGCAGCCCCAACCAGAGATAGTTTGTCTGTACTAAGCACATATCCACAGCCTATGAAATCAAAGTGTCATCGAGCACTGCCCTGATAATAAATAGCAATGGAGAGGCTGCTACAATATGTCATATGTGCTGCCACTAGTGGGCAAATTAAATGTGCCTGTACACAAGAGAATTCAGTCTCCTATCCCATTTGATTTTGGTCTTCTGCTGAGAATGCAGAAAGGGGTTTCAATGCTTGACTTTGTGGCTTGGTTACACATTAACCACAGACAGGATTGTATCACCAGTTTATTTGGCAAAAAGGCTGCTGAGCAGCCATCCAATAAATGGTTAATTTCCAGTCCCTTCCAAGCCCAGTCAGTTCTGTATGTGTTGTCTAGACATGAAGGGCATCTTTCTTTCCAGCCACAGAATGTAGTTCACCATCATGAAACATAAAACATACACACACACACACATTTTTAGCGTCCATGTGCTTTATCAAATTGCCATCCGAGATTTGCTGTGGAAGAAAGAAGTTTTTATGGTTATAGCACAGAAAGGAGATTTAGGAGACACAGTCTATGATCTCAGGCCAATCACTTCTGGTTTCTGTTTGCCTTATTTCCTCATTTGTGAAATATGGGGAAATGATACTTACCTTGTTGTAAGGCATTGGCTGAGGGATGACACCACTGTAGACGTGCAAGGTCTTCCTGTCCTGTCTCAGTATGGGTGTAGCTAGGTTTGAGTACCAGTTCATCTACCAGCATGAGGCAAATGCAACTTTGCATGCTAAAGATAGTAGAGTGATTGAGGTAGAATGGGCAGAGGCTTCAGCTATTACCTAAGTACATACTGGTTCAGACTCCCTGGGTATAAACTCAGGCAGATAACCTGAGCTACTGCCCACACTACTTCTGCTACACTGCTATTTGTTCTGTGTTAACTTGAAGGAGATAGATACTACACCTTAAAGCTGATCATAGACACATACTTCCAGCTAGGGCAATTGCGTATCTGGAATCGATGTATCTACAGTTAACTTAACTGGCCATCTTCACTATGGGAGGTCAGTGAGAGAGTTTCTCCCGTTGACCTCCCTTTAGTCCTCATGAGAAAGAGGTGTACAGGGGTCAACTGCCAGCCCCGATAGGTTGATTTCACTCGCTCCTATCTGGGGCATGAAATTGAGTCCTGGAAGATTGACTCTGACCACATCAATCCCCCCAGTAGTTTAGGTGTACCCAGAGTGGGTATATCTGTGTGAGCTGGCAGTCACACCAATCAGTTCAACTGTAGATGGACCCTACATTCTCTTGGAGGTGTAATGGGCCAGACACGGTACTCCAAACTCCCAGTGAAGTGGTATAAGCAGAGAGACTGAAACTGGTCCTGTATCACATAACAGAGCATGATTTAGATAGAATTCCCAACTTCAATTGTACATTTCTGGCCTCTTGTGACTATTTAAATGCAAAGAGTTTTCTTGCCTCTTATTTGTGGCAATGCAGTTTTTAGTAATATATAAACTAGACATCCATCAAGTAACATCTCAGCTGCAGTTTTTCAACCAGAGAGTAATAGAAAACATACTTGCCTTCAAATGCCCTAAACACATTAACATACACATACATACAGTCTGATTGGTTTCAGCAGGCACCACTGCAAAAGACTTAAAGGAAAAAGTATATGGAAGTCCATCAAACTAAGCCCATTTGCATTTAAATGTGTTTGCAAAAAAGAGTGTAAAATTCTGGATTCTTCAAAAAGTTAGCTGAAGTTATACATGAGAGTAGAAGGAAGGAAGGAAGGACATGGCTCATACTCCTGCCTGTATGGTAATAGAGGTTGTGCATTTCCTTCATATATTTGCATGTAGGTCAAGAAAAATAATATTGTTTAGCATGTATATAGTTCATTATAGTTCATTAACTAGTCACTAAACTTCACTATGTTCTCTGTAGACAATGGTAATGGAAGTGAGATCTGTAGTAGGCAGAGATGTACAGAGTCCCCTCGCCTGGGTTCTTCACAGCTTGCCTACTAACATATTGGAAATCATGCATTTCCACTAAATTGGGAACTCTGGTGGTTCTCTCCAGTCTATTAATGGATTTGCCATTCACTCAATATAACAGTCCCTGAGAGGGTTACCTCTGAAATCTATTTTCTTCAAAATTGTTTTCTTCTGGCATGTACGCACATGTTATTGAAAGGGTCTCCCTGAGCACTGGGCTGATGGCTATGAACCAGCTGGCTTGAAGAATAATGTGTTGTACTAGAATCATAGGGACTTTGCAAACTAATATAAGTAGTGTAGAAGAAATTGGTTAAATTTATGACATCGGCTTTCAAAATGACCCTTTCCAATAAAAGGAGAATTTTCATGTTTAGTTTCACAGACAGGGTAGCAGACAGGACCTGAAGTGGATTATTCAGGTCTTTAAAATTATCTGGTAAATTCTTTTAAGCAACAAGCTGATCTGCTTATAATGTACAAGATCTCACACAGGAATCTAAACAGATGTCTCTAAAATAGCACTTTCCCCTTTATATTTGTGAAAACATATTGTGTTATATCTTCTTATCAGACCACATTGCTACTTATTTATAGCATATTCTCTGCATATATTTGGCCTAAGTGGGTCATCAAATCCTTTTTCTTCCTTGTCAGATTAGTGACTGGGAGAAAAATGATTTTTATCAGATCTTTCTCCAATGTTTTTCAAGAAATAAAATGTTTTGGTCTTTATACCTATTATAATCCATTGGGTTTTGTTATGACTCATTTATTTTTGGTTTTAATTTGCCATTCAGAGAAATATGAAATACATTTCCCCCCTTTTGTCATCAGTTCTTCTTAGCCTTTCAATTATCTGGTGGACACTCAGGGCAAAGATTCCATCCTCCAAGACCTAAAGTTCAGTGAGTTTCACATGCCTCCAAATGCATGTGAAAATTGAGTGATTTCATGTGTAAATGGTTTAAATGCACAATGAGCAATTAGCACTGAAATCATGGCAAATGTGAAAAGAGTAAGTAGATGGAATTTTGCTCCCCATATCCTCACCTCCATTGACAATTTAGCACATTTATTACCTTAAGTTCTCATGACCAGACCTAATGACCACTAAAGTCAATGGAAAGATTCCCATCAATTTCGGTGAGTTCTGGATGTGATTTATTGCACACATGACTAAGATATTCATAGTGATATGTAGGCAGAGGATGTGGCACAAAATAAAAATCCCACCACATTTTTGTTCCCCTTTGAAAGGAGAGGTCTGTATTTTTTACAATTATTTAATTTTATTGCCTTCAGAAGTCAGAAACTGCACATTGTTAATGTCCTTTGTTGCCTTTTTGTAGTTTGCTAAGTAACCGTTCTGCTGTCACATTGCTTGTCTAGTTATAATGCTGAAAAGCCAAGCACTGACCAAACAACTACAGCTCAGCCTACCTAATGCTTCTTGCTGTGTACATCACTGGCTGCCTGTTAGTCAGCGTGGGGGTTTTGTTGCTTTTTCTATAATAGCAGAAAGCATGTCTTGAAAAAATTCAACCCAGAAAAAGGAATAAGCAACTCTTGAGGGCATCATCTGATACCCCCATTCAGCTGTATTGTAGCCTCAATATAATCAGACTCTTAAAAGAATAGGGTTCTACTCTGAGGCTGGGTCTGCACTTGCCCCCAACTTCGAAGGAGGCATGTTAAGCAGGATGATGAGAGTTTACTAATGAAGTGCTGCAGTGAGTATGCAGCACTTTATTAGGCAAATTCGCCCCCATGGCAACTTCGAAGTGCCAGCATGTGTGTAGTCACGGGTATTTTGACGTGCCCGCATTACTTCAAAGTCCTCAAAATTTTGGGGAATAAAGGCACTTTGAAGTAGCACGGGCACTTCGAAGGGCCTGTGGTGACACGCATGCCAGCACTTCAAAGCTGCCACGGGAGAGAATTAACCTAATGAGTGAACAACAAGAAGTCCTGTGGCACCTTACAGACTAACAGATATATTGGAGCATAAGCTTTCATGGGCAAACACCCGCTTCATCAGATGCATGAGTATGCATGCATGAAGCAGGTCTTTGCCCGAAAAAGCTTATGCTCCGATATACCTATTAGTCTATAAGGTGCCACTGGACACCTTGTTCTCGAAGATACAGACTAACACGGCTACCTCTGGCTGTGTCTACACGTGCCCCAAACTTCGAAATGGCCATGCAAATGGCCATTTCGAAGTTTACTAATGAAGAGCTGAAATGCATATTCAGTGCTTCATTAGCATGCGGGTGGCAGCGGCGCTTCAAAATTGACGCGCCTTGCCGCCGCGCGTCGCGTCCAGACGGGGCTCCTTTTCGAAAGGGTCCCGCCTACTTCGAAGTCCCCTTATTCCCATGAGCTCAAGGGAATAAGGGGACTTCGAAGAAGGTGGTGTCCTTTTGAAAAGGAGCCCCGTCTGGATGCGCCACGCGGCAGCAAGGCGCATCAATTTTGAAGCGCCGCTGCCGCCCGCATGCTAATGAAGCCCTGAATATGCATTTCAGCGCTTCATTAGTAAACTTCGAAATGGCCATTTGCATGGCCATTTCGAAGTTTGGGGCACGTGTAGACACAGCCTCTGTGATACATGTCACCTAATGAAGTGTTGCATATTCAAAACAGCACTTTGTTAGTAATCTCTCATCACCCTGATTAACATGTCCCTTTTGAAGATGGGAGCAAGCGTTGGGAGCAAGTGTTCCAAGTTGGGAGCAAGCCCTGAGTGAGCAAAGAAACCTGATTCTGGCCCTTTGTTGGGAGAAATCTTCCTGCTTCTCACATTCCTCAAACCATTTCTTCCTACTCCTGCTCCTTCCTGGTGCTACAATAACAACAGTCTCATTGCAGAGGTGTTCTGTCATCCCACAATGTTGTTTTTTGTCCAGAGGGACTGGAAATTAATTACTTTCCATATGCACCAGGCCCTCATTAAGTTCACCACATACTTTTATGTGAATATTTTATATACATTCAAATGTGGAAGCTATCAAATGAAAGACATATTGATCTCTGATCTCTAACTTGGATAGATTTTTTATTTTTCAATTATTTTGCAGGGCGGGAGGCTGATTGGGGAAGGGGTAGTTTCCCAGAAAATCCAAGAAGACTGTGACTAATCCTTGATATTCAGACTCATTTGAGGACAAATTCATTGGGCAGCATGACAGCCCAGGGGGGAGGGCAGCCTTGGCAAGTTGACATTTAGTTTTCTGTATTATTGCATTCTATCAAAGAGCATCAAAATATTATTTGTGTTCAGGCTTCAAAGAAAAACTGCAGCTGACATCTGATTGCCTATCAGGTGATCTTTCATTGTGAAACTATCCTTACATAATAAAAATATGTTCTTGCTGGGTTTCCTGTACAGAGATTTTATTGGTTTGGTTCCATTAGGACTAAAGGTTAATTCTTTCGTGTTTTAACAGTGTAATGCAGTGGCTATCAAAGTGGATATGCAGAGAATCTTGCTCAGTTCCTAGACTGACCTATACATGGTGATATATTGCAAGATTGATTGCCTGCATCAGTGCACAGGATAGACAATGCTCACGGAAGGAGCAGCTGTCCAGTACTTCCTTGTTCAATGTATGGCACCATGCTTTATTTAAAGTGTATTATCCAACCCCATCTCTGAGTACAAAATTATTCATTTCCTCCACCAGCATCCACATTACCACCCCGCCCTTTGGAAGGGGCATGTAAATACAGTGGCTCGAAAACACTAATGAGGCACTGATATAAATATTCAGCACCTCATTTTGCATAAAGGCAGCCACTCGCTGCACCAAAAGTGCTACTTGCTAAATGTAAAATAGTAGTGTAGACAGGGCTCCTTTGAAAGGGAGCCCCACTTTCAAAAGTACTCATCTTCCTAAAACAAATTAGCTATTTCAAAATACATCTACACACATAAGCCGTGTCTACACGTGCACGCTACTTCGAAGTAGCGGCACTAACTTCGAAATAGCGCCCGTCACAGCTATACGTGTTGAGCGCTATTTCGATGTTAACATTGACGTTAGGCAGTGAGACGTTGAAGCCACTAACCCCAAGAGGGGATAGGAATAGCGCCCTACTTCGACGTTCAACGTCGAAGTAGGGACCGTGTAGTCGTTGCGCGTCCCGCAACATCGAAATTGCGGGGTCCTCCATGGCGGCCATCAGCTGGGGGGTTGAGAGACGCTCTCTCCAGCCCCTGAGCTCAATGGTGGCGGCGTGGAGCAGCCCCTTAAAGGTCCCCTCCCCCTCCCTTTCCTGTGCAGGAAGCTGAGAGAATGTGCAGGCGGCAGCCCAGACACACGACCAGCCTGCACATCTCTGAGCCACCACTGTCTGCCACCCCAGCTGCGATGGCCACCCAGCAGCCCCCCCAGCGCCCCCAGGGGACCCCCCCCAAGGGGAGCCAGGGCAGCCAGGGCTCGCGGGCTGGCAGCCAGGGCAGCAAGCGGCAGCGGGGCCCCTCCTGGATGGAGGCCGAGCTTCGGGACCTGCTGGGGCTCTGGAGTGAGGAGGAGGTGCTCCAGGTAATGGGAAGCAAGAGGCGGAACACGGATGCGTTCACTCGGCTGGCCGAGGGCCTGGCCACCCGGGGTCACCCTGCCCGCACTCCAGACCATGTCCGGAGTAAAGTCAAAGAGCTGCAGCAGGGTTACGCCCGGGCCCGGGATGCGGCTGGCCGATCTGGGGCCGCCCCCTTCACGTGCCCCTTTTACAGGATGCTCAGGGACATCCTGGGCCCCCGGCACACCTCCTCCCCTCCGGCCACTCTCGATACCTCGGCTGAGGAGCCCCAGCAGGCCCCGGAGCTGGAGTCTGCCCCGGAGGTAAGCCCCGCACCCCGGGGCCCCCCCCAGAGCCCACCCCCGGGGCACCAGAGCAGGAGGAGGAGGAGGAGGAGGAGGGGGACTCTTCCTCCACTGAAACCGGGCTCCAGATCCTCTTGCCATCCGAGAGCAACAGCCAGGAGTCCGCCCCTTGGGTGTCCCCCGACCGTGGGAGTGGACCTACAGGTATGTACCCCCCCTGGTGTACACCCCTGGGGTTGAGCGGCGGGGGTAATAGATATGTGGCCAGGGCCCTCCACATGCCCAGATGGCCATGGCCCCAAGGACAGCAGTGGCATGTCCCTCACAGGAGTGCATCAGCCCCTGTCCCCACCCCCAGCACAACAGTGCCATGCCCCATCCCCGGGGCTGGGGTGAGCGGAACCTCTAGGGTCCCCCGGAAGGAGGGGGTGGGACACCCCGCAGCAGCAGCATGCGATGGAGTGGGGTGAGTGCAAATGCGAGTCTCAGGCTAGATATGGTCAACAAGCTGAATAGCTCTAAGTGGCTAAGGATGATCCTGGGGCTACAACTGGCAGGTTACACCTCTGCCCTGAACAAAGAGGAGGGAGGAGCCGAGCTGGCTTTGAATTGGGGGGGCCGCAGGTAGAGGCTAGGGGAAGGGAGAGCTGGAAGGCAGCCACCCTGAGGAGGGGGAAAGCTACACCCCAGAGGGGCACCCCTTGGGGTCTTCTCCCCAGGACGGGTTGGAAGGACTGTCTCTGACTGCTGTACTGTTACTTCTGGGAGAAACTGGGCATCTGTTGCCTAAGAAACCTCTCCTGTCAGACCCTGCTGAGTGAAGTGAGAGTCACTCCCGCCGGGAGACGGGGTGCAGTGCAGGGGGACCCTTGAACCCCATCACAGCAGCATCTCCCAGGGATGGGGATGGGGAACCTGCAGCACAGGGGTGAAGGGACAAGGGCCAAGGCTCGGGGCCCACACTAACGGCTGTCTCCACTCTTCTTCCCCCCTCCTGTGTTCCGCAGCTGCACCATTGGAAGGATCAGAGAGCGCCGGTGAGGCTTCAGTGGTCCCGGAATCCCCTCCGGGGCCACCGCTCCAGGCCAGCCCCTCGGCGGAGGACCGACCAGCCCCACAGCGGGCGAGACAGCAGACCCAGCACCACCACCCGACGGTGACGGACCCCCAGCTGCTGGCCCTCCACCGCCGGCAGCTGGAGGTCACGGAGCCGCGCCTGCGGGTGGAGCAACGCCGCCTCCATCTCCAGGAGCGGGCACTGGCCTGGCACCAAGAGGCATGGGGGGCCTACATGGACATCTTCAACCAGCTAGTGGACTACCTGGCCCCCCCATGCCGCGCCAGCCGCCGCTGCGCCCACCCTGAGTGCTCCACCCGCCATGCCACCCACTGCTCCGCTTGTCGCCGCGCCGTCCGCCGTCGCCCCGCCACCCGCCACCGAGGGCCGAACTGCCGAGGGAGACCTGGGGCCAGCTGAGACTCACCGTACGTATCTGCCGGTCCGCCCAGCCCCTAGCCAGCCCCGGACAGGGCTGCGGCTGAGGCTGGGCTCCCGGCCGCCCACCCCCAGTGCCGGACTATAGGGGCGTGGGGCCCAGGACGTGCGCCCCACTTGTATATAGTTTGGACTTATTCATTTGTACCCCCCATTTGCCCCATCCCCCCCCATGTAAATAGTTCTCCCCTTCCTTGCAATCCCTGTTTTTTTTTTGTAAATATATGCATACTTTTTAATTTTTCACTTATAATAGTTAGAAGTTCTTGTATATAGTTTGGTATTAGTTAAAAGAACAGTTCAAAGAAAACCAGTTTGATTTTACAAACAAGTGCATGCTTTTATTTGTCCAGGAAAAGTGTGGGAGGGGTGTGCTGTTGGGTGCTGAGGGACAGGGAGTGTTGTGGAGGAAGTGGGGGGGGGTCGCAGTGGGGGGCCTGGCAGAATTAACCCTGCGGCATCATCGAAGTGGGCCAAAAGGGCCTCCCGGACCCGGGTCCCTTCAGGGTCCACCTGGCGACTGGGGGCAGCGGGTGGCTGCACGTCGGCCCTGCTGGCTTCCACAGCCCAGCCCTGAAAAAAGGCCTCCCCCTTGCTCTCCACCAGATTGTATAGGGCGCTGCAGGCACCCACAATCTGGGGGATGTTGGTGGGGCCCGCATCCAGGCGGGTCAGGAGACATCTCCAGCTCCCTCTGAGGCGGCCAAATGAGAGCTCCACCACCTGGCGCGCGTGGTTCAGGCACTGGTTGAAGCGCTCCTGGCTGGCAGACAGATGGCCCGTGTACGGGTGCATGAGCCAGGGCCGGAGGGGGTATGCCGTGTCTGCGATGACGCAGAGGGGCATGGTGGTGTCCCCCACAGGGATCTCCCGCTGGGGGATGTAGGTCCCCGCCTCCAGCCGGCGGCACAGGCCTGAGTTCCGGAACACCCGGGCGTCGTGGGTGCTGCCAGGCCAGCCCACATAAACGTCCTGGAAACAGCCCCGGCTGTCCACAAAGGCCTGGAGGACCACTGAGTGGTAGCCCTTGCGGTTTATGTAGCGTCCTCCACTGTGTTGAGGGGCGCGGATGGGGATGTGAGTCCCATCCAGAGCCCCGAAGCAATTGGGGAAGCCCAGCGTGGCAAAGGCCGCGATGGTGGCATCTGGGTCCCCCAGCCTCACGAGCCTGTGGAGGAGCACGGCGTTGATGGAGCGCATGACCTGAAGGGGAAGCACATGGGAGAGCACCAATGACGGGTGAGCAGGGTGTGTGTGGCCCTGCCCTGCCCGGGCCGCCCTGCTCTCCCCTCCCTTCCCCTCCCCTCCCCTGCCCTGCCCTGCCCTGCCCAGCCCAGGCCCCCCTGCCCTGCCAGGGCTGCCTCCTCCCCCTCCCCCCATGGGTCCTCTTACCTCCATGAGGACAGCCCCGACGGTGGCCTTGCCAACGCCAAACTGCTGTCCCACGGATCGGTAGCTGTCTAGAGTGGCCAGCTTGCAGACAGCGATGCCGACCCATTTCTCCACAGGAAGGGCACACCGCATGGTGGTGTCCTGGTGCCTGAGTGCGGGGGTGAGCCACTGGCACAGCTCCATAAATGTCTGCCAGCTCATCCTAAAGTTCCTGAGCCAGTAGTCGTCGTCCCACTCCTCAAGCACCAGCTGCTGCCACCAGTCGGTGCTGGTGGGGTAGCTCCACAGGCGGCGCCATGTGAGGCGGGGGGGGTCGGGGTGCTGCAGCATTGGGGAGTGAGTCCTGCTCCCCTGCGGGCTGCTCCTCCTCCGGTGTGGCAAGGAGGTGCTCAGCTGCCTCCCGCATGGCATGGATCAGGGCGAGCCCTGCTCCTGCAGGGGCGGCTGGGTGGACCTCTGGCTGCTGCTGCTGCTGCTGCTACTGCTGCTGCTGGGTGTCCTTGACTGCGTCGCCCGAGGTCTGCGTGCCTATGGCTCTTCAGACCGCGTGCTGTGCAGGCTGAGTGTGTCTGGGAGGGGCCCTTTAAGGGAGCAGCTAGTTGTTGTCCCGGAAGCGCTAGTCCGCCCTGTGACCCTGTCTGCAGCTGTGCCTGGCACCCCTATTTCGATGTGTGCTACTTTGGCATGTAGACGTTCCCTCGCGGCGCCTATTTCGATGTGGTGCTGCGCAACGTCGGTGTTGAACATCGACATTGCCAGCCCTGGAGGACATGTAGACGTTATTCATCGAAATAGCCTATTTCGATGTCGCCACATCGAAATAGGCTACTTCGATGTAGAGTTCACGTGTAGATGTAGCCCTACAGCCTATTTCAAAATGGAGACATTGGACGCACTATGGCTTATTTTGAAATAGACTCTATTACCTGTCTTAACAGCCTCTATTTTGAAATAGGAAGAAGGGGCTTTCAAAGTCAGGGGGGTCCTTTCGAAAGGCCCCCGTCTACACAGGCAGCAGGCATTCTGAAAGCGGCACTTTTGATTTGTGAGCAGTAGCAATTATAGTACTGAGGCACTACATAGTCATGTCAGTGCCTCATTAGCATCTGCCAAACAGCCTCATTACCATGCCCCTTCTGAAAGGAGGGGACTAGTGTAGATGCAGATGAAATGAGATTTATTAATTTCAAAATAAAATAACTATTTTGAAATTATTTCAAAATAACAGTTGCATTGTGTAAACTCTAGGGCTGGGTCTACACTAGCACCCCCCTTTCAAAAGGGGATGCTAATGAGACACTTCAGGATATGCTAAAAAGGCACTGCAATGAACATGCAGAGCCTCATTAGCATAATGGCAGCCGTGGAACTTCAAAAGTGCCGCTTTCGATCGCATGTGGCTCATCTACATTAGGTCCTTTTCAAAATGATCCCACACACTTCAAAATCCTCTTATTCCTATTTGGTTATAGGAAAAAGGGGATTTTGAAGTCTGCTGCTCACAAATCCAAAGTGCCACTTTTGGAATGCATGCTACCTGTGTAGACAGGGCCTTTGGAAAGGGCCCCCCTGGACTTTCAAAGCCTCTTCTTCCTATTTCAAAATAAAGGCTATTTGGTAATAGGAATAAAGGGATTTTGAAGTTTGTAGGGTCCTTTCGAAAAGGACCCCATGTAGATGAGCTGTGCGCAGTTGAAAGTGGCACTTTTGAAGTGCTGCAGCTGCCATTATGCAAATGAGGTGCTGCATATTCTTTGCATTGCCTCATTAGCATATTCTGAAGTGTTTCATCAGCATCTTCTTGGCATGCTAGCAGCCCCAGCCTAGGATAGTTATTTCAAAATATTGGCTGTTATTTCAAAATAACTTTGCTGTGTAAACTTACCCTATGACAATAACCTGTAGCACTGAGATGGAGACATTCACGTCAAAAGCGTATGCTGATTTTGGCAGCCCAATTTAAAATGTTTTTTTCTGTGTACTTAGTCCTACCTAGTATTTCATAGCTCCCATTGACTTCAGTTGCCATTGTGAATGTTCAACTTCTGAAAATCATGCTATTGCTTCCAAGTCAGACATCTGACAAATGACAAACACATGCTTAATGCCATCTTTGAAAGATTTAGGTTAAGTGATTTGACTAGCATCACGTACAAACTCCATGGTAGAGGCAGGGATGGAATCCAATTTTTCCAGAGTGTCATTCAACTTATGTCAGAAATGAAATGGAGGTCCCACAGACAAATAGTTTAATTCGTTCCACAGCCATGATTTATTCTCTCTTCTGCAAATAGATAGCTAGTAGCAGAAGGAGGCTATTAATCTCTGTGGGCCAGCAACTAAAAGGAAATGAGGCACGCATGTTGCTGGTGAGTTGCACAGTATTTGCTCACAGCAGAGGAATGCTGAGACAGGTTGCATTCCAGGTTCTGAGAGAATATGCTATAATGGTAACAGACAATTCTGCCTCCTCACCTCCTGCCATCTGCCTTCCTTTAAATTATCATCTGAACCCCTCCCACTACCCGCCTCCCCTCATCCACTTGTCCCAGCCATACTAGTCTACCCTAAGTCATAACCCCCCACCTCAGCACCCACCAAGTTAGACCTTTTTGTCTTTCATCTTGCTGCATCAAAGGGACCATTCTGCCTTTCTGTCCATAGTTCCTGTGCCTGTACTGCACAAGAAATAATCTTTTTAAAAAATGCATAATCCAAATTCAGATCATTCCAATTTAAAAAAAAATCACATTTACATTTCTGTAACATAATTATGCCAACTTGAGTGTGTCTACACTAGCTGGCTACTCTGAAGTAGCCGGCACAATGTCGAAATAGCACACTTCGCATCTACAAGCACCATGTGCTATTTTGACGTTGAAATAGATGTTAGGCAGCAAGACATTGAAATTGCTATTCCCATCCGAATAGCGGGGTCCTCCATGGCGGCCATCAGCTGAGGGGTTGAGAGATGCTCTGTCCAGCCCCTGTGGGGCTCTATGGTCACTGCGTGCAGCAGCCCTTAGCCCAGGGATTCTGGCTGCTGCTGCTTCTGCCGCTGCTGCTGCAGCTGGGGGTCCATGCTGTGTGCACAGGGTCTGCAACTAGTTGTCGGCTCTGTATATCTCATGCTATGTACGCCGAGTGTGCCTGGGATGGGCCCTTTAAGGGAGCAGCTTGGGGCTTTGCTGGCCCCCTATTTCGATGGGGAGCACGTGTGTGTGGATGTTCCGCATTTCCTTCCGTGGCAGCTTCTTTTGACATTCTCCGTCGCTACTTCTACAATGAACATCGACGACACCAGCCCTGGAGGATGTGTGGATGATACGCGTCGAAGTAGCCTATTTTGATGTCCTTACATCGAAATAGGCTACTTCAATGTAGTGTGCTAGTGTGGACGTAGCCCTTCTAGCATAAAGTAAACTGAGAGGAAGAAGAGAGGTGAAGGCCTAGCTGAATCTTGGAATCCACTCTTCTTAGCATAAAAATATTACAGATGATGCATATTGAAATATGAAATGGCCATAACGGTACTAGGAAACATGACAGTGTGTAAATGTAAGAGAAGCAGCACATAACCAGCTTTCAATCTGTTTGGTCCTCTTCGCTTAGGATTCATATTTGAAAAGTAGTGAGCACCCTTATCTGTGACAGACCCTGGTGGAAGATGAGAGCTCTCTGTCCCTCTCAAGAGGTGCCCAGAATCTTGCAGAACTCCAGACTCCTCCCAACTCTTACCTTTCATCTCAGCACTCTCTCTCTTCTAGGTAACATTTTTCTCAATCCAGGAATGGGTGTGAAGCATTCTCATCTGTGGCCTCTCCATTCCCCCTCCAGACTCATTTATAACTTTGGCCTGTCTTTGATCATTTATTTAAACTGCACAAAGAACTTGCTTCTTCCAGCAAGACAGTAGAAGTTATCTGAGCAGTCAGGGAATCTTTTGACTGCAGGTGTGGGTTGTTATTTTTTGGTTAGGTGCACGTATGCATGTGCACACATGCACATGTGCATGCATGCGCGCACACGCGCACGCACACACACAGGGTGTGTCTACACTAGGGACTAATTTCTAAGTTAACTTTGAAGTTAGACACTACTTCAAAGTAGTCACCAGAGAGTCTACACACAATTCCCCTTACTAGAAGTTAAGTTAGAAGTAGGAATCCCAACTTCGAAGTCTTCACTCCAGTCTCAGGAATGGAGTAGTGCCCTACTTCAAAGTTTAACTTTGAAGTAGGGTGTGTGTAGACTCTCATCTTCAAAATTAGTTTTGTAGTGTAGACACAGCCACATAGGAAATTCTGTTCTAACTTGTATTTACATGCAAAGTACATTGTATAGACCAATATATTTGAAACTAGGCAAAAATTAATAATTAGGCACCTGAACAAAAGGCCTGGTTTTCTGATGTTGAGAACCAAGTACTTAGGATTCCAATGTCAGCTGTGGAGGTACCTAAATATAGATTTAAGTGCTTAATATTAGAAGACCAAATATGAAAATGTTGGCCTATGACACCTGTTATTTTCTTAATCAGCAGGGATGAATATTCAAAAGTAGATGAAGCAGTATAGTTCACAACTTGGCATCCTTCTTTCAGAATCATCTCAGCCCCTTACTCCCCAAACAGTATGTTCCTCTGCTTTTCACTGTAGCTGTTGTTAACTATTGCACGTACTCCTTGCCTGGAACATAGTTTGGCCTCTGGCCTGCTTTTCAGAAGGAATAAGAACATGTGGTTCCCCATTGACCTCAGATGGACTCACAGGTGCTCTGAAAAAATGGAGCCTAGATCGGTAAGTAAAGCCCTCTGCTTAGACTGGACTATTACATAGTGAGTATCCCACACCACCTTTCAGCTAGTGGCCAAAACATCTTCACTTGTGAATAAGGGTACATCTAGACTATGCAGAAGATCAATGAGCTAAGGGTTGATCTTCTGGTCTTTGGTAGAGAAAAGTCAATGGGAGATTTTCTCCCATCGACCTCCTCTGTGAAGATGAACAGGTAAGTCAATTCTAGTTATGCAATGGCCATAGCTAGAACTGTGTATCTACAATTGACTTACCTGCCTAATGTAGACCAGACTTAAGATACAAAGGGAAAGAGCTCTCAGCCCTTTGTTGTGCAAGACAGAAGTAGTAAGTTTTCTAAATGTCTCACTTAAGAGACCAAGCACTTGATCACATTGAAGCCCTTGTCATCTCCCAACAGCAGGATTTCCCAGACTTTATTTAGTTGGAACCCTTTTTTTTCAGTACCCTTTTTTGCGGCCCAAATATATAAATGCATATAAAAAAAAGAATGAACTAATAAATTGTCACTATTTATTATTTATTCACAATGATAATAGCACATAATAATATAAATCTTGTTACTTAAGTGCCTAACTTATTCTTATTACCTCAGTTATGTGGCAAAATACTAAATGTACCAAATTAATAGGAGCATGCACAATAATTTATATATTTTCTAAGGACTGGGATGTTTTTTTCCAAAGGACCAGTACTGGGCCATGGACCACACTTTGGGAAACACTGCCCTACAGCATATTTATAGAAGGGAACAGCACATGTACCAGCCAGCCCTATTCATCTGTCCATCTCAAGACAGAGAGAAGACCCTCAGTGTGAAAGGGACAACAGAAATTGTACAGAAGCACAAAGATCAGATCGCTACTGACACTAAGCACTGACAGGTACAACGAAGGCTATGTCTACACTAAACATAGAAGGCGACCACCAATATGTAATTTTCAGTCTTCCAAGGTAGTGTGGCTCTAGCCTTAGTGATTAACTGAATACTTTGTTTTGTATGCCTAGATGGCCTCTGTGGGTAAGGTTCTGAATGGCTCCCAAAAGCTTCCATTTTGGTCCATTTCCATTCCTGGCTGCTATTGCCACAGCAAGTTCAATTGCCAAAAGATAGGACTGCTGGGATACATGACACTTGAGCTGCGTCTACACGTGCACGCTACTTCGAAGTAGCAGCAGTAACTTCGAAATAGCGCCCGTCACGTCTACACGTGTTGGGCGCTATTTCGAAGTTGAAATCGACGTTAGGTGGCGAGACGTCGAAGTCGCTAACCCCATGAGGGGATGGGAATAGCGCCCTACTTCGACGTTCAACATCGAAGTAGGGACGTGTAGACGATCCGCGTCCCGCAACATCGAAATAGCGGGGTCCTCCATGGCGGCCATCAGCTGGGGGGTTGAGAGATACTCTCTCTCCAGCCCTTGCGGGGCTCTGTGGTCACCGTGGGCAGCAGCCCTTAGCCCAGGGCTTCTGGCTGCTGCTGCTGCAGCTGGGGGTCCGTGCTGCATATACAGGGTCTGCAACTAGTTGTTGGCTCTGTGTATCTTGCACTGTTTAATGAAAGTGTGTCTGGGAGGGGCCCTTTAAGGGAGCGACTTGCTGTTGAGTCCGCCCCGTGACCCTGTCTGCAGCTGTGCCTGGCTCCCTTATTTCGATGTGTGCTACTTTGGCGTGTAGACGTTCCCTCGCTGTGCCTATTTCGATGTTGGGCTGAGCAACGTCGAAGTTGAACATCGACGTTGCCAGCCCTGGAGGACGTGTAGACGTTATTCATCGAAATAGCCTATTTCGATGTCGCAACATCGAAATAAGCTATTTCGAAGTTGGGTGCACGTGTAGACGTAGCCTTGGTGTGCCTGATGGTTGGGAATTCATTGATGCCCATAGACAACCACAGCTGCAGTTGAAAGAATACTCTGCAGCTCTCTGTATCTGTTTTCACTCATGTCCAGATGCTTTGTATATTGGACAGACTTCTAACTCCCTTAGACAAAGGGTCAATGGCCACAAAACAGACATCAAAACACTCCAGATCCACAAAGCAGTTAGTCAACATTTTAATGGAATGGGGCATTCTGTCAATGACGTAAAGGTATGTGTGTTACTGAAAAGGAATTATCGGACAGTTCTGGAAAGGGAAACAGCTGAGCTGGCTTTTATATTCAAATTGGCACATTAACACATGGTTTAAATCATGATGGGAACTTTCTGAGTCACTATAGGAGCTCGTCTGCATACTTGGCTCAATCTAATTCTTGACCTTCCCCTCCACCCCTCCACTCTCTGATTTGCTCACCTTGATTATCTTTTTCTGATTTGTCCTCCTTGCTCACTGTTTTTGGTTCTCTGTGCCTTAAATATTGAGTCTGTTCTGGTCTGGCTATGGTCTGAAGAAGTGGGTCTGTCCCACGAAAGCTCACCTATTTTGCTAGTCTTTAAAGTGCTACTTGACTGCTTTTTGTTTTGTAAATGTGTTTATGTGTCTTTATTTACATCAATAGGAATCTTAAGAAATGATATTCCACAAGTCCTTATTAAACAACAACTAGGCTGCATCCACATTACAAACTTACTTCAAAGTTAACTCCAAAGAAAGCTGCTACTTCAAAGTAGCATGCAGAGCATCTACACACACTTTTCCCTACTTTGAAGTTAACAAGGTTGTGGAGGGCACAGCAGGTAGTGATGACTGGGGGGATGTTTGGGAGGCTGAAATTCAGCCTGGTGAGGAGGCTGCAAAACCTCCCCTTTGGCCTCCCAAATGCCCACTCGACTCTGCGCCTGCCATGGTTGAGGCAACCATTAAAGTTGTCCTGGGCCAGCATGGTGTGCCTGGTATAGAGCCGCACGAGCCATGGGTGCAGCAGATACGCAGCATCAGCCATGATATAGGGAGGCATCATGATGTCCCCGAGTGGGGCTATGGCAGGGGGACATATGTACCCTTTTACATCCGGTGTCCCAGCCACAAATTCCAGAACACCCACATGTTATGGGCCCTTCCTGACCACCAGAATCACAGAAGCACAGGGCTGGAAGGGACCTCCGGAGGTCATCTACTCCAGCCCCCTGCTTCAAGCAGAATCAACCCTCACTAAGTCATCCCAGCCAGGACCTTGTCCAGCCAGGACTTAAAAACCTCAAGGGATGGAGAATCCACCACCTCTCTAGGCAACGCATTCCAATGCTTCACCACCCGCCTGGTGAAGAAATTTTTCCTAATATCTAACCTACACCTTTCCCTCTTCAACTTCTGACCATTACTCCTTGTTCTGCCATCTGACACCACTGAGAACAGTTTCTCACCATCCTTTTTAGAGCTCCCCTTCAGGAAGTTGAAGGCTGCTATTAAATCACCTCTAAGTCTTCTCTTCTGTAAACTAAAAAAGCCCAAATCCCTCAGCCTATCTATCCTCATAGGTCTTGTGCTCCAGACCCTTAATCATTTTTGTTGCCCTTTGCTGAACCTGCTCCAGCAAATCCACGTCCTTTTTATACTGGGGGGCCCAAAACTGGACACAATATTCCAGATGTGGCCTCACCAGTGCCAAATAAAGAGCAATAACTACTTCTCTAGATCTGCTCAAAATGCTCCTCATAATGCACCCTAGTATGCCGTTAGCCTTCTTGGCTACAAGGGCACACTGTTTACTCATATCCAGCCTTTCATCCACCATAACCCCTAGGTCCCTTTCCATCATACTGCTGCTGATGTTACAGTCCCCAGCCTGTAACAATGTTTGGGATTCTTCTGCACCCCATGCACATGTCCAGGAAATGGTCCCTCACATACACCAGGGCCTGGAGTACCACCAAGTGGTACCCTTCCAGTTAATGTAGATGCCCACGCTGTGGTCCAGAGCCCAGATCGCCACGTGCATCCCATCCAGAGATCTGAAGCAATTGGGGATGACCAAGTCCGCAAACCAAGCGAGGGTGCAGTCCAGGTCCCCCAGGGTCACGATTCATGGCAGGAGCACCCTGTTGACAGTTCAGACGACCTGCAGGGCTGGGACAGGAGAGAAGGAAGACATGTCCATTAAAGCCTGACCAGGAAGCTCCCCTGCCACTGCCCCCTCTCCACTGGGGCCCCCTCACCCTCCCCACCAGGGGCCATCTGCCTCCTGCCCCCTGCCCCATGCCCAGTAGCCCTCTTCCCAGGGTGGGTCTGTGGTGGGGGCTGGACTTACCTCAATCATCACTGCTCCAATGGTGGCCTTGCTAATGCCAAATTGGTGGCCAATAGACCGGAGAATGTCAGGGTGGCCAGCTTCCACAGGGTGATGATCATCTCTTCTGCACCAGGAGCAGGGGCTGCATCCATGTGTCCTGGTGCTGAAGGACTGGGGTTAGCCAGTGGCAGAGGTTTTCAAATGTCTGGAGGGCCACTCTGAAGTTCCTCAGCCACCACTTGTCATCCCAGTCCTCCAGCACCAGCCGGTCCCACCACTTGCTGGTGGTGGCAGAGGCCCACCCGCACTGGATCGGGGGGGGGGGAGGGGGCAAGGGAGTGGCAGCAGTGCCATGGCCAGAGCCTGCTACCCTGCCATGCCACTGAAAGAACAGGGCAACCATCATGGCCAGCAGACTGGCCAGGGTGGAGAGGACCTTGTCCTCAGGGAAGATGGGAGCAGGAATATTGCTCAGCTCTTCTCTCCAGCATGTGCTCTGCTGCTGTCTGCAGCCTGGTAGCCTTGAGCACGTGAAGGGTGGGGATGTTGGAAGGAGCCCTTAAAGGGGTCATCTGGCTGACAGCCCAGAAGGGCTTGTCCTTCATGAGACCTCATGCCTGAATTATTTCCTGTCCCCTTACTTCAAACCAGGGGCTAATGGTGTGTAGATGTTTAACTTCAAAGTAAGGGGAGTGCACTTTGTGTGTAGATGCTCCACTTCAAAGTTGTTTACTTCAGAGTATAACTAAGTAAGCAACTTTGAGTTATTTTGCAGTGTAGACACAGCCCTTATGTTCTAAAATTAACAACAGTCCACTCAAGTTTCATTCTATCGATATCCATGCTAAAGGCAATGCCTATATGAATATATCAAAGTACTTACACAGTGGTCTACCTACATTTTTGAAACAGAAAATTACAAATAACAGGACAATGTTTTGAAAACCTTTTGATTTTGGAGCCTTTAAGTCTTACACATGTAAGCCAAGGAACCCGGGTTGTCAGCAGGAGGCAATTAACCTGCGACCTTAGGGATTAAGGATATGTGATTTACAACATGAGCTAAAAGCCGGCTGCTTTTCAGTCAAGGCTGTAGAGCAGAGACTGCCCCCTCTCTTGTCAGTGCTCTCAGTGCCTCTGAGGTTACACACACAAAACTTATCAACTTGACATGCAGAATCCCCACGTGATACATTGAAAAAAATCATTCATACACATCTTATGGATCAATCTGGTGTTACTCATCAAAACATCCATAGATATCTATATCAGTAAGCCCAATTTTGCAGTTTATACTTAGTTGAAAATCCAATTGAAGTCCTAACCCAGAGTAACTAAAGCAGAAAGTGACTGGGAGAATTTGCTGGGTTGTTGTTTTTTTTTGGTTAGCTTAGTTTTTTATTTTGTTTTAATTTGGGGAGGGGCTATTTTGCAAGGGTGGTTCCTTTGTCTTCTGCTGATTAATTTGTTCTTACTGATTATAAAGGTGAACTATGTGAATTTCTTCATGACATAATTTCAGTCACATGCCTTAGATGCAAGAGCGCTGGGACTCCAGAGTATCATTCCCAGCTCTGTCACTACTCTGCTGTATGACCTTTAGACAGAGATGATCTGTCCTGCTGATGGTGGGATGCAGAGTGAGGGGAGTGGCTTCAGCAAATGATATTGACTGTGCTAGTCTTGAGAAAGACACCTTGCTACTTATGTTTCAGTTTTCTCAACTGTAAAGTGGGAATAATTATTCTTCTCTCTTGTATATTCTGCTTTGTGATCTATGGGTGAACAGTGTTACAGAAAAGCTATAGTTATTGTAATATACAAAGCTTGTTTTTAATATGGGCTCCAGTCTTGCAAATTGCTGTCAATGTATGGATCATTATAGTCCAGGAGGATATGAACAGATCAGTGGGTCTTAACCATGCAGCATACATTGTAGGATCATGGCTCTGTGAGCAGCAATTATAGTTCTGCAGAGCCAGTTTGACATCACTTTTTTTTCATGGGAGACGATGAATTAGTTTTTAGAAAAAGCCTCAGACATTCCATGTTTATAGAGTATTTTGTACCTGTGAATACCCTCCCCATGGAAAATAGCAGGTAACACAAGATGACTAATAAGATCTCTCTTGAACAATAACCTCATAGGGATTTGCTTATCACTGAATAGTATCAGCTCACAGGAATAATAATATAAAACTCACTGGGTATATTAACTAAACTTTTATTTTTAGTATTTAGATATTTTTTTCCTGAACGGAGAAGCCAACAGCACACGCTGCTGCAAATTTCCCAGTATGTTCAAATATAAATAAAACCGACTTTGCAGAAATATTATATCTCAGATCAATGTGCCTCTGTTAAAATAACCCATAAGTGCCAAAAGAGGTACTTTAAAAATTAGTTTCTTACAGGTTTTATAAATAAAATACCATAAATGCCAATATTTTGGGCCTCAGCATGAAAATTAGGGGCTAAATCCTCGGCTCCTTCCATGGATCATTTGCACCATTTTGGCAGGACAAAGGGGCTGGGAAGATAACTTCAGTGTCTCCTGAAATTTCCCCACAGCTCTGGAGAGTTGTTGATTCACATGGAACAGCTAGTCTAGCAGCTCTGTGTCACCCACTTCCCCAACTCTAGTGGGGGTGGGGGCAGTAGGGCTGGGAGAATAGGGACATGGCAGAAACACAGTAGTGCTTTGGCAACAAACAGCTGTCAGAGTGGCTTCTCGAGGACATCAGCAGCTGGATGCAATCCACAGAAGCCTATACTAAGCCCAAAGATCAGGAAGCTGTAGAGATGGAAGAAAGCTAACTTCCCCTTTCCTTCAATCCCGGCAATTACAGCACTGAATGAATTCAGCTGGACCTGAGAATCCAGACCTAAGTGGTTCACATCAAATTAGAAATATGTTAAGACACAGAATCATAGAAAATTAGAACTGGAAAGGACCTCAGTAGGTCATATAGTTCTCGGCACTGAGGCAGAACTAAGTATAACCAAGACCAGGGTTCTGCAACCTGTGGCTCTGAAGGCACATGTTGCTCTTTAAGGACTTCTTTGTGGGTCCCAATGCTATTAATTGCAAACTGAAAAAAAACCTGATTGTTTTCAATAAACGGTGAATGTCTAAAAACCCAAAAATGTTGGATAACTCCCCCTAGTGTCCTCCAGAGTGAGAGAGAGACAGTTGGAGAGTGAAAGTGAGGAAGATAATGGTACAAACGTGTATGATGTGAGGCAATAGAATATGTAAAAAGTTTGTGAACATCCTGCAGTAAACATGTATTGCATTACGAACCATTGTGTGTGTGTGCTCATCTTAAAATAGGGGCTACTAAAAATATAGTTTGACATTATTTATTAAGGACTGTCTCACATTCACATACTTTGTGGCTCTTGAATTACTGAGTTTTTTATGAAATTGGAAAAAAAATGGCTCTTCTTGCTATTTTGATTGCCAACTCCTGAACAAGCCCATCCCTAACATTGATCATCTTCAAGCCTGGGCTTAAAAACCTCAAGTGACAGAAATTCCATAGCCTCCCTCTGTTCCAGTGCTTAACTACACTTAAAGTTAGATTTTTTTTTCCTCATGACTAACCTAAACCTCTCTTGCAGCAATTTCAATCCATTACCTCTCCTGTCTTCAGACAAAAAGAAAAATTTATCACCTTTCAACAACTTTTTACATATTTGAAGTCTTTCCCTTCTCCAAACTAAACAAACTCATTTTATTTTCTTCTGATCTCATAGGACATGTTTACTAGACCTTGAATCATTTTTGTTGCTCTCCTGTGGACTATTTCGAATTGGCCCACATCTTTCCTGAAGTCTGGTGCCCAGAACTAGACACAGGACTCCTGCTGAAGCCTTATCAGTGCTGAATAGAGTGGGAGAAATATTGTTTTTGTCTTGCTTGCAGCATTCCTGTTGGTACACTCCAGAATGAATGATACTCACTTTTATGGCAATAATATTACATTGTTGACTCATATTTAGATTGCAATCCAGTATAGCCTCGAGATCATTTTCTGTAGTGTTGATTCCTGGGCAGTTATTTCCAATTTAGTGCAACTGATTATTACTTCCTAAGTATAATACTGACATTTACTGACACCTATTTCACTCTATCAACTTCCAGTTTGTCAAGATCATTTCTGATTCTAATCCTTTTCTCCAAAACACTTGCAAACTTTGCATCTATACTTTCTATGCTACCACCCATATCATTTTGGAAGCTGTTTAATAGAATCAGACCCAAGATTGATCCTTGAGGGATCCCACTTGATATACTTTTCCAGTTTGACAATGAACCAATGATATCTACTCTGTGAGTAAGATTTTCAGACCAGTGTGCACCCACCTTATCATAGGTCTCGTCAGCTATGTCCCCCTACTGGTTTGTGAGAGTCATGAGTGGCACTATCAAAAGCCTTACAAAGCTGATATAATCATAGATACAGCTTCCCCCTGTCCACAAGGCTGGCTACCTTCTCAAAGAAGAATGTTAGGTTGCTTTGACATGATTTGTTCTTGACAAACCCATGCTGATTGTTACTTATCACATTATCTTTAGTTGCTTGCATATAGATTGTTTGAAAATTTGCTCCATTATCTTTCTGAGCGCTGAAATCAAGCAGACTGGCCTGTAATGCTATAAATTGTCTTTATTCCTGTTTTCATAGATTGGTACGATATTGCCACTTTTCTGCCCACTTGACCATCCATAAGCTCTCAGAGAGTTGTTCAGATAGTTCCTTAAGTATTCTAGGTTTTACTCATCAGCCCCTGCCTAACTGAAGACATCTCACTTGTCTATATAATTCACTCTTTCTGTTCTTTCCCAATTTTAGCCTCGGATCCTAAACCATTTACACTGATGTTTACTATGCTTGTCCCCCAGTCACTGTTTTCATTTGAAGGTTAGCAAAAAAAAAAAAAAAAAAAAAAAACCAAAGGAAAATAACATTTGACTTTTCAACCATTACATCATTTTCTGTTATTTTTCCATCTTTACTTGATAAGCAGGCCTAACCCTGTCCTTGGTCTCCCTCTTGATTCTGATGTATTTGTAAAGTCTTTTCTTGTCAGACTTTAGCTGCGTCTACACGTGCACGCTACTTCGAAGTAGCAGCACCAACTTCGAAATAGCGCCCGTCGCGTCTACACGCGTCGGGCGCTATTTCGAAGTTAACTTCGACGTTAGGCGGCGAGACGTCGAAGTCGCTAACCTCATGAGGAGATAGGAATAGCGCCCTACTTCGACGTTCAACGTCGAAGTAGGGACCGTGTAGACGATCCGCGTCCCGCAATGTCAAAATTGCTGGGTCCTCCATGGCGGCCATCAGCTGGGGGGTTGAGAGATGCTCTCTCTCCAGCCCCTGCGGGGCTCTATGGTCACCGTGGGCAGCAGCCCTTAGCCCAGGGCTTCTGGCTGCTTCTGCGGCAGCTGGGGATCTATGCTGCAGGCACAGGGTCTGCAACCAGTTGTCAGCTCTGTGTATCTTGTGTTGTTTAGTGCAACTGTGTCTGGGAGGGGCCCTTTAAGGGAGCGGCTGGCTGTTGAGTCCGCCCTGTGACCCTGTCTGCAGCTGTGCCTGGCATCCCTATTTCGATGTGTGCTACTTTGACGTGTAGACGTTCCCTCGCTGCGCCTATTTCGATGTTGGGCTGAGCAACGTCGAAGTTGAACATCGACGTTGCCGGCCCTGGAGGACGTGTAGACGTCTATTTCAATGCTGGCTGCACGTGTAGACGTAGCCATAATGTTCTTAACTAGTTTAATCTTGTTCTTTTACCTTAGTGTTACTGATGTTACTCCTACATGATTGTGTTCTTTCTTTTTTATTTTCTTTTATAGTTGGACCTAATTTCCACTTTTTGTATGACTCCATTTTTTTTTTTGAGTTTCAGTTCATTGAAGATCCTCTGGTTAAGCCTGAATGCTCTCTGACTATACCTCCTATCTTTCTTTACTATTGGAATTGTTTCCTCTTGGCTCCTTAATAAAGTCTGCAAAAACTGCCCAGGCTACCAAAACATTTTTTCCCTAAAACTTGCTTCCCAGTGGGTCTTACCTAGCTCTGAGTTTGCGGATGTCTGCCTTCATGAGTCCATTGTCTTCGCTCTTCTGCCTCCCTCTTACCATTCTGTAGAATCAGTAACTAAGTCATGTCATGAGCACTGTAACCCAAGCTGCCTTCTACTTTCACATTTTCAGCAAGTGCCCACTGATTTATCAGAATCAACTATAGAACAGCTTCTGCTCTATTCACTTTCTCCAACCTGTGAGAGAAAGTTGTTGCCACTGCATTCCAAGAACTTGTTGGGTAATCTGTACCTTGCTAAGTTATTTTCCCAAACAGAAATTAGGTAGTTGAAGTCCCCATTCATTATTAAGTTTTGCGTGCTTGGATGGTTGTTCTCTGAGAACCAAGTAAAACAGCTGCACAATCAATCTCTGTCAGATGCAGGAGAGCAACAGCAATTCCCCATCTCCAGATGGTGGAAACACTTATATTCTCATACTGGACTCCACTTCTGATTCCATGGGGAGGCAGAAGTTGGAGGTGGAAGGACAAAGGAGCTGTGGGCCTGGTGGGCCAGTAAGGGATAAACAGGGATTCCTTCACGTGGATTCTGAGTCTGAGACTCACAAAACAACTTTCAGAAAGCAGTTTGGTATGCAAATGTCCAGACTGACTGGGAGGGGGCAGTTTCCCTGAGATCATCAACGGCCCAGCTCTTGTTATAAGGGAGGGCACACCCAGACAGATCAGATTTCCACCCCAGGAGGCAAGAGAGAAGATTAGAACTTGATGGTGCAAAGAAAGGCCTCAGCCATTTAGCCTCAAAATACCAGATTCTCATGGAGGTTACACAAAGGTTGTGGTCTACCAAACAGCAATATGAATGTACAATTGCAATGGGTTTGTTCTTTTTACTCACACTGATTGCTGTAACCAATGGGTGCTGCTACCAAAAACTGTAGAACTGTACCATGTACTGAATGTTTGGACAGAGCCATATAACATGATGCCATTGATGTCGAAGCATGAATTGTATGTTGAAGGAGTTTGTAATTCTGAAATGTCACCGTTGTTCCCTGTAACTAGTCTTGCAACCTCTCACATGAGAAGGGACAGTCCAAACCTATGGAAGGGGAAATTGAGGCACACAACCATTTGGTGGTCTGGCTAAACACCAAGGGTGAAAGCATTTGTACCTTCATTTACTGGACTGTAACTGAATTCCAAATATGTGCTGCAGCATCTGTATGGGCTCTGCCTGCCCGACTTGAGAACGTGGCTGATGGACCGGAGACCGAAGCAGGAAGACCAACCAACCCAAGGGAGCTAAAGGAACTTGCCCAGATGCATCACGTGAAAAGGGCCAAGACCAAGGTCCTGACATGGAGCCTCCCCCAGCAGGATTATGACATGGAGGTGGTGCACATCAAGGGGAGCACCGAGGGTACAGCCAATGCGCTATCACGCAGGGAAGACCCCAAACTTCCCTAGGTCACCGGCTGAGTGACCTCACTCAGTTTAGTCTGGAAGTGGGGAGAGATGTGATGGAGTGGGGGATACCTGTGTGTATGTGAGTGGCTCACAGAGGGTGTGGGTCTCCTGCTGAGGGTAACCTTGATGACCAGTTAACACCTTTGTACTGGAGAGAAAGGAGGAGGTAGAGCCTGAGGGGTTTGAATTGGAACTGGGAGTTGGGAAGCAGTTAGTCTGGGCTGGGAGAGAGTGAGACCAAGAAGGGGGCAAGGCCCCGGCTCTGGGGGCTCCTCGGGGCCTCCTACCCCCGACATGGATTTGACTGGCTGTCTCTGCCTGCTGTACTGACTCCTCTGTACAATGCTGTGTCCCGTCAGCTAATAAACCTGCTGTTCTCCTGCTGAGTAAGAGTCATTCCTGCCTGAGGATGGGGTGCAGAGCTTGGGGGACCCTGAACCCCATCACAGATGGTTGTTCATTGTTTGAATAAAGCCACATCAGCCTCTTCTTTCCGATTCTGTGGTCTACAAAAGGCGTGGTATTACCCTCGGATTTTTTTTACATGGAATCTTTCAGAAGGTCTGCCTCCCACTTCTACCTTAACCTCAGTGCAAGTGTCATTGTTCAGATACAATGCAATACTTTCTCCCTGTTTTCCCCGCCTTTCCTTCCTGAACAAGCTCCATGCTCCTGTGCCAATATTCAAGGCATGTGAATTACCCCACCAACTCTCTGTGATGCCAGTTATGTTATAACTGTGATCAAAAGCTGATATTTCTATTCTTTCTGTTTATTCCTGGTACTTCTTGAATGAATATACAGACATCTAAAGGTTTGTCTGTAAATACCGGAGGGTCAAAACTCCAGAGGTTGGTCTTCCGGGATTTGATTTAGCAGTCTAGTCAGGACCCACTAAATCAAACACTGAGGGTGCCACCACTGACCCTAGGGCAGTGCAGAAAATCAGTAAAGTACATTGATTCAAGCTATACAATTTTCATAGCTGGAGTTGCTTTTTTTAGATGAATTTTCTCCCCAAATGTATACCTGGTTGAGGATGCACATTGCATCACACTTTTATATTCTTTCCATTCTACTTTGTCCCTGCTATGACTGCTATGTTCCTGTTGGCTTCTGTCTTCTGCTACTATCAAACATAGTTTAACACCCACCTCACTAGGCTAGTTGATCTGAATCCAAAGATAATTTTCCTAGTAGGTGGACCGTACGTGTTCTCAGGAGTCCTTCTCAAAACAGCCTCTGATGGTTGAGAAAGCTGAAGGTGTCCATGGAGCCAGGCATTCACCTGCAGGATATGTCTGTATCTGCCTAGGGCTCATACCCTATAACTAAAGGATCAATGAAACCACTACCTGTACCATGAGATCCTTCACCCTCCCTACCTGTTGTCACTTTTGATCTGGTCAGGGTCATATCTTTCATTATCATTCTCTCCCACATGGATAAGCAGCATGGTTTTAGTAGTCAGAGGGCTCAATGATCCTTGGAAATCTTTCTGCAGTGTCTTGGGTACAGGCCTCAGGCAGGCAGCACACATCCCAGAATGCCTCCATCCCCCATGGAAGGCAGTCACTGACTACTGCCACACTTTGCTTCCTCTTAGAAGAGATGGCACGAGCTCTCCCAGCCTTAGAAGTGTACTACTTCTCTTCCTCTATCTGATGGGAAGGTTCCTTTTCCTTTGTTCAGAGGAAACATTTTTATTCCTCTCTACAGTCAGTGGATTATGAATGGGGGGGAGTACTGCCTGCTGCCACAAGTAACTAGTAGCCAGCTTGCTCCCTGTGAAGGAAACATTTACTCTTCCTCTGGTGGCACTACTGCAAGTCCTCACCATCTGGGTTGCTTCCTCCCTGTTGGAGAGCCCTGTGTGCATAACTGTAATGAATTGGTGGGTGTGTGGATACTCCTGACCCTAGCCACCTGCTCCTTGGCTACTTACCCGCTTCCTGAGAGATCCTTCTAATAGACACTTCTCACATTGGCTGGTCTCCCCAGCTCTCTTTCTGATGGAGAAATGCTAGCCACAGTATCTGAAAACACCCAGACCTGCATGGGTAGAGGCAGCCATGTGTGACAGGGCGCAGTCACAGAAGACCCTTTGGGATGTTCCCAGGTATTCTGACCATGCAACTAACACTGCCTTCTTGCTCTCTGGGGCTCTCCACCATGCTGTGCTGTTGAGCCAGATCCCCCAGTCTCCCCCAGCTAAGGCACAGAGTCAGGGTTGTCACCTGCACTGAAGACCAACGCAGACACTGCTTTACTTCAGTTCTGAAAGGATGCAGTTCTGGGACATAATGCCCAGGAAACCAACCCCCCAAAAGGTATCAAACCCCCAGATTAATCCATCCATTTGTCCGTCTGTCCGTCTGTCTCTCTCTCTCTATCTCTGTGTGTACAAAAGATTTTCACAGGACGGGCTCATCAGGTAAGCTCCCTTTATCAATGAAAGGGTGAGATGCACAGTGGTAGCCCTCCCTTGGTAATAATTCTTTACACCAGGTTTGATTATAGACTAAAGAGTTTTTATTAAGCAAAAATAATAGGATTTAAGTGGTTATAAGTAAAACCAGACAGATGAAAGTGAGTTAACAAATTAAACAAATAGAAGAAAAATGTATAGCTAGTGGCAACTTCCCTAAGAGATGTATGGCATACGGATTCTTACCCTAAAATCAATTCCCACATCAGGTAGAATTTCAAACCAGATGTGTTCTTTTTCCATGACTTGGGTCAATAGCCTTTCATTGTCCCTTTTTCTTCTTAGAGTATACAAGGGAGATTCCAAAGTAGGCTGAAGTCAACAGAACTATTTGTTCTTGCTCAGTGTTTTGGAAAAACACTGAATTCCAAAATGAAGGCCTGTACCAGGTGGTATGGTCACATCTCTTTCCAGCTCAAACACCTTCCAGATTAGAGGGCAAACAAAACAATTTACAGGCCATCAGATTGATTGCCCGATCATAAGAGTCCCAAAGACACCATTAATGCCCCTGATTAACACATTTGAAAGTTAACAGACATATATTTCATATTCCTGACTTCACAAACTGAAATTATAGATGCCCAAAAGTAGGTTATGCAGACCCAGAAGATTTTAGCATTGAAAATGATAGTTTACAAGAGGTAATTTTTCCAAAGTATCTCCGAGTTATGCACATTTACATTCCTAACCCATTTTTCATACAGCTTGAGGCAGTCCATCACACCATGGTCTCTGTCTGGACACAGAGGCAGATGGAGGAGCCAAGACCAGTGTTGGCATTACCACTGTGACCTTTCTGAACAACGCAAATATTATTCTTTCTGCCTCCTACAAATGCCCCTGCTCACTAGCTCATACTCGGGCACTTAGGCTAGGTCTATACTACTGCAGAAGACTGACCTGCTCAAGGTTGATCTTCCAGGGTTTTGTTCCAGGCATGGTCAAAGTCGACCCTGGAACTGCTCACAAGTGGCAAGGATTAAGGAAGTTCAACAGGAGAAATGCTCCCATCAACCTTCTTCTGTACAGACAGGCATTAAAGTCACAGCTGATGAGTCAATTTTAGCTATGCAATTGGTGTAGCTAAAATTGTGTACTGATGGTTGACTTCTATGTCTGGTATAGACATAGTCTTAGCCTCTGACTTTTAAGTCCTTTTGATATAGGTCACTTCTGCCCCCCACACACGTGTTTCGTTTTTAATTGTTCTCAAATGACAGGATTCTGCCACCCTTATTTTCGTTGCACAGCATTTTGCTAGGCAAAGCATCCCACTGAAATCAATGGACAACATACAGATGACGGTGCTGCTCTGTGAGGGTACCTGCGATAGAACTTGATCCTAACAGGGATCTGAAAAGGAATATGATAAAATCCTAGTCTGGGGAGCATATTTTTTCTCTCAAAGCATGTGCCCAGCTCTCATTAAAGTATCTGGGAGTTATGAGCATTCACCTTAAGAAAAAAATATGCCTCTAAATCTGAAGATTCTCTTTTCAAGTCATGTGCTGCAACATGAACAGGGATTGCAGAATAAAAGGCTAGAAAGCAGCTGTGATTGGTCGAAAGTTGGCCATAATAACCCTTGCTTGGCAAAATGTCTACCAGGCAATTTACGTCCACAGCAAGTGCATTCTATTCCCTCAGTCTCCAGTGTCTTTTACAGTTAAAAACTTCTTTCTTGCTGTAGTTTATGGCAGATTTTACCATGTGTACTTAGGAACCAGGCAAGGCTGACTAAACTGATTTCCTCCGTGACCTTTACTACTGTCGACTCAAAACAATTTAGTCCATTTTGAGTCATTTGAGAGCACGGTAAACATTATCCAAGGGGCTTAGGAATGGCCATCTAAACCATGACCTTTGAAGCTGACAAATGACAAAAAAAAAAAAAAGCTTGACTTAAGCCATTTTAAAGCAAGATGCAAAAGGTCTCTTATCCTGTTGAAACAGAAAGGAATTACTTCTGGTCACTTTTTCCTTCCCTGAAATAAAGACATTTTGTTCCACTCAAGTAACCAAATCTGTTCTTTTTCTTTTTTTCTTTGGGGAGGTAAAGAAAGACAGGGGAAATCATCTAAATTACTTAATTTCTATGTGTCTTGACTAAAAGCATAAACCACTCAATTAGTGTAAACTAAGAACTGAAAAAAAGGGGGCAAAGGACCAAATGGGAAAATTAGGCTTTGCATCAAGAGAAAACTTGCACAGTCAATACTTAGATTGCAAACAGGGGTGGGAGGAGGAGAGAGGAAGGGAAATTGTTCCAACCTCTAACCACACATGCATTATTAAAGCCAGTTTTATAAATCCATCCCAAACAGATTCATACACAAAGGAAAGTAGCATTAGGGTTGATTGCTTGTCACTGTCAGCTGCTTTAGAAGCTAAGACACTAGCGATCACCAAACGCTACATTGCAACATGAGAACTGTACTTTGAGGTATAAATACCCACCATTAGTCAAGGGACAGAAGGTATCTGAGCCAGGGAATAAGATTCAGAAATCTTTCACTTAGCTGCCCACAACCATAATTGTACTCCCTGCACTCTCTAGAACACAGGGACTGATCATTACTGGCATGCCTAAAGGAAAACTCACCCTCATGGTGTAGGGAGCAACTAGGAGAGGAGCAGCGAGGATTCATATAGGCCAGTGGAGACAGCTAGACCTTACAAATGACTGCCCTCATCGTTGCTGTGTCAGGTGACACACTGCCATCCCAGAGCTCTGGCTTGGGTAAAGATGTGCCATGCAACATCTGATTCAGGGGTGTGATTTAATAGGAGTGTCTAGCTCATGTTCTCAAATGGTAACATTTTAATGCAGTTACTGATTTCATTCCCCAAATGCCAGACTCTGAAGGAACGCTGCTCTCACAGAACAGAGCACAGACAGTATGAAATCTGGCCAGACTTTGGCCCCCTGCCTACACTGAACTTGTTATCTTTTGAGGTAGACATGTAATTACACACAGTGTAGTCACAAACTTCACAGAGGTATTTAAATTTAGCGCTAGAGCACTATGGGGATGAAAAGGATGAGAAGAGACAAGAATGTTGCCCCTGTAAAATTGAAACAGTGCACTTTGGCATTTCTGCCTAATCCCATGAGTGCATTCATCATAAGCAATATTCTATATGTCTAATATAAACTGTCTGGTGATGGCATTTCTAATACACCTTCGATGGGCACCTGATGAATTGTGGTTAACTTTTATTAACCTGAATAAATATAGAAAATAATACAAAGTTGCCTTATATCTGTCCAAAATTAAACTTCCTGCCTTCTCACACCAGACCAGTCCTGGAGGTTGTCTAACAGCAAAAATGTGACCAGGCCACCAGGATGACTTGGTGGTAAATTATTGGTGGTGTGGGGGGAACCCTTTTTAAATGGGGTGAAACTTGCAATGGAATTGTTTCATAGCAAACTTCAGGTTAGCCTGATTTATAGTGCCTATAAACTCAGGGTTCCACATAGATAGTTTTGTTCCTGGTGCTTCTCAAGGCTTTCACTCTGGAGACCATCAGCACCTCATTTTCATCTGCAGTTATCTTTTTGGACCATGGAAGGAGAGACTGTCTGAGTTAAGGGCTTTAAAATTAATGGAGCCAGAAGCTGATAGCATATGGATCACAAATAGTGAATAAAGCACTGATGGGTTGTGGTCACATCAGCCAGACTTATGCAAGCCTAGGTTGATTGTTTCCCCCATTTGATAAAGGGGGGTGGGGGGGAAGGATGCTTACCTCTTCAATAAATCACTGAACTATACTAATGAAGAAGTGCTGTGTAAGAGTGAGGTATTATTATTCAACACCACAAATTGTGCATTGGAACACGGCTCCAAGGTGCTCTGATAATAGGAATCAATAACAGTGATGAAGCCTGGAGATACTCATCCCAAAGATCATTGAGATTAGATCTGCATTTGACAGGAATAGTCTCACCTGTCACCAAACTGAAGATAAAAAAGGAGTTTCTGTCCACAGCTGTTCTTGTTTGGGTCTCCAGTAGCATCAATGAGCTAATTAAACTGTACATGCACAACAAGCTTAGAGTGATCAGATATCCTAACATTGGAGCTTAGGTTTATATGGGACCCTATTACCTGCCACTGCCTCCCTACCCCAGTCCTGATTTTTCCCACTTGCTAGCTGGTCACCCTAATACTTGACAACTTGAGGGAAGGTGGAGTACCAGTCACTTCAGTGCAAGATGTGGTCACATCTCCAGTGTCAACATGCTTTCTGTACCTTCCTATTAGCATAACTTCCCAAACTGAGTTTGACCCAATTATTTTTCAAGTAGGCCCTAATATTTCACCAACTTTTGGAGCGTAATAAGGCAAAACATTATGCAATCTAGAATTTATTCACAACCTCAGTGGAAAACTTTCCCATTTTTTTTTCTTTTCTTTTCTTTTCTTTTCTTTTCTTTTCTTTTAAGTTCTGTTAACATTGACTCCACAACTGGTGCTCTCTCATACTGCATATGCAACCGTAGAACTCATCTGCTGTAGCAAACACTACTTTGAATAATGCATGGTAAAAGTTGAGAGCATCTAAAATAACTAAGCTACGCAATTAAAGGTTTTGTCGCATTTCATGATGGAATGAAGCCCTGGAGATTAACTGTAATATTTTCTTTTAAATCCTAGAAATAGGTTTTCAATTTCTGTTAATGGTTCAGAATTAATTATCTATATTATAAATTCCATAAGTGGTATAGACAGGCGTGGCCATGTTTGTTTCTAAAGGAGAAAAGAACTTTTTTAGTTACTTAATAATCCCTTTCCTTTCATTAAAAGTAACAAATACTGTAACAAACAATTGACATAGAAACTTGCTAATCCAGATACTTAATAGTTTTCACCAAAAAATGGTCTTCTCCTGTGATTTCTTAGCAAAGTTTTGACAAAAGAGGTTGGTAATGGCATCTTGATTACTAAGGATTCATTGTTTTACAAAATATTCTACTTTGTGTTTTGAGATAGCTCTAAATTATCAAAAGAAATGAAAGCAATACTATGTGATGTGGAATCCTTGATAAGTTTCATCGCTCCCTTACTCATTGACAAAAGCTCAGTCACAAGCAATAGGTGTCCCTCTCATTAATATACATTAGGAAGATTCTGCTCATCAAAGTTACTTAAGGAATACTTGTTACTAATTGTTTGGTTATGATGAATGGCTGAAGGAGGGAGTGTGATCTGGGGCAGGGGATTGAGACACAAGGTCCAGGAGGGGGAATGGATTCAGAAGGGAACTCTGGCCTGGCGGAGGGTCTGGGAGGGAGTTGTGACCTGCAGTGCAGTAGTGTGATGCAAAGAATTTGGGTGGTCTCCTGGGGCAGGAGGTGATGGTGACCCAGGGCAGGGAGTAGAAGTGTGGGAGAGGCTGTGCTGCCTGAGGCAGGCTCTGGCCAGAAGGCACTTACCTACACATCTCCCAACCAGCAGCCCAGTGAGACTCTCAAAGAGGTTCCCTGCCTTCCAGAGCCCCAGACCACTCAGTGTGGCTGGCTATTCCATGAGCTTCCCTGTACCAGCCACTCTGAAATAAGAACTTGTCAGGAGTTTCCTCACGCTATCAACAATCATAGCACGAGTTTCACTGAAAACTATTAGGAAAAAAAACACTGACCTGAGAGAAAAGTAAGTGACAATGTAGGTGGCATTGCACTGTGCAGCAACTTGTTATCAGGTCAGGAATGAACAGTAATGGCAAATGGACACCCCTTAACATATCACAGAATCCTTCCCTTGGTGACTCATAACTGCTCCTGTCAGATACCCATGAAGTATCACTTTTTCTTATAGTTTGGCATGATTTTGCCTCATTCAGCTGAGTTCTTTTAGTTATACATTCACCAAACCCACAGGAGCAATAGAGAGCAGTCATTTCCTTTCCTCTTACTACACCTGTCATGCAACCCTTCTGCCCAGGAAAGAAAAGTAGAACTTTCAGGTTCAGAAGGCTTTCAATGACCTCTGAAAGATGCTCAATATGACTTCTCATAACATTAGGGCTGCGACTACCCCACCTCCCTGCTTCAAAGGGAGCATGATAAGTAGGGTGTCGGGAGATTATTAATGAAGTGCCGCGCTGCATATGCAGCATTTCATTAAGCTAATTCTCACCTGTGGCAACTCCGAAGTGTTAAACTTCGAAGTGCCGGCTTGCATGTAGCCGTGGCTCACCCGCCAGTACTTCAAAGTGCCTGAGCAATTTCAAAGTCCCTTTACTCCTCAAAATTTTGGCTACACCTACACTAGCACAAATCTTTGAAATGGCCATGCAAATGACCATTTCGAAGATTTCTCATGAGGCACTGAAATGCACATTCAGCACCTCATTAGCATGCCACCAGCCACGGCTCTTCGAAATTGCTGCATTTCACCCCCGCACGGCTCATCCAGATGGGGGCCCTTTTCTAAATAACCCCCCCAACTTCAAAATCCCCTTACTCCTATCAGCAGATTTGGATCTTCGATTTGGCTGGATGGGATAGCAATAAGGGGACTTTGAAGTTCGTGGGTTCCTTTCAAAAAGGACCCCCATTTGGACAAGCCGTGAGGGGGCAAAACGTGGCAATTCAAAGAGCCGCAGCTGGCAGCATGCTAATAAGGCACTGAATATGCATTTCAGTGCCTCATTAGTAATCTTCGAAATGGCCATTTGGATGGCCATTTCAAAGATTTGTGCTAGTGTAGACACGGCCTTTGAGGAGTAAAGGGACTTCAAAGTACCCCGGGCCCCTTGAAGCGCCGGCGAGTGAGCCGCGGCTACACGCGAGCCAGCACTTCGAAGTTTAACACTTTGGAGTTGCCATGGGGGAGAATTAGCTCAATGAAGTGCTGCAAATGCACCTCAGCACTTTATTAATAATCTCCCAATACCCTTCCTACCATCCTCCCTTCGAAGTAGAGAGCTAGTGTAGACAAGCCCTAGAAGTGGAGGACTGGAGAGACAAAATCCATGTTGCTCTAATTCTTGTGGAGAAATTATCAAACCTGGAGAGTCCAAAATAAAATGTGTAGGACAAGCTTCATTGTCCCACTGACCGAAGGCAGTGCAGTTCACAGGAGTCTGCAACACAAATGGAAGAGGGAGCAAAAACACCAAATCATATAGTGAAAGATATATAGCACCCTGGACAAACCTTCTTGAATTAAGTTTCAGTAAATCAAGAGCACATTGTATTAAAATGGAAATACTGATGTATTATTATGGACTCATATGTAACACCTCTAGGGAAGAGGACCTGACTAATGTAAACCTGAGGCAGTGTTATGAGCTTCAGAAGGATGATTTGATATGATGCAAACTTTTTAAAGGTAAGTAGATTTCCCAGAAGTTCTCCAGGGGACGGATATGCAAACATAAAGCTGGCTGCACATGCAAGCATTCATCCTGTGAAGCTTCACAGTGAGGAGGGGACCTTTTGTCTGCTGATCATCTGTTACATGCAGACAAATCAGAGATCCAAATTGCATATGTGCTGACTACACTTGCATGCTGGAGATCAGCACAAACTGGAAACCCATGGATCAAAACTCCCACCCACCATCAGCCCTGCCACTCAGCTTCTATTCCTCCCTCATAAGGCCTCCTGCCCACCACAATCAGCTGTTCTGCAGCTGATGGGGAAGTGAATGAATGGGGGCAGGGAGAGAGATGTCAAAGAGAAAACTCCCAAACGTGACCCTTCTGTGAAGTGCAGCTTCTTCATTAAGCTCTTTTTAACCACATATGGTGCTCTCTAATTTCATGGTGCAAAGTGACCAGTGTTAAAGAAAAATAATAATTAAAAAAAACAAGGGACTAACTTATAAGCTAGTCAATACTTACTGCGAAGGAAGACTGAGGAACAGCACTTGCTTATACAACCAAGGCAATATAGTCAAATAGAACAGAGCAGTATATTATATGTTTCAAATGTTTTAATTATGTCTGTGTCTGAAAGGTCTTGTTATATGGACCTTCAACCACAACCACCGCTATGATTTTACTTATGTCTTAAAAAGCAGGGTGCTTGAACCCAGGACTCATTTTGATATTCTTTTACTTAGTTATGGGACAAAGGGACTGGGAATTCAGTATTAGTATTAGTATTAGTATTAGTATTAGTATTAGTATTAATGTTGGCTTTTTCTGACCTAACTGGCAGAATTCTCTTAGTGCCATACAAAGAGAACAAAAATCATGTAATACACAGTAAACATCCGGCAAACTGTAGCTCATCCTTCTAAAGATGTAATACTGAAAATAAGTTGTTTTTGTTTATTTGTCTCACACACACATACACACACACACTTCCATGACAAGGACTGATTTTGTTGACCTGAAAGGTACAGCTATAAAGCCAAGATGTTCAGTAGCTTCTTATGATATGGTAGGTTGGAAATGAAAAACAAGCAGTTCTTCTCTTGGTGGATCCATCATTACGATTTTGCCTTTCCTTGGTACAATAGAAGCTCTCTTATCTGGCTCCCTGGGAACTGAAGGTGCAAATAATCAAATGTATGGGATATTGGAGTGGGCCTGCTCGCGCCACTCCACCATCCCCACTGCCACTGTTGCCAGCCAGGTAGATGGCCCAAGCCCCACAGCCACTGGCCCCAGCCCCCTAGATGCCAGTGCAGGCTAGATGGCTTGGCCCACTGCCCCTGGCCCCAGCCAGGGAGCCAGGCCATGACCCCACTGCCATCGTCCTGGGACGCTGCAGCTGACAGAGCCAGGTGGAGGGTAGGCCCAGCAGCTGCCAGCCCTGGCCCTGCCTGGACAACCAGGCCACAGCCCCATTGCTTCTGGTCCCGGTTGGACAGATGGCCATGCAGCCACTAGCCACCGCCAGGTAGCCGGCCTTCCTGGCCCTGCAGCAACTTGCTCTGCTGTGCCAGCCCCAGCCAGTCAGCCATAGGTGGTGCAGTTGTTGGTTAATTGAGTGTGCCAGTTATCTGAATTCTAGATAGCCTGGCTTTTACTATGCTAAGAATTTGAGGTTTAGCTTGGTTTTGTACTCCTGTTTCCAGTTCATGAAACTATTAGTTGTGTTTCCAAAGGGGGGGAGAAAAACTAACTTGTATTTCTCTCCTCTGCACTGCTTCCTTAAGCTTGTGCATAAAACACATTTAGGTATGGAGAGCCATCTAAGCTATAAGTACTGCAGATAAACACAAAATAAATTAGAAATAGGGTTAATTTCTATTTATTTGGTTACAGTGAATAACTGGAAGCCACATTATGAGAAGGAAAAGCAAAAAATAATAAGCATACTTAGGCACTAGGGAATTTCTTTTTATCGGAGTATGGTTTCCCTGCCTCCCTTTCTTTCCTGCTGAAGGATAAATTTCATTTTTACATGAGCAGTAGTTTACATGTCCAGCTAGGATGCCAAGATGAATAATTCAATGCAGATAAGAGTTCCAGACATCGGTTCAACTAAATAAATAAAAACTGTGCAACCCAATGCTGGAAAACCCTTTGTATATTCTAAGATTGGATGGCAAATGCAACAATTTTTCACCACACACGCTCCACCATACCCTTTGAGCCACCTAATTCAGCTCTTTATATCATGGAATATTTTCAGTACTATAATCCAATCTGAGGTTTAATTTATTCACAAATAGGAAGCTGTGAAAATACTGTTAAGGTTGTGCTTATGAGTCCCAGATAATCTGTCTGAGGAGCTGGGCTGAGCACCAACAGATCCACGTAAGTTTGGTGACAGCAGTGCTTAATTTGTAAAAAATAGATGTGCCAGGGCTCAAGCAATTATTTCACTTTCATAACTGATCTGGGAAATCCAGAGGGTGCTGGGGCTATAAACTGCCAAGCTTCTGCCCTGGCAAGTCCCTGACTCAAATTAAGTCCTGGGGACAGTAATCTTCCTCTGCAAATGACAGAGAAGCTGTGGAGTAATTCTTTACACCTAGGTCAGTCACTTCATTGAGTTCATCCCATAAGGTATGAAGCATGAGAAGAATTTTAACCAGCCCCACTCTCTGTTACACAGACACCCCCATTTCCAACTACAGCTGCACATTTCCCTTCATGAAACCATCACCAAACTGGTATTGGCGCCATGTGAAAGGTGCACGCTTCAGGGATGGATTCACTCTTCTGGGGGCCCCCTGTAGGCTCTGGGGTAGGGAGTTCAGTGGGATGCCAGGGAGCAGAGTGGATGGAAGGTAGGATGCCATCAGAGCTCAGAATGGGGGGTGGGGTCTGGGAAGGAGGCAGGGTACGGGAGCAGGCTAGGGAAGGGGCACAGGCTCTGTGTGGGAGGTGGGATGCAAGAGTGGGCTGAGGGTGTAAGTGTGGGATCTGGGCAGGGGGTACAGTGCAGGAGCAGACTGGAAGTGAGGGTGCAGGGTCTTGGAAGGAGATAAGGAGGGTGCAGGAGCGAGCTGGGGTGCAGGACCTGGGAGGGAAGAAGGGAGGAAGGACGTTGGAGTGGGTAAGGACTGGGTCACTTACCTAACACTGTTCCTGGGGGAAAACGTGGCTCCATGCAGCCTTGTGCTTGCAGGCATTCCCCCTGATGCTCCCATTGTTCACAATTCCCAGCCTGTAGCCCCTAAAGCCCCTATTATAATCTGGCCCTGCACACCTCAAGGCATCCTCCCCTTCAAAAAGATTCTTGCTCCCGCTGCACAGTACAACTATATTAGTGTATGGAAGAGTCCTTGATATACATACAATTATTGTATTATTATATACATACAATTATTATAACAATTTTAACTCATTTGCTTCTTTACTGAGTGTTAAGATGCAACCATAAGAATGTTACAGCTAGGATGCCTGAAAATATAAAATGTATAATTAGCTAATTATGCTACAAAATGTGAAAAGTAACCAAAGACATTCCAGAATATTTCTCCTCTCTCCCAAGGACAAGCAAACATTAAGACAGACCATGAAAGACATTCATGTTTTAATTAGAGCAATATGTTTAGGTAAAATGGACTCCACCAACCCTTATCCTATCACAAAAACAGATACTGTTATTCTTTAAAAGAGTGAAGTTGGAGAGGTTTTAAATTGTTGTTTATCTTTTACATGTTGAAAGGGCAAATATCTCTGCAAAGTGCAAACTAGCTAATTCAACGTTCCTAAGATAGCACCGAATGACATTGCTATGCGAATGCTAAAAGCTTTAGGTACCAATATAGAATCTCATGACTTTGCTAAACTAGTGTAAGCAGCGATTTAGGAAAGAATATTTCTATTAATGGAGGATTAATTAAGTACTGGCAGTACACAAGCAAACCCTCAACCAAATCTGGAAAAAAATAAATCTCTCTTCAAAATCAACAACTTTTAAATATTTAAGGGAAAGACTTTGTAACTTATTTAATTTTAAAAGACTATTTGGAAAGGTATAAGTACCAACTGTGTCGGTGCTCTGAGATGGGAGCATGGAAAAAAAAACTAGTAGGTGCTCAACACTCACTGCCAGCCCTGCCAGTCAGCAATTCCCCCTCTCCCCAGTTTCCCCCACCCACTGAGGATTAGCTGTTTAGCTGTTCAGTAGGTGTTGGGGGAAAGGGCAGAGCAAGGGCAGGGCACACTCAGGGGAGGGCAGGAAGAGGTGGGGTAGAGGTGGGAAGCTGCAGAGTAGGGATGGGGGCTTGTGGGAAGAGGTGCACTGGGAGGGAAGGGACTGAGGCAGAGCAACCTCTGTGAATGTAGAAAGTTGGCACCTATGTGTAAAGCTAAAAGACATCTGTGTAAAGAACAGGAATGTTTGGACTCTTTGAAAACAGAATTTAACTTCTTGTCAAATTCTGGTAAAAATTGAAAAAGATACTTAAAAATCAGCTGATTTAAAGGAAAGAGTTAAAACTATTTTTCAAAGTTGTCTGGATCTTTTCTGCCACAAGATGAACAAAGGCAATGAAAGAAATATTGCATATTCATTAAACAGACTGCATATTCAGGAGCTGAAGCATCAGCTAAGCCAATCCTGAAGCCCTAAAGCCAATGAAAGAGTGCCAGCAACCAGCAGAATTTAAATTAGCCTGAAAGAGGTGTGTTTCCCTATAATTTCATGAAAGAGACAGGTGTAAAAACTCTAAAGTAAGAAACCCTCACATACACCATCTCTACTCTGTTCAAACAGCTCTTCACAAGCCAGCTGCCACAGACAGATAAGAAAAACACAGAAGACTCAAAAAGACACCACTCTGAGGAAATTCTACCAAAGACTTCAACCTGGCTTGGTAAGAGGAAGTTAACTAAGTCAGTCCCAAGTGAGCAGATCTAAAACTCCACTTTTGGCATGCATTCTTGGGGTTGCTGACCCCTGAGCTAATTGAAAGTTACCTATTTACATGTTTTCCTTGGTTATATGGGATTATGTTGCTTACTTTGAATGACCAACAGGTTCACCTGCCCTGAAACAAAATACTTTTGCCTATCTATAAACGTTCTTGGCTGCCTACACTAAAAGAAAGATTCACAATTAAGTTTGGAAAATAAAATATTTAAGTCTTAATTTACCATGAGACAAGCATCTCAACCAGGCAGCTCAAAGGAGTGAAATAAAACCAGTAAAACTTTGCACAGAAAGATGTACAAAAGAGACTGGAATGGCACTCACTAGCCGCGTCTACACGTGCCAGCTACTTCGAAGTAGCCGCGCCAACTTCGAAATAGCCATAAGACGGTGAGACATCGAAGTCACTGTCCTCATGAGGAGATGGGAATAGCGCCCTACTTCGACGTTCAACGTCGAAGTAGGGCACGTGTAGCTGATCCACGTCCCACAACATCGAAATAGTGGGGTCTGCCATGGCGGCCATCAGCTGAGGGGTTGAGAGACACTCTCTCCAGCCCCTGCGGGGCTCTATGGTCACCGTGTGCAGCAGCCCTTAGCCCAGAGCTTCTGGCTGCTGCTGCGGCAGCTGGGGATCCATGCTGCATGCACAGGGTCTGCAACCAGTTGTTGGCTCTGTGGATCTTGTGCTGTTTAGTGCAAGTGTGTCTGGGAGGGGCCCTTTAAGGGAGCGGCTTGCTGTTGAGTCCACCCTGTGACCCTGTCTGCAGATGTTCCTGGCACCCTTATTTCGATGTGGGCCGCTTTGGTGTGTAGACACTCCCCTGCTGCACCTACTTCGATGTAGTGCTGCCCATCATCGACGTTGAATGTTGACAGCACCAGCCCTGGAGGACGTGTAGATGTCATTCATCGAAATAGCTTATTTCAATGTTGCTATTTCAAATGTAGCGGGACGAAATAAGCTATTTCAATGTAGCATTCACTTGTAGACGTAGCTACTAACTCATCACTTGTATCCTGTCATTTGTGTTGCTTTGTTAAATATTTTCTTTAATAGTACAATAGCCATAACTAAGAACTGTGATTATTTCTGTGAGTTTAGCCTTGATCATGGTGTCACCCAAAATATGTAAAAAAAAAAGCACTGATTAAACAAGGGAGCTACATCCCTGAGTCAGCAGAAAGAGGAACAATGAAGAGCTGGATTACCGTTTCTTTTTTCCTTAACTGAACACTTTCAGTCATTTTAAAATCAAAATTGCTTAGTGTGCAATGAGATCCACCACTGAAGGGGAATAAAAGGGCAATTGCTCAGGGGCCCAGCCTTCCAAAGGGGCCCAGAGCTCCCAGCTGCTGCCCCTGCTACTGCAGCAGCAGCGGAGGCTGGAGCCCCAGGTCCCTTTGAAACGCTGTGGAAATGCTGCTCTGTGCAGTTCTGAGTACTGGGGGTGTTTGGGGGTAAGGGTGCCAGTATTGTGCTCTGGGTGTCGCTGAGGCTGATTGCTCTCAGCCTTGCTCCTTCCACCTGAGACTCCACCTCTTCTCCGATGCAGAGTGCCTCCCCTACCCCGAACACCTTATCCCCAAAACCATTGTGTCTATCAGCCCTGATGTGCACAGCATTTTAAAACTACACTTTATAACCCCACAAAGATTGCGCTGTGAAGCAGGGGAAGCTGCTTTCACAGCTATTGAAGCAGGGGAAGATTTCACCCTGAGCAAAGATAGGCTGGTTGCTATCCAAGACAGAAAATTAGACACCACTTCCTCTTTTACTCCAGCTAGGGGTGCTGTCTCTGAGACAAACTTCCTCTGTGACTCAGGCAAATCATCTGACCTCTTTGTACATATATTTGCCCAGCTATAAAGAGGGAATTGTGCCAGTGGCAAGCCAGGTGCCAGCTCTTGCCAAGTCTGAGCATCTTTATTCCTAGAAATCCATCTCTGTCACCTCCATGTTACAATGGCTAATACAGAATTGAATTTCTGAAATGCTTGAATTATTCTCAGTTATAATATCTTTACCACATGCTTATAGCAATATTTATGTTTTTGCTTTATGATTGTTAAAAAAATATGGTTTGCTCTTCACACTGTAAACCCTATCAGTAGGGATCTTCTAACCGTCAGAATGTCCCTGTCAAAATGAAATAGGCCATTGTGTAGCATCACAATACAAAGGGCTTGTTGGCTGCCCCTTTGCACCCAGGAGGGTCTACATGCAAAAGGGCTTGTACCGTCAGCTTGGATTCTGAACCTTTTTCAACTTCCTCTTGTTGTTTGGACCATCACAAGGCTGTAGCTATGAAAGGGAAGCAGAGAACCCCAGGGCCAATCTGAGTCTGTCATAGAAGACAGCCAGAGCTGACAGATCACTACAATTCTGTGACCTTTTAAAACCACAGACAAACTCATTTGTGTATAAATGGCTTGCCCATTTTAACCTTTAAAGAACTTGTTTATGTTCCTAAACAGGAAATCTCTAGTTAGTTTATACAGGACTGACTACAAGCATTGTCTGTGGGGAGAGATCAAATGTAAACTTTGATCTGGGGTCACTTCATTAATGTTCTGGTACAGAAAGCAATGTGACTATTGTGTGACCTTTAGTGCAATCAGCCATCACTAAGCCCAGTTTGCCTGAGTGACAAGACTGGCATGCCCAAGCAGACAGTCTGTGACTCCATGGCAAGATGGCCATGCAGCTTTCGGAGCTGACATTTGTCACTACATTGGTGAAATCTAGCTTGGGTTCTCTGTCCTGCTTGTTGACAGTCTTCCCTGAGGTTGGCACTCATGGTCTTGAACCATTCTGGCCAGCAGAACTGCAATAATTATACTGTTTCATGTCACACTGCAAACATTAAAGACCTATGTTTGACAACTTCAGCTGAGAGAACATATGATATTTAAGGATTGTTATTTACCGTCAAAGCACTTTACAGACATTATCGAATTTATCCTCACAACAGCCCTGTGAGGTATTTCTCTGCATTTTACAGATTAGAAAATGAGGCAGAGAAGTTAAATGACTTGCCAAAGGCACAGAAGACAGTCAGTATAAGATCTTAGATTAGAACCAATGAGTTTCCAATGCTCTATTTCTTAGACCATGCGCCTTTCTCAGGAACTGACTAAGTGCTCTGACAGAGGCCCGTCAGGAAAGTGAAAAACTATACGAATTCACATCCATGCATCCCAGTAGCTTGCTGCATGGAGTTTCAGTAGCAAGTGAGTCACCAGCCACTGTTGAAATGAAACTTTTAGCTCTGGTGACAAGGCAGGTTAAATATTAAATAATTGTCAACAGTTGCTGACCATTTAAATATTAGTATGATTAATGTAGTTCTTACAAGGGCAAATTCTGAAATCACTAATAGAGGCCAATGAGCTATAACTCACCAGCTTCAGTGAAGAGGAACTAAATCAAGATTACTTATTAAGTTAGGATTTGTTAGTTGCTGTTTGTATAGTGCTTTGAGGTAGTAAAATGTCAGGGAAGTATTTTAAAAAATTACTGCTATTTTAAAGAATACACACGGTTGTTACAGCGGAATCACTTTTAGCTAAGGAGTTAAAAATGTAGATATTCACAAAAGCCAAACTGGCAGACTTCTGAATCTCATTGGCATGATGGGATCATTACAAAGCTAAAGTTGAAGTGAAGGGATAACATTTACTGCTGATTAGAGTGAATTTTAATGGGCAGGTGCCATAGAATGTTATGCTATTTTCATGCCAAAGACATTTATGGGATGCAGATTCTAGAGGGTTTCCATGCAGGGAGAGAGGGAAGGGAGGAGGAAGGAAAAGACTCTTACCCTAGGTCTAAAAGAAAATAAGAAGAAGGATCTGAAGCCTGTGTTCATCTACTAGGTGGATCAAAGAGCTAAGTTCTCAGGTCTAACACTTGGCTGTATCTCCAACAGCACAAGCTGCCAGTTTGTCTGTGAGGCTAGCAAGAAAAAATCTCTCCAGATCTTCAATAAGGCTGTGTCTACACCAGCCAAAAACTTCAAAATGGCCACACAAATGATCGTTTCAAAGTTTACTAATGAAGCGCTGAAATACATATTCAGCGCCTCTTTAGCATGCGGGCAGCCGCGGCACTTCGAAATTGACACAGCTCGCCGCCTCGTGGCTCGTCCAGACAGGGTTCCTTTTCGAAAGGACCCCACCTACTTCAAAGTCCCCTTATTCCCATCTGCTCATAGGAATAAGGGGACTTCGAAGTAGGCAGGGTCCTTTTGAAAAAGAGCCCCATCTGGACGAGCCGCTCAGCGGTGAGCCGTGCCAATTTCGAAGTGCCACAGCTGCCCGCATGCTAATGAGGCGCTGAATATGTATTTCAGCGCTTCATTAGTAAACTTTGAAATGGCCATTTGTGTGGCCATTTTGAAGATTTCGGCTAGCGTAGATGTAGCCTAAGAGATTTATTTTATTTATTGGAAAGTAAAGTGGGTTTGTAAAATAAAGATGTTTTGTCTTTAGGCAGACATGACTATCATTGGTAATTCAACAGAACTGTGGGGCAGTGTTAAATTGATATCCTTGCTGTTACACTTGGGGTTGGTTTATTTTCCACCATCTAGTTCAATTTTCCTTTTGCTATTTTGCATAGAGTTGTTAACTAGTATAAATCCCCATAAACAAATGTAGTCTTTGAATATTGACCTTCTTGGTTGAGACCTTCATAAAAATATTTATTTTATAGAAAAAGAGAACATAAAGTCTAACAAGATTGGCCTGAAGGTCCATAGGCATATCCTGGACCTACTGAAAAATAGGAGGCATGTTTCAGCCTACTAGAAAGTCCCAAATTCCATTCTATGGCCATTGTGCGTTGTAAAGCTTCCCTAGGATGTCTGTGCCTCACTGAACTGCCTGGGCGACATATGGCCATGCTCAAAGTACATCGCAAGTGTCGGAAGCAAGACCGTCAGTGTCAGCTCAGGGATTAGGGCTGGATGTCATACATGGGGTCTCCCGTGGTGACAGCCCTCATAACTTCTCTTCACAGCTGGGCCAGCTGCAAGCATGGCATATGCCCCACCTCCCACAAATCCACACAGCTGCATGGGACCTGCAGGAGGAAGCACCCCTGGGATGACCTATTCTAGGAGCAGATGCCCTGCTCGTGGACTGTTGTGGACAGCCTGGAGGAGAAGCAGGTGGAGCACTAAGCAGACTGGGAGCTCTGCTGGACTGCCTGGGACAACATGATGTGCTACCACAACACCATGGCTGTGGCACCGTAAAACCTGGTGTCTTGTATGGAGTGGGCCATTAGCCATGTCCCCACCCCTCCAGCCTTCCCCTCCCAGTTTCCATAGGGTCCACTGGCACACCAGAAGACAAAGCAGGGGGACACCATGCACAGCTGCAAGCCTCATCACCAGCTGGAGGCAGGCAGCACTTGTAGCCTCATCCTGAGACCATCTCCCTCCTCCAGCATGCCTGATGCCTGTCCTCTTATCTCCCTGTTGTACGTCCCCCCCAACTAAAACATTCTTTTTTGTTCCAGAAAGTGTTCTTTATTGTTTATTCTGCAAGGAAGTGGGGCAGTTGTAAGGAACAGCAGGGAAAGGTAGTAGTGGGGGATGAAAGGCAAACCCAGGAAAACAGGGGCCCATTTTGAAGAGGCACAGGGGAGTGTCTCAGAAGTGGCTCTGTGGAAAACTATCCTGCAAGGCCTCCCTGATGAGTGCAGCCCCTTGCCAAGCTTTGTATATGGCACCAGTGTCTGGCTGCTCATAGACCCTGGCCAGATGTTATGCCTCATCCCCACCACACTGGCAGGAAAGACTCCCTCTGCTCTCATACAAATTGTGGACCACCCACAAACCACTACCTCCAAGGGGATGTTGCACTTGCCTAGGTCCAGCTGGTAAGGAGACATTGGAACCTCCTCTTGAAATGGTCAAACTCATACCACCACCATGCAGCACCTGCTCAGCCTGTCATTGAAGTCCTTGCCAGAGTCCAGACTGCTTATGTAGGGCTTCATGAGCCAGGGAAGCAAGGGGTAGGCTGCTTCACCCAGAAGAACGATGGGCATGTCCACCTACCTGACTCAGCAAGAAGTTGCTGGCATTCATCTTGAAGAAGAGGCAGGAGTTCTGGAAGAAGATGTATCATGAGCCTTTCCCAGCCATCCCACACTGATATCTGTAAAGCAGCCCTTGTAGTCCATAAGAGCCTGCAGTACCATGGAGAGGTAGCTTTTGAGTAGCCCTCAAGCCCACAGTCATCTAGGGTCCATCCCCCACAGTTGGGGAAGACCCCGGTTTCCCAGAGTGATGACCACGCACTGCTAAACCTGGTTGATGGAGCGGACAACCTGCGGGAGTATGACCCTGCTGGTGGATTTCCTCATGCCAAACTGGTTCACAACACAGCGCTAGCTGTCCATAATGTTGAACTTCCACAGGTGATGACGATGCACTGCTGCATGGGGCTGATAGGTCTCAGACAGGTTTCCTGTCACCTGAGAGCAGGAGCAAGCCACTCATAGAGCTCCTGAAAGGTGGCCTTCATAATACAGAAATTCCATAGCCACTGCTCACCATCCTATCCCTGCAGGATGATGCAATCCCGCCAGTGGGGCTGGTGTCATGCTGCCAGAAGTGGCTCTTCACAGTGTACAGGGAACTGATGGTACCATGCAGCAGCAGGAGCCCTGGGACCTGGGTGAAGAGGTCCAACTGGTATTCATTGTCTTCCTGCTGGAGCAATAAGCAGGCAGCTTAGGGAAAGTGTGCCATGAGATGCAGCACAAAGCCTGTGAGTCCAACAGTGTTTTGTAGCCACTCCAGTTCCATGCTATGAGTGCTGTGGCATCCACAGTGTGCTTCTTTTATATCCTGGGAGCGGAGGAGGCAGTGGTGGAGTGATTTATGAAATGACGTTCAGAGCAGCTTCTCTGACCAAGCAGCCATGGGAAGTACCCATCCTGGTCCTCTCCCCAGAGTGCTTCCAAGGGCTGTAGTCCAAAATAGGCTCTATTGTGTGGGGGGCGTGCTATTCTAGAAAAAGTTTTGTTTATTCTACGTTTTCTCTGTACTGCGGATGTGTTATTTCCAAATAGATTATTTTGGAAATATGACCCTGGAATAAGATATTCTGGAATAGCTCTGTAATTTAGACATGACCTTAGGTGCCACAAATGACTCCTCTTTTCTTCTTTTTCTTTTTTTACAGGCACTTAAGATACTAAATAAATACCTCACTTTTAACAAAACAAGGGCCTTTGAAAATGTTACCCTGAATCTAAGAGAAATCAGCCATTTGTCACAGGAACCCCTCTACTAAAATAAAACAATGACAACTTTGGCAATAGTTCCTATTTAAGGTTCACAACCTGAAGCCAAAAGGCACAGGATAAAATGGGCATTATTTAGAGAAGAACTTATTGAAGAAGCTAATGGTGCATGAAATCGGTGATTTTAGAAAAGAACAGATTAAAGAAATCAGGCAAAGAGATGCAACAAAATCATGTGCAAATTAAGGCAAAAGGAGGCAGTGGATGTGTACCAGCACACAACACATCTTAGGGGAACTGTTAATAAGAGAGATTTCAGCTTGAGCACCAACTATAAAAGGTCACTGGACTTGCTAATAAAAATACAGCTAGTGACGCTATTACTACTAATGGCTATGAATGGTGTGAACATGGTAATGATAACCCCAGCATAATGAGTATATCAATGCTAGTTTAATGCTAGGTAATCTACAGCCCAACTGTGAAAAGGTGCACAAGCCAAGTGAGAAAGTACAAGGAGCATCCCCTGCTTGTTCTTGGGCTGCCATGCAGGGGCCAGACACAATTAAAGCCCAGCCACTTGAGGAACAAAAGGATCCTAGCCCCTAAAATTATGTTATCTAGTATTTCTAAAAAGCAAGGCTAGTCAAGACACATGCTTTGGCCTTCTGCCACTTCTACCTAGCCAGCACCACTGGCTCCATACAAGGGAAGTGCACAAAGCAAACAGCAGGATCTCTAGAGGACATCATGCCCCTGGGGATCTATGCATCTAGGAAAGCCACAAGGGGCATTGTGGCACCACACTGTTGCATGGCATTCCACACTCAGTAGTAAGACTGTTAAATTTGACTCCATAATCCAAGGATTGAACAGACACTGGGAATGGCTGGCCCATTACAAAAGCAGTTCACACCTCCACATTAGCTACTGATAATGGGCCATATTCCCCCGACAACTGACCTGATTTTTCCTCGCTTGATGTTCACAGCTCCACATTAACTATTTATAATGGGCCACATCCACCCTGACTGAACAGACCTTGTCAGCTCTGGCCCGTCCCTTTACTGAGACTCCCTCTTTAAATCCTCTTCTGAACCCCGCCCCAGTCCCCCGCCCATGCATCTGACAAAGTGGGCCTTTGCCCATGAAAGCTTATGCTCCAAAATATCTGTTAGTCTATAAGGTGCCACAGGACTGCTTGTTCTTTTTGAAGATACTAACTCTGCTACCTCTCTGATACTTAGGATTCTCTATAGCATCTTTTGCATCATTATTAATGGTGCCAATTAGGGCAGTTCTTCTCCCCTCACCCCCAATTCATACGAAAGATGTGCTCCCAGATGAAGCTCTTAACCAAGCACATATTCAGAGAGGGTCAAAGGGTGCGAGTGCATTCCACCCCCATGTCCAGTATCTCTCCCTTCCTCCATGCTGTGCCGTGCTGTGATGTGCAGGGGGAGCCTTCAGGTCATAATGGGGTAACTCAAGGCACCATGGGAGCAGTAGTTCCTTGACCAACTCACTGCCTAGAGAGCTGGCCCTGGAGCAGGAAAGAGACTACATTTCCCAGCATGCCCTTTGCCACTAGCAACAGGAAAGTAAGGGCCAAATATTCTGGAATATTGTTTTTCACTTATGAGCTGTGTCTACACGTGCACGCTACTTCGAAGTAGCGGCACTAACTTCGAAATAGCGCCCGTCGCGGCTACACGCGTCGGGTGCTATTTCGAAGTTAACTTCGACGTTAGGCGGCGAGACGTCGAAGTCGCTAACCCCATGAGGGGACAGAAATAGCGCCCTACTTCGACGTTCAACGTCGAAGTAGGGACAGTGTAGACGATCCGCGTCCCGCAACGTCGAAATTGCCAGGTCCTCCATGGCGGCCATCAGCTGGGGGGTTGAGAGACGCTCTCTCCAGCCCCTCAGCTCACTGGTGGCCATGTGGAGCGGCCCCTTAAAGGTCCCCTCCCCCTCCCTGACTCTGCAGGAAGCTGAGGCAACGTGCAGGCTGCAGCCTGCACACGCGGGCAGCCTGCAGAGCCCTCAGCCCACCACACAGCGGCGATGGCGAGCCAGGAGCCCCCCCAGCGCCCCCAGGGGACCCCCCCAAGGGCAGCCAGGGCAGCCAGCCGAGCCAGAGGGCCACCCAGTCTGGGAAGCGGCAGCGGGGCCCCTCCTGGACCGAGACCGAGCTGCGGGACCTGCTGGGGCTCTGGAGCGAGGAGGAGGTGCTCCAGGTAATGGGGAGCAAGAGGCGGAACGCGGATGCGTTCGCTCGGCTGGCCGACGGCCTGGCTGCCCGGGGTCACCCTGCCTGCACTCCGGACCATGTCCGGAGTAAGGTGAAGGAGCTGCGGCAGGGTTATACCCGGGCCTGGGATGCGGCCAGCCGATCTGGGGCCGCCCCCGTAACTTGCCCTTTTTACAGGGAGCTCAGGGACATCTGGGCTCCCGGCACACCTCCTCCCCTCTGGCCACCCTTGACACCTCGGCTGACGAGCCCCAGCAGGCCCTGCAGCCGGAGTCCGACCCGGAGGCAAGCCCCGCACCCCGGGGGTCCCCCCCGGAGGCCAATCCAGGGACATCGCGGCAGGAGGAGGAGGAGGAGGAGGAGGGGGGCTCCTCCTCCGCAGAATCCAGCCTGCAGATCCTCCTCCTGCCATCCCGGATCAGCAGCAGGGCCTCCGACCCCCGGCGATCTCCAGACCGTGGGAGCGGACCCACAGGTAGGTACCCCTCTCTGGTGGACACCCCTGGGCTTGAGGGGCGGGGGTAACAGAGATGTGTCCAGGGCCCCCCACACACTCACACGGCCATGGCCCCAAGGACACCAGGGCCATGGCCCTCACAGCACTGCAGCCATCAGCCCTGCCCCCCCCACCCTGCATGACAGTGCCATGCCCCATCCCCGGGCCAGGGGGGAGCGGAACCTCGAGGGGCCCCCGGGCGGAGGGGGTGGGACACCCCGCAGCAGCAGCATGTGATGGAGTGGGGGGAGTGCCAAAGGGAGACTCAGGCTACATATGAGCCACAAGAGCCGAAGAGCTCCCAGGGCCAAAGGAGGATCCTGGCGCTACAGCTGGCAGGTGACACCTCTGCCCTGAACCAACAGGAGGGAGGAGCCGAGCTGGCTTGGAATTGGGGGGTGAGGGCGGGGGCCACAGGTAGAGGCTAGGGGAAGGGAGAGCTGGTAGGCAGCCAGCCAGAGGAGGGGGAAAGCTGCATCCCAGAGGGGCCCCCCTTGGGGTCTTCTGCCCACGACGGGTTGGAAGGACTGTCTCTTCTGACAGCTGGTGCTGTCACTCCTGCCAGAAACTGGCCATCTGTGGCCTAAGAAAGCTGTCCTGCTCTCAGACCCTGTGGGGTGAAGTGAGAGTCGCTCCCACCAGGGGATGGGGTGCAGGGCAGGGGGACCCCTGAACCCCATCCATCACAGCAGCATCTCCCGGGGACGGGGATGGGGAACCTGCAGCACAGGGCTGGGGGGACAAAGGCCACGGCTCGGGGCCCACACTAACACCTGTCTCCATTCTTCTTCCCCCCCTCCTCTCTTGTGTCCTGCACCTGCACCTGCACCATCCGAAGGACCGGAAGACAGTGCCGACAAGGCCTCAGTTGTCCCGGAGAGCCCTCCGGGACCCTCGCTCCAGGGCAGCCCCTCGGCCGAGGAACAACCGGCCCCGCGGAGGGCAAGATGGCGGACCCCGCGCCTACTACCGGCGGTGGCGACAGACCCCCAGCTGCTGGCCATCCTCCGCCGGCAGCTGGAGGTGTCGGAGCAGCACCTCCAGCTGCAGGAGCGGGTGCTGGCCTGGCGCCAGGAGGCATGGGGGGCCTATATGCAGACATTCAACCGGCTGGTTGATTACCTGGCCCCCCATGCTGCGCCGGCCGAGCCATCGCCTGCCCTGCCCGCTCCTGCAGCCCCACCACCAGCTGCTCCAGCCATCGCCAGGCCGTCCGCCGTCGCCTCACCACCCACCCGCGAGGGCCACAGCGCCGAGGGACCCCTGGAGCCCCCTGAGACTCGCCGGCGCCGATACCTTCCTGTCCAGCCCGCTCCCACCCAGCCGCAGACCAGACTGCAGGCACGGCGGGGCTCCCGGCCGGGCACGCCCAGCGCTGGGCTCTAGGGACGAGGGGCCCGGGACGTGGCCCCCCCTTGTTGTATATAGTTTGAATGTTTGTTTTTAGTGCCCCCGTTTGCCCCGTCCCCCCATTTAAATAGATCTCTCCGTTCTCCTCCCTGCTTTTCTTTTTTGTTGATGGCGCACACTTCTTTGCTTTGTTGTTGTATATTGTTTTATTTGTGCACATCTTGTTTTTGTTGAACATTTGTCCCTCCTTTTTGGTTTGTGTTTCACATATTTATTTATTTACAAAAAAAAAAAGAGTTTCGTAAAGACGAAAAAAAAGGTTACGTTCACCCACACGTTCGTGCTGTCATTTGTCCAGGACAAGTGGGAGCGGGGGGCGGTGGAGTGCTCCATGGTGTGGGCTTTGGGGCAGGAGTGTGGGGGAGGAAGGGGCGGGCAGTAGGGGGCCTGGGCAGAGTTCACCCCGCGGCCTGTTGGTCGAAGTGGGCCCACAGGGCCTCCCGGACCCGGGTCCCCTCTGGGTCCACCTGCCGACTGGGGGCAGCAGGTGGCTGCACGTGTGCCCTGCCGGCCTCCGCGGCCCAGCCCTGCAGAAAGGTCTCCCCCTTGCTCTCCACGAGGTTGTGCAGGGCGCAGCAGGCACCCACAATCTGGGGGATGTTGTTGGGGCCCGCATCCAGGCGGGTCAGGAGACATCGCCAGCGTCCCTTGAGGCGGCCAAATGAGCGCTCCACCACCTGGCGCTCACGGTTCAGGCGCTCGTTGAAGCGCTCCTGGCTAGCGGAGAGATGGCCCGTGTAGGGGTGCATGAGCCACGGCCGGAGGGGGTATGCCGCATCTGCGATGACGCAGAGGGGCATGGTGGTGTCCCCCAGAGGGATCTCCCGCTGGGGGATGTAGGTCCCCGCCTCCAGCCGGCAGCACAGGCCCGAGTTCCGGAAAACCCGGGCGTCGTGGGTGCTGCCAGGCCAGCCCACGTAAATGTCCTGGAAATGTCCCCGGCTGTCCACCAAGGCCTGCAGGATGACAGAATGGTAGTCCTTGCAATTGAGGTATCGTCCTCCACTGTGATGCAGGGCGCGGATGGGGATGTGAGTCCCATCCAGAGCCCCGAAGCAGTTGGGGAAGCCCAGGGTGGCAAAGGCGGTGACAGTGGCATGTGGGTCCCCCAGCCTCACGAGCCTGTGCAGGAGCATGGCATTGATGGCACGCACGACCTGCAGAGAAAGCACATGGGACAGCCCCAATGAGGAGTGAGCAGGGTGTGCGTGGCCCTGCCCTGCCCTGCCCTGGTCCCCCTGCCCTGCCCTGCCCTTCCCTGCCCTGCCCTGCCCTGCCCTGGCCTCCCCCTGTGGGTTCTCTTACCTCCATGAAGACAGCGCCGACGGTGGCCTTTCCGACACCAAACTGCTGCCCCACGGATCGGTAGCTGTCCGGAGTGGCCAGCTTCCAGACAGCGATGCCGACCCGTTTCTCCACAGGGAGGGCACGCCGCATGGCAGTGTCCCGGTGCCTGAGTGCGGGGGTGAGCCACTGGCACAGCTCCAGGAATGTCTGGCGGGTCATCCTGAAGTTCCTGAGTCAGTGGTCGTCGTCCCACTCCCCAAGCACCAGCTGCTCCCACCAGTCGGTGCTGGTGGGGTAGCTCCACAGCCGCCGGCGTGTGAGGCGGGGGGTGGAGCGGGGTGCTGCAGGGGTAGGGGTTGAGCCCTGCTGCCCTGGGGGCATCTCCTCCCCTGGGGCAAGAAGGTAGTCAGCTGCCTCCCACATGGCATGAGCCAGGGCAAGCCCTGCTCCTGCTGGGAGGGCTGGGTGGACCTCTAGCTGCTGCTGCTGCTGCTGCTGCTGCTGCTGCTGCTGCTGCTGCTGGGGGTCCATGACTGCGGTGCCCGGGGTCTGTGTGCCTATGGCTCCTCAGACCGCGTGCTGTGCAGGCTGAGTGTATGTGGCAGGGGCCCTTTAAGGGAGTGGCTAGCTGTAGCCCCGGAAGCGCTAGTCCGCCCGTTGACCCTGTCTGCAGCTGTGCCTGGCATCCCTATTTCGATGTGTGCTACTTTGGCGTGTAGACGTTCCCTCGCTGCGCCTATTTCGATGTTGGGCTGAGCAACGTCGAAGTTGAACATCGACGTTGCCAGCCCTGGAAGACGTGTAGATGTTATTCATTGAAATAGCCTATTTCGATGTCGCAACTTCGAAATAAGCTATTTCGATGTAGGCTTCACATGTAGACGTAGCCATGATGTTACAGTGAGATCCCAAGGTAACTTCTATACAACTTTAATTACTGTGTTCCTTTCTGCTATGTTTTAACAGAATCATTATACTAATCATTGTTTCCACTCCAATTTTCATTAGCCTCTCCTATGCATGCTCATTGCACAATGATTTTGAATTCCCTTATACATAAAAAAAAATTGTCGTCTACATTTACCAAAAAAGTAATCCACCCCCAGAAATTCCTGCACAGAGGCCTGCTGACAGCTTTTTGACAGTCAATCTATAATGAGAAGGACGTCTTCATGTTACCCTCCTACTTGTGGGTGAGTTGATGGTTAACCATCCTGACTTTTAATCCACAGGTTTTATCACAAGAAGGGACAGGCGTTGGTAGCTGTTGGAGGGTACATAGCAGTTTTTGCTACTCTTTTTTCCTTCTCTGCCTCTCCTCATCTTTCCTGTGGTGGGGCCTCTAAACTTGCACCACCCCCTCATGGGTTACCACTCTCCACTGGTGATGATCCTGGGCAAGGTTCCCCCAAGTGTTGACTCTGAACCTGCACTTTTTCTTGTGTGCCTTCACATGTCCTTGCCCCAATGCTCCTACATCCTTCCATCAACTTGGAGAACAGAATCTGTTTTGGGAGGCACTGATTAGAGTGGAATGTGAGGTCTGCAGAAAACTGCTTCTCACAGCTTGGGTCCCTGTGGCAGGGAGTCAATGTTTCGTTTGCAAACAGAGGCAGGGGGAGTAATATAAGGAAAAGGCTGCTAATTAAATTAAGGAATGGAAAGTCATTAGATGAACCTGTAAAACAGGAATCCCTCTGAGGGGGTGGGATGGGGTTTGAAGGGAAAACACAGGGGATTCAAAAAAAACACAAGTCATGCCCGCTAAGCTCAGGTTACGTTAGAAAAGAGAAAAATGTGAAGTACATAAGTGAAAAGAAGTGATCAAAACCCTCAGCAGGGATACCAGTGAAACAGAGAATATGCTATTCTACCTGTGATACTTATGTGGCCCCATGACTATACTGAGCACCTCACATCACAGTCTCTCAGGGAGATAAAGCAGTGCTGTTATCCCCACTATATAGATGGGGCACTGAGGCAGAGAGAGACTAATAGCCAGATTTTCAAGGGTAGTTAGGCACCTAGTGGAACTTTCAAAAGCACCAAGAAGGTTAGGTGCTTTGTAAACCCCATGAGATGCCTGGTTATATCCTTGGGTGTCTAAAGACCTTTGAAACTCTGTCCCTAAGACACTGACCTGAGGTCATACAGGCTGTCCACTGGGGGTGGGGTGAAATAGAATCAAGGTTTCTCAGGGTTAGCTCTCAATCCAGTGGCCCACCCTTCCTCTCTACTACTGGGTGCAAAAAAGAAGTCTCTGATGGGCAGGAGCAAAACCAAGCAACCCAGTTCTCTGAAATGCCCAGAACTGAGCCCAGGTGATTGGGAAGGATGTCATGGTTTAGAGTATTAAAAGCAGCTTAGAGATGAGGAAGGGTGAAGAAAGAATAAGATTCCTGTGAAGAAGGGAGCCCTTAACCACCAAAGGGTGGCAAGTTCTGTCTCAGGCTGAGCTGTACAACAGTGCCTGCTATGCATTTTCAGACTGTAACTGAAAAAGACCAGCTTGTTTTGTGATTGTTTGCTCAAAGTCTGAGAAGGGGAAGAAATGAGAAAGTGTTGAATGAATAACAGTTCTTAGGGTTTCTGCTATATTCAGGCCGATTCCAGAACAAAACAGAAATTGAATCCACAGAGTACATAAAGTCAACAATTATTGTCATGGATTGTGTTGTTTGCTCTGTGCTCAGCACTGCTCAGAATATGCCAGAAAATGTAGTCCAGGCATCAGTGCATTTAAGATGTGTAGCTCTGGATAATGTGGCTCAGATACTGAAGTATGGAGTGTTTAGTTATTGATCACACATGTTATCACATGTTCACCGTGATTTTTGTAGCTAAGCTTCACTTAGTCCAAAGTGTGTCACCCCTTCTATCAGTGCCCCTCCCTTTCCATGTTCTGGAAACTCCTGGGACTGCAGGCATGTCTCACTTTCCAGGCTCAACCAAATCCTGACCCTGACTTAAGTCAGAGTAAGAGGAAACTGCATACTAAATGTCATTGTCGTAGCATTTATGATTTAAGAGGAGTTCTGGAACAAATGTAGCACAGACAGACAGAAAGACAGACAGGCAGACACACTCTATACTATACTGTAGATTAGAAATTATTATCTCACAGGAACACTGCATCTATGTGATTATTGGAGGGGGGCAAGAACTCTCAATATAGCCTCTGGTACAGGGGTGCACGAAATACAGCCCACAGGCCTGTGTCACGCTCCTTACCTGCTCTGCCCCACCCTGCCCACACACACACACACGCGCACGCGGCTGGGAGCTGGCTGTTCTCCGCCATGTGCATGTCTGAACTCTGCAAGCCCAGAAGGAGGGGAGGGAAAGGCTTCATGTACTGTCTCCAGCACCTTTTCACATCTCCCATTGGACATTTCCCATCCAGCAGGAGCTGCCCGTTTGCAGGACAGGCAATGCACACCATACTCCACCCCTGCTCTCCCCTGGGCACACAACATTCAGAGCAGCACATGGCTGAGAGCAGCTGGAGGCTCTGAGCAGCATGCGGGTGTATCACAGGCAGGGAGCTTGGCTGAGGACTCAGCTGAAAGTTCCCCCCAGTAAGCACCGCCCCATCAGAGCCTTTCACCCAGCCCCCAGCCCCATCCCTCTGTCCCCCATCCTGCATCTCTACCCCACAGAACACAAACATTCTTCCCCCTCTTTTGCATCCATACCCCACATAACCCACAGCCCTCCCAGACCCTGCACCTCCTCCTGCACCCCATTCTCAGATCACCACCTCCTCTTTTATCCGAACTCCCTCCAAGAACCTACACATGCTCCTGCACCCCAATCCTTTACCCTAAGCTTTCTTCTGCACCCAACCTCCATCCCAGAACATGGAAGAGTGCAGCCCCTGACCACTTACCAAATTCTCAGAATGCCCCCTGCATCACAAATTATTGCTCACCCCTGCTCTGAAATCATGGTAAAAATTGCTTCACCCCAAATGTGAAACGGTGCCCCTGCATTGCATCTAAGATAGCTCTAGGACATGCACTGCTTAAATCATCTAGTTCCTTCTAATGTCTCTTATTCTGAGCACACTGTGTTGCTTAGTCTTTGTAGTTGGCACCCCAGAGAGTGTGCTGTCTAAAATATTCTGCTGTAGCCTCATCACCTAAACAGTCCTTGTTTAAGCCCTAATCTTTTCCAACTTTCGTCCTGACTGCTGAATTCCTGCAGAGAACTCTTCCAGTTAGCTTTGTGGTGCAGAAGCATAAGAGAGCTAACATGAAGAGCGTTAAAGAAGTGATGCAGAAACAACAAAGAAAACTCAGAGGATACACTGACAATTTATTTACTACAGAACTAAATCTAATTCATTATGTCAATAAACTGCAAACATTCAGGTTCGGTTTTGTTCAGCTATAACAATTATATACAATTTAGTCTTCTATTAAATCTTGTATTATGGTTACTTCTTCAATAGATTACAGTAAGGAATAAAAATCTGTAGCATCCTCTTGATATGCATTAATTTATTAGGGCATGATTCTGCAATCCTCACATCTACTTTACACCAAAAATGTAGATCAGTTTAACTACATCACATATGAATGTGAGAAATTCACATCCAAATAAATGTAGTTAAGCTGACCTAAGCCTTGGAATAGCCATCACTATGTCAGAGGAAGAATTCTTCAGCATAGCTACCACCTCTTAAGGGTGTGGATTCACTACAGTGGTAGAAAAACACCCTTGTATTTCTTTAGCAAACATCTATGCCGCGGCAGTAACATAGTTATAGGGCTTCAGCTGCACCACTGTAACATTTGTAATGTACACATAACTTTACCCACATTAAATTGTACCTATTCGTATGAGTAGCCCCAAACAAATATTAGGGACATGAATATATCAAGGACAACATGCATGGATGAAAGGAGAAAAGGTAGGGGAAGCAGCCATGGTGCATGGAGGTAAATGACCCAACCCCCAGTCCACTCCTGCCCCCCACACCCTGCTCCTGCATCCCCTCCCACAATACCCCATTCCTGCATCCTCCCTCCTGTTCAGATCCCTCAACTCCAGCCCACTCTAGAATTCCCTGAACATTGCCCCCAACTCACCTGTGCACCTTACCTCCTACCCAGACCCCCACACCCTCAGCCTGTTCCTGCACCCTCTCTCCCATCCAGACCCCAAACAACCTTTCCAAAGCCCACTCCAGCATCTCCCTCCCACCCAGATCCCACATCTGCCTCCCCAGCATCCTTCTCCCATACACTGAAACCTGAACTCCTATATTTGGTCCCACCCTGGGCCTCCAGATGAGTTAATCTGGCCTGGAGCAAGCACTGAACTTCAGTCCACTCTTCTCCCCCATCATGCATGTGGTGTTGGAGTGTGATGGGAATGAGCTGTATCAATCAGGGGACACATCACTGAGCATTTTGTGGGTTGAGTTTTTTTCCTTCTCACTTTTATATGGCTCCTGATGGATTTTTCTGTGGGTCAGTGGACCCCAGCCCAAAAAAGTTTCCTCATCACTGTTGTAGACCATCTTTGCCATTCTCATCAATGTTCCACTTTCATTAGGTCATTTAACTTTTCTGAGCCTCTGTTTACCCACCTGTAAAAAGAATAAAAGATTTATTATAATATATTATCTACAAGTCTCCATTAAATCCTCTAAATGTTTAAGGCCCTCAAAAGAAAGGTTTTCTGCCCTATAAGGTCAGCACATATTGTACATTTCTACAGGGACATTTTAATGCCCTATTACATTCTTCCTTGTGAGAGCAGATTGTGATAACCCAAAAAACTCTCAATACTCTAAAATACTCACAGTTTGAAAGCTTTCAAGTGAAATACAGTATGTTCCTCTCCCCTTGTGTCTCATTATTATGAGCTAGTTTATGTCAATGCACTCTGCCTGGCATTGAGGCCTTGCTACTCCATCTCAGCAACAGGACACGGAAAGAAGTACCCCTGAGGGACAATTCTGTCCCTGATCTGGCCTCTCCCTTTGCTTGAGTCCAGCTAGCCTCACCCCAGCCCTCGCACATAGAAAGTGCACTAGCTCTTTCTGATCCACCTGCTCAAGGCAGCAGACAGAAGGCAAGTTCCAGGAAGCTGCACCATGCTGTGTTTGAGGTCTTACATCCCATGTTGGCCCTGGGGAGTTGTGCAGCCCAGGCCACAAGACAATCTCACACTACAGAGTATCACAAGCATAGACATTTGGAAGGTTGTGAGCTTTACCCAGCATTAACCAGAGCCACCCTGACCCTAAGATATGATGGGGCAGCTGTCCCAGGCCCTCACTTTTGGGGGCTCTGCAGCAGCCATCCCAGCTGTCCCATAGACAGGAAGGGGGGAAGATTACCTGGGGCCAGGGCTGGGTGGGGGTATTACCTTAAAATGGGGGTTGTGCACAGCGGTAGTGTTAGTGGCAGCAGGGGAGACGTCATACACGTGCACCAAGCAGGCAGAGGAGGAGCACTTAGCTTCTTCACAGCAGTGGGAAGTGCCTTGGAGTGGAGTGGAGCAGGCTGCCATTCCTGCTGCCAGCACAGAGAACGCAGGAGGGGAAGTGATCCCCTACTTCAGCTACTGCTGCAAACAACCCCAGTCCCACTACTGAGGGAGGGGTAAGAGGGCATGATGAGCATGGAGCAGGGGAGGGCTGGGGCCTGGGGCATATTGGGAGTTGCCCCAGGCCCCATGCCTGGGGCACTGGTGGGGGGTTGCCCCGGGAACTGCCTCTGTTCGGGACAACCTTGTCTTTAACATAGGGACTGTATGAATAAAAGTGAAACCTGAGGGGCTCGAAACAGAAGCTCACTTCTTTCAGTTTACTGGAAAGTGACGAAACTAGTCATGGTACAAAACTACTCATTAAGGGGCTATTTAAAAGTGATTGTCTAGTTTTCAGTGCTAACTCCTCTCCTCCAAATGAGAGAGCAGTCTGTGCTCTGAGTAGGAGTGACTAAAGCACCCCAGATTCAAAGGTGCCAGATCACTGCAACACCCTGGCTACGTCTACACTAGACAGTTTTATAGTCAAAACTTGCGAAGCGTTTACAAGCAAAATTTATTTTGTTGACAGAAACTGTCAACAAAAAAGCTATGTAGACACTCTGGAGGGCCCTTTTGCTGACAGAGCGGCTCAAAAGATTGATCCACTTTTATACGTAGACGTAATCTGTCAATAGAAGTTTTGTAGGAACATCTCTTTTGACAGTAACTTTTGTAGGCAAATGTGTCCACTGTAGACATAGCCCCAGTGGAAAATTTTTAGTCAGTTGTTTCTTTTGGATTCAGAAGACATTTAGATCTTCTGTGTGTTTCCTTTTGAACTTTATGATATTTTCTATATTTATTTATACTATAAGGGGAACCAACTGATCCTCTGGCTTTCTTTCTTCAAAGGATCAAATCCAGGACCCAATATGCCACCTAAATAAGTGTACAATTCTCCTGCATTTGGAAAAGAAAGATTCCTTCCTTGGGCAGTGGAAGAATTTCTTCTGTTTTCAGTATGACCAAGTGGGCATATGAATTAAATGTATTGTTCCTATTTAATAGTGCTGTACAAATTCCCTTTGTTATACTGTGTTTTGTGGGCCTGTAGAGATCAAATAAAATCCAGAGAGTTTTCATGGCAATACTGCAATTATACATTTTGCTTCTGCACAGAATGAAGGCTATTCTGCACAGATTCTGTTTACGCTGACCATAAGCTTGCTGCTTATCTGGACATTACTTAGAGACTCTATTGGTGGCATCTCTCTTTTTCCCTGCAATTAGGAGAGAAATGTTATCTTTAGACTCTCAGTGCAAATTGTGCAATATGAGCCCCTGCTTGACGAAAGTGCCTTTAAGATGTTCTATAACAACATCCCAAGAGATTGGAGACATGATATTACGCACAAATGAGTATGCTCCATCCTCAAGAAGGCCTAATGAAAACAGTACCTGTAGCATAAATGGTGATGTACATTTCTGGATACTTGATTCACAAACACCAATATCTGTTTCGTTTCTGAATTCACATCATTCTCCATTATTATGTCTTTAACTTGGAGCTGTCTGGTGAATCTCATAAGGGGAAACTAAAGAATACAAGGAAACCCTGTGCATAGTTACAAGAATGGGCCTTTAATCTCTCTCAGTCTCACACGCACACAGCAAGTAAAATAAAAACACAGCACTGAGTGCGAAACCAAGTTCTAGACACATTTATTTAACTCAAGAAGGATTTGAATTATGCTTTTTTTGCGTTTAGATGTCAAGGGAACAAAGAACAGCATTCACACATCACTGTTCGTATTTGAGCTTAACATTCATATCTTAAAAATGTGGAGGCTGTTAGATTAAAGTGAAAAATGTTTAAACAACACAAAGCATTTTAACTTGTATGGTAAAATTCAGCTTGTCTCCCCCGTCTCATTTCGTAAAATGCTGTCATGGCTGTAAATCTCATGTATGTGTGCCTTTCATCTTGTTAGCTGCACAAAGCCCTATATTTCATACACAAGAAGTCTTGTGGCACCTGATAGACTAACAGATATTTTGGAGCATAAACTTTCATGGGCAAAGACCCGCTTCATCAGATGCATGAGTGAGGGGGTTGTTTCAGAGCGGTATTTAAAGAGTGGGGTCCCAGTAAGAGGGAGGGCCAGAGCTGACAAGGTCTATTCAGCAAGGTGGAAATGGGCCGGTATTAACAGTACTTAGGAGCGTGTGGGGTGTACAGGGAGGGGTAGTACCTCTGTTGGAGGGACTTGTCATACCCCTTCGGGGGTAGTCCATCCACTTTGGTCCCCGCCTGTCACTCAGCTCTCCCTTGTGGCTCCAAGTAGCTGCAGCATGCGCAGCAGCCACACCCCGGGCAACTGCTTCGACAGGCCGGCTGAACCAGGTGAGTGTAACCGATGGGGCTCAAACTCTCAGTGAATTTTTCAATGTGCCTACCCAGCATGTGAAGTCAGTTCTGGCTGATTGGGCGGAAGAGATCATTTAGATCCAACGGCCAAGAGGGCAGTTCTGCAACGCTTTGTGGAAAGTGAAGGGCTTGACAAGGTACGAAAGACATCAAGGCCATCCACTGCAACCAAAGATGTTACCAGTCATGACAATTCTACATACCACTGGTGCCTGGCTTCCAAGGTGGAGAGAGTGGGATTGCTCCCGTGCAATGGCTCTACCACTTAAAAAACTTTCACGCACAGGTTCTGTGCAAATCATCATATCATCACACCACCCAAGTCCTGCGGCGATGGGGGAGGGGCGAAGTGACAGGTGGAGGTTACCACTGGGAGTCGTAGTCCCAATCCCACACGTAGGCGGCCTGTGGACAAGTGGTCGTCCAGCTCTGTACCTGGGGCAGCAGAGTTGCCCGGCAGCATCCCAGACGTCTGAGCAGTCCTATTTAGGACAGCACTGCTCACCCTAGTAAGGGAAGGGCCTAGAAAAGGTGGCCTAAAACTTGCCTGCCCTAAAACAATAACTGGCCAGCAAGCTGCAGCTGGCAGTTCAACCCTACTTGCAGTCAATACCAAAAGAAAAATTTGAGAAAACTTACCGTTGGTGTATGGAATGTTCGTACTCTCATGGATCGAGAAGCTGTTACAAGACCTGAGAGAAGGACAGCTTTCATTGCTTGTGAACTAGCCCACTGTAACATCAATATAGAGCATTAAGTGAAACAAGATTGGCTGGGAAAGGTTTCTTGAGTGAACCAGGAAGTGGTTATACCTTCTTCTGGAAGGGTAAGACTGAGACAGAGGATAGAATACATGGAGTCAATCTGGCAGTAAAAACCTCATTGATGCGTCAACTCCCAGACCTTCCAGTGGGTATCAATGAAAGATTGCTGAAACTACACTTCCCTCTAAACGCCAAACATCATGCCACCATCATCAGTGCATATGCACCCACTCTAACATGCCCTGACAACTCAAAGGAACAATTCTATGAAGATCTCGACAGACTAATCAAGGCCACACCTGCAACAGACAAACTACTCCTACTTGGAGATTTCAATGCCTGAGTCGGGGCTGACAACGAGAATTGGAAAGGAGTAGCCAGGCCACATGGTGTAGGCAAAATGAACAACAATGGACTACTCCTTTTGAGCCTTTATTCTGAAAACGACCTGACTATTACCAACACTCTGTTCCGACAAACAGATAAATACAAAATGACGTGGATGAACCCTAGGTCTAAACAGTGGCATCTGATAGATTATGCCATTGTCAGAAGGCCAGACCTCTGAGACGTACTGATCACCAGAGTAACGTGAGGTGCAGGGTGCTGGAGAGATCACAGATTGGTCAGGATGTCTCTTCAACTTTACATCTCTCCCTCTCGGCACAAATGCCTTAAGCATGTGCAACCTGCTTTTAACAGAGACAAACTGAAGGATGCCCAATGTTTAAACAATCTTCAGAAGAGTCTTGATGACAAATTAACATCCCACGGTCAACTGGTCAGCACTGTAACTGAAAAGTGGGATCAGTTCAAGCAGATAGTGACTGACACAGCAATAACATCACTTGGACCAAAGAAAAGAATACATCAGGACTGGTTTGATGAGAACCAAGAAGAAATATGTTCAGCACCGGAGGTAAAGAGAAAAGCCTTTATGGAATGGCAGAATGACCCCTCCTCAGCCTCCAGATGGGACCATTTCAAGCACCTTCAGAGCAAAACACAGAAAGACCTCTGTCAGATACAAGACAGCTGGTGGGAGAGCAAAGCCAAAGAAATTGAGCTCTATGCTGAGACCCACAACTCAAAGATGTTCTTTAGTGCTATTAAGACTGTCTATGGACCTTCTCAACCAAGGACTACCCCATTGCTCTCATCAGACAAAACAACGCTGGTCAAAGACAAAGAGGGCATCAACGAAAGATGGCGAGAACACTTTAGCAACCTCCTTAACAGACCATCGAATGTGAATAACAACATCCTCAATGAAATTCCACAACAACCCATCCTGACAGATCTTGGCTTTCCACCCACTATGGATGAGATTAAGAAAGCTGTTAGCCAGATGAGTTCAGGAAAAGCTCCTGGAAAAGATGAGATACCAGCAGAGATATACAAAGCGGCGAGTCCAGCAGCACTAGTGTGATCATCAGAGTCTGGGAGGATGAAAACATACCACAGGACCTCCGCGATGCTATTATTGTCTCCCTTTTCAAGAATAAAGGCAGCAAAGCAGAATGTGGAAACTACAGAGGCATATCCCTCCTCTCCGTTGGAGGGAAGATCATCGCCCGCATCATCTTGAACCACCTAATGGCCAGTATTTCTGAGGCAAATCTACCTGAAAGTCAATGCGGTTTTCGACCGGGCCGGAGCACAGCCAATATGGTGTTTGCTGTCAAATACAAGAAAAGTGCATTGAACAAAACATGCACCTGTATGCTGTCTTCATAGATCTGACAAAGGCGTTTGATACCGTCAACAGGGAAGCCCTTTGGACCATTCTAATACGACTTGGCTGCCCAAGAAAATTTGCCCAGATTATACGCCTTTTCAATGACAACATGACGGGTGAAGTACTGTCTGATGGAGCCACATCAGCCCCCTTCAACATCACCAACGGCGTGAAACAAGGATGTGTTCTTGCTCCTGTCTTATTTAACCTATTCTTTGCATGCGTCCTTAACCATGCAATGAAAGATCTGGACCGAGGTATATACGTGAAATACCGGCATGATGGTTCACTTTTTGACCTCCGTCACCTGAATGCAAAGACTAAGACAGTGCAGAAACTCCTTTGTGAGGCACTCTTTGCCGACAACTGTGCCCTTATGGCTCACACTGAAAACGATCTTCAGCACATTGTCAACAAGTTTGCTGAGGCCTCGCAACTTTTTGGACTGTCTATCAGCCTCAGAAAGACAGAAGTTCTCCATCAACCTGCACCTGGAACAAATGCTCCTGTCCCAAGTATCTCCATTGACAGCACTCAGCTTAAAGTAGTGGAGAATTTTAAATACCTGGGTAGTGTCATATCCAGTGATGGATGACTGGATAATGAGATCAACGTGTGAATATCCAAAGCGAGCCAGGCACTTGGCTGTCTGCGTGTCAAAGTTCTAAACCACCATAACATCTGGATGTCAACAAAACTGCTTGTGTACAGAGCTGTTGTTCTCTCATCTCTTTTGTACCGGTGCAAAACATGGACACTATATAGGCATCACATCAAGCAGCTCGAAGCATTCCACATGTGCTGCCTCCGTAATATCATGAAGATCCACTGGCAAGACAAAGTGCCCAATCTTGAGGTCCTCGAGAGAGCCCATATCACAAGCATCGAAATGATGATTATGAAGTCACAACTACGTTGGACTGGTCATGTCAGCCACATGGATGCCAACAGAATCCCTCGCCAGCTTCTGTATGGTGAACTCTCCCAGGGCATCCGGCGTATAGGTCGTCCACAGAAATGCTACAATGATACCATCAAAGCCAATCTGCAGTACAGCAGTATCAAACCTAGGGACCTTGAGGACACCGCCAGTGACAGAACACAGTGGCATGCAACAGTCAGAAATACCTGCATTGCCTTTGAGGAAGACTGCTACTGGCATCTACAAGAGGCACACAAACAACGTCACAGAGCATCAGCAATGCACAACCCACAGATTGCAAACTTCCCATGCACCATCTGCAGCAAAATGTGTACCTCTAGAATTGGCTTATACCAGAGGGCACACCATAAGACCAATAACAGATGATCTGCACAGATTTGTCATCATCGGATCGATGGACTACCATTATTATTGTAACAGTACTTATCAAAAGAGGAAAAAAAAAACAAGTCAGATCAGACAGGGGGATGTGAGCCTTTGTCAGAGTCTAATGGGGAGCTATTAGCACCCAGAGCAGAGAAACTGCCTCTGTAAGCTGCAAAGGCAGTTTCTCTGCTCTGGGTGCTAATAGCTCCCCATTAGACTCTGACAAAGGCTCACATCCCCCTGTCTGATCTGACTTGTTTTTCTCTCTTTTGACAAGTACTGTTGATACCGGACCATTTCCACCTTGCTGAATAGACCTTGTCAGCTCTGGCCCTCCCTCTTACTGGGACCCCACTCTTTAAATACCCCTCTGAAACCACCCCCTCACTCATGCATCTGATGAAGTGGGTCTTTGCCCACAAAAGCTTATGCTCCAAAATATCTGTTAGTCTATAAGGTGCCATAAGAGTTCTTGTTGTTCTCGAAGCTACAGACTAACATGGCTACCTCTCTGATATATTTCATACAGTATTTTCAGACAATATTTTCAATTTAATGATGACCTGCAACAAGGACCATATTGTAAATGAAAGCAAGTAAAGCAGGTGTGCACTTCCTGCTACAATATATTAAATAAATATGTAAAATCAAACAATTTCTCTCTCCGATCAGGCAGAAACGGTGTATGCATTTATGAGTATTGCTTTAAAAAGGGTTGAATGCACCAAGAATCTTTAAAAAGAAAATATGAGAGTAGGAAGGAGAATAGTTAAAGGCATGTTGTTGAATGAGTATGGCATTGGCTAAACACCCTGGGGACAGAAAGAAAATGTGTAAAGTTAGTTAGGGACAAATTTTATTTTGTTTAAGTGTATAGGCACCTAATGAAAATTTTAACAGCATCCAGACACCTAATTCATATTGTTTTTAATGAGAGTTAGGCATACAAGTATTGCTAAAGTCTTACTAGATGCCTGTATTGAGCTAAATAGGAGGATTGGAAAAGCAGCCACAACTCTGTCCAGATTCAGCAAGAGAGTGTGGAATAACAGCAAGGTGTACACTCACACCAAAATGTAAGTCTACAGAGTCTGCATTCTCAGCACCCTCCTTTATGGCAGAGAGACTTGGACCCTGTATGCCCGCCAGGAAAAGAGGCTGAACATCTTCCACTTGCGCTGCCTCAGGCGCATCCTTGGAATATCATGGAAGGACAGAGTGACCAACACCACCGTCCTTGAGCAAGATGGAATCCCAACCATGCACACCCTCCTCAGGCAGCGTTGACTCCGCTGGCTTGGCCACATCCACAGGATGAATGATGGAAGGATTCCAAAAGATATCCTGTATGGTGAGCTAGCCTCTGGCAAAAGACCTCCCAGATGCCCCCAGTTGCACTACAAAGATGTCTGCAAGAGAGACCTCAGAGAGGTAGACATCGAGTTGGACAACTGGGAAGAACTAGCAGATGACCGCAGCAGATGGAGGCAGGGGTTACATAAGGGCCTTCAGAAGGGCGAGGTGAAGATCAGACAGCTAGCAGAGGAGAAGCGAGCGCACAGAAAGCACACTAAGGACTTGCCAGACACCCACTACATCTGCAAGAGATGCAGCAAGGACTGTCACTCTCGTGTGGGTCTTCATAGTCACAATAGACGCTGTAAATGAAGTCCTCAATTGAAACTTTAAAGGGCGCGATCCATAGTCTATGCAGACTGAAGGATGCCTACTACTACTACTACTACTACTAGATGCCTGTAGGTAGAGGTTGAACATCTCATCTGGCAAGAGCCATAATCTCACATGATTTTAGTTAGCTGGACAACCACTTATCATGGGTGTGGCCAAATTTCCCAAGGTCCCATAAAGTTTGTTTACAGGCACCAGTCCTGGCTCTCCATGTTCTATGCTCTCATTTAGCTCTAATTTATGCTTACATGTCTTCTACAAGTCCAATAAGCAGTGGAAGTTTTGGTAACTCTGTTAGATTCTGCCCATGGTCTGGCAAATTCTCTCGTCTGGCACCAGTCGGATCCTGAGGGTGCCACACTAGAGAGGTTCAATATGTACAGAATTCCTGACCTACATGGTTCACAAATGAGAGGATGAGCAAGTATGAGAGTGTGAAGCCATGACTTAATAGTTTTGCATCTCAAAGAATCAAATACATAAAAACATTCAAATTAGCTGGTTGCACTTAGGGTTCTTCTGATCATTTCTTTGCCAGAGACAGTCTGTGATTTAGTCTGACTAAAAGGATAGATAATTCTTTATTATAAACACACCCACCTCTGAATTGGCTGAAGCAGACAAGGTTATTCACTTCTTGATTTTCCCTCTCCTGACTCCAATTCCCAAACCTCAAGTGTTCCCCTCAAGCCTCTCTAGTATCACAAACTAAATTCACTTTAAAACAGAGGAACATCTTTCAGTTAGTTATTCATTCAGATCTGAGATGGCACAAGAATCTTCATTTGCACAATGGATCCTAGAACTGATAAAAGGTATTGCTCTGGACATTTTGATTGTGGAAAATGTTAAAAATTAGCCCCTGGCTTCTCTACTTCATAATCAGTGGTTTAAAAGAGAGAAGAGTTAAAATTCTAATTACAAATTGCTAACTCACTTCTCAACCAAACTAATCCTTTAATTTGTCACATTCTCCAACACTGCTATCAGCTACAAATGACACCTAAGCCTCAGAGCAAGTTGTAATTACTGTAATAATTTCTTAAGTGAGTTACAAATTGCAAGTATTTCAGTTTTTAATTAAAACTCAAGAAAAACGACAATAAGTGTACAACAAGCTAGTGATCAGAAAATACATTTTTAATTATTTTTAGCCAAGTGTCATATTATGAGTTGGTGGATTGTGATTGTAAAGAAAGTAGAGCCCTCCAGCTCTTTCTCCCATTGCACCAAAACTGCAAATTAATTGTAGCAACACACAAAGACGTTGCAAAACTGTGATAAGCAGATTGTTGTGCTGGGAACTGGGGAAAACCTCACTGAAACTGGTGGGTGTAGCTACTACCTACCAGGTCATTTAAATGCGGGAAACAATCAAGCTTGTTTTTGGAGCCAGATGGCTGAAATAATAGCGGCCACCACTCAAAACACAGCTTACATGCCAGGGTTTGAGTTGAAGCCAAACCATGTTACTCAAGGGGGCTGCTTGGAAATTAGTAGTGGCTGAGGTGGAGCGCTCTGTGTGTGTCTGTGTTGGTGGGGGCAGGGTAGAGAGAAGGAACAGAATCACAGAGAAGCAAAGAACCCCCCACCCGCCCAAAAAAATAGCCAAAGGAAATGCTGGTAGCATACTTCTTGGAAAAATGCTGAGGGCACCCCTTTGAATACCATGCTGGCTGAGGGACACTTGAAACTGTGGTTTAATTCCTGCTGCATTCAGGACAGGAGGACTTTGTCCGTTCTTTCCAAATAAATGAGAGGGTTCAAGTACTTGACGCCTTCATCAATTTATCCTCCAAATGGAAATTACCTCCTAGACCCCAAAAATTACCTAACTACTTGGGTCAAAAATACAATATTTAGCAGAGGGAAAGTATATTTATGTGGTATGTACTGTACATAATTTTTCAAGGAAGAGGGAGATCTTAAAGAGCAGACATTCTGTAATATGCAGAGTAGTTCAAGAAGTAAGAAATATTCACAAATTACTTAAGAAGATGGATAGACAATATTTGTTATATAGATGGCACAGTGCTATCTTTAGGTTCAGAAGAAGGTCCGATTAAGTTACCGGAGATTAAAGATGAGTATGACAATGACTATGGACTAAAATTCACTGTGAACAGTACCCTAGGCCAGCATTTCCCACACTAATTTGATCACAGAACACTTTTGGGCTTGGAATATATTGACAGAACACTTATATACTAGTCAGGGCAGGGGTAAGGGTGGTGGGTAGGGGGTTTCATACAGAAAAAAATTTGCATGTAATACTCAAAATTTGATTTAAAAGAGTTAGAGTTTTTAGGTGTCAGATATGTTACAAAGAACAAACTATAACGAGAAAATCATTTGAATGAACAACTGATGCCCTTCTTTTAGGAGGATGGTTAGCAACCCTATAATTAAGTATAAAAATTAAAAATTAAGTACAGTTTCAAAACACAATATCCGTATAACAGCTGAAAGAAGTATGGTTGCTATCATTCTTATGTAGGAAGGTAGGGATCATTGAATTGCAGAGGTAGATGTGTGATTGCGTAGGTGGTGTTGCAGAGAAGGATTTGGTTTCTTTGACTGTGGGATTCTCTTTCACAAGAAAGGATTGCTAGGAAGAGATGAGATCCAACTAATAAAGAGAGAAAAGAGAATCTTTGCAAGCAGGCTTGCAAACCTAGGCTGTGTCTACACGTGCCCCAAACTTCGAAATGGCCATGCAAATGGCCATTTCGAAGTTTACTAATGAAGCGCTGAAATGCATATTCAGCGCTTCATTAGCATGCGGGCGGCAGCCGCGCTTCAAAATTGACGCTCCTTGCCGCCGCACGGCGCGTCCAGACGGGGCTCCTTTTCGAAAGGACGCCGCCTACTTCGAAGTCCCCTTATTCCCATGTCCTTTCGAAAAGGAGCCCCGTCTGGATGAGCCGCGCGGCAGCAAGGAGTGTCAATTTCGAAGCGCGGCTGCCGCCCACATGCTAATGAAGCGCTGAATATGCATTTCTGCGCTTCATTAGTAAACTTCGAAATGGCCATTTGCATGGCCATTTCGAAGTTTGGGGCACGTGTAGACGTAGCCCTAGTGAGGAGGGCTTTAAACTAGGTTTGTGGGGGGGATGGTGACACAAGCCCTGAGGTAAGTGGGGAAGGGGCAGAGAACAATAAAGTAGGTTTCCTGGGTGAAGAGGAGAAAGTGGGCCAATCCATCACTTTTGTAATATGTTTGTACACAAATGCAAGAAGCCTGGGGAACAAAAAGGAAGAATTAGAGGCCCTGGCACAGTCAAAGAAGTATGAGGTGGTTAGAATAATGGAGACTTGGTGGGATGAGTTGCATAACTGGAGCATAGTTATGAAAGGATTGAAACTGTTTAGAAAGGACAGACAGGGAGAAAAGGAGGAGGAGTTGTGCTCTGTGTAAGGGAGCAGTACAGTAGCTCAGAGCTCCAGTATAAAGAGGGGGAAAACCTAATTATTGTATTTGGCTTAAGCTTAGAGGAGGGAACAACAGAGGTGATTTTGTAGTTGGTGTCTGCTATAGACTGCCAGACCAGGGAGATGAGGACCTCTTCAGTCAACTAAGAGAAGCTTCCAAATCACAGGCCCTGGTTCTCATGGGAGACTTTAATAATTCAGATATTTGTTGGGAGACTAATACAGCAACACATAGACAATCCAGGAAGTTTTTGAAGAATGTTGGGGATAGCATCGTAGTACAAGTGCTGAAGGAATCAACCAAAGGCCATGCACAACTTGACCAGCTGTTCACATACAGGGAAGAACTAGTAGAAGAAATACAAGTAGATGGAAACCTGGACTGCAGCAACTATGAGATGGTAGATTTCAGGATCCTGACAAAGGGAAGAAAGGTAAGATGTAATATACAGACCCTTGATTTCAAAAGAGCAGATTTCAGCTCCCAGAGAGAACTCATGGGCAGGATCCCTTGAGAAATTAAGATGAAGGGGAAAAGAGTTCAAGAGAACTGGCACTATTTTAAATAAGTTTTACTGAAGGCACAGGAACAAACCATCCCACTGCATAGTAAGAAATGGAAATATGGTAGGGAAACAGCTTTGCTTAACAGGGAAATCCTTGGTCAGCTTAAACTCAAAAAGGATGTGTATAAGAAATGGAAACGTGGATAGTTGACTAAGGAGGAGTGTAAATATATGGCTGGAGATTGCCGGGGAATAATCAGGCAATTGAAAGCACAATTGGAATTGGAGCTCCCAAGGGATGTGAAGGGTAACAAGAAGGGTTTTTACAGGAAAGTTAACAATAAGAAGGTTATAAGGGAAGGTGTGGGGCTGTTACTGGATGAAAGAGGTAACCTAGTGATAGATGATATAAGAAAAGCTGAAGTATTCAATGCTTTTTTTGCCTGGGTCTTCATGGACAAGGACAGCTCCTACACTACAGTGCTAGACAATGCAGTATGGGAAGGTGGAGGGTACCCATCTCTGGGGAAGGAACAAGTTAAGAGCTTCCTAGAAAAACTAGTTATAGAAAAATCAATGGGTCTGGATTTAATGCACCCAAGGGTATAGAGGGAATTGGCAGAGGTCGTTGGGGAGCCTTTGACCATTACCTTCCAAGACTCTTGGAGGTTGAGAGAGATCCCAGATGACTGGAAAAAGGCAAATGTAGTGCCCATCTTTAAAAAAGGAAAGAAGGACAATCCAGGGAACTGTACACCGGTCAGCCTTACCTCAATCCCTGGGAAAATAATGGAGGGGATCCTCAAGGAATCCATTTTGGAGCACTTGGAAGAGGAGAAAGTGGTCAAAAGTAGCCAACATGGATTCACTGGGGCAATTCCTGCCTGACCAATCTCATTAACTTCTGTGATGAGGTAACAGGCTCTCTGGACATGGGGAAGTCAGTGGATGTGATATACTTTGACTTCAGCAAAGCTTTTGATACAGTCTCCCACACCATTCTTGCCTATAAGTTGAGGAAGTATAGATTGGATCCATGGATGATAAGATGGATAGAAAGCTGGCTTGAAGGTCAGACCCAATGGGTAGGGATCAATGGCTCAATATCTGGATGGCAGGCAGTTTAAAGCGGAGTGCACCAAGGCTCAGTTCTGTGGCCAGTGTTGTTCAAAATCTTTATTAATGACCTGAATGGGAGACTGGATTGCATCCTCAGCAAGTTTGCAGAAGACACTAAGCTAGGGGGGAGAGGTGGATAAGTTGTAGGGTAGAGAGTGGATACAGAGTGACCTGGATAAATTAGAGGATTGGGCCAAAAGAAATTTGATGCAATTCAACAAGGAGAAGTGCAGAGTCCTCAATATGGGACAGAAGAACCCCAAGCATTATTATAGGCTGGGGACTGATGGGCTTAGCAGTACAGTGGAAAGGGACCTAGAGGTTATGGTGGATAAAAGGCTAACGGCATATATAGGGTGCAATAGGAGGAGCATTTTGAGCAGATCTAGAGAAGTTGTTGTTCCCCTTTATTTGGCACTGGTGGGCCGTGTCTACACTAGCCCCAAACTTTGAAATGGCCATCAGCTCATTGGAATAAGGGGACTTCGAAGTAGGCGGGGTCCTTTTGAAAAGGAGCCGCGTCGGGACGAGCCGCGTGGCGGCGAGGCACGTCAATTTCGAAGTGCTGCGGCCACCCGCATGCTAATGAAGTGCTGAATATGCATTTCAGCGCTTCATTAGTAAACTTCGAAATGGCCATTTGCGTGGCCATTTCGAAGTTTGGGGCTAGTGTAGATGTAGCCGTGAAGTGACATCTGGTATATTGTGTCCAGTTTTGGGCCCCCCAGCATAAAAAGGATGTAGATGTGCTGCAGCAGGTTCAGCAGAGGGCAACAAGAATTATTAAGGGGCTGGATCACATGACTGATGAAGAGAGGCTGAGGGATTTAGGCTTATTTAGTTTACAGAAGAGAAGACTGAGGGGTGATTTAATAGTAGCCTTCAACTTCCTGAAGGGGTGCTCTGGAATGGACAGAGAGAAACTGTTCTCAGTGGTGGCAGATGGCAGAACAAGGAGTAATGGTTTGAAATTACAGAAGGAAAGAAGTAGGTCAGATATTAGGAAAAATTACTTCACCAAGAGGTTGGTGAAGCACTAGAATGTGTTGCCTAGAGAGGTGGTGGACAGCTTGACAAGGTCCTTGCTGGGATGACTTAGTTGAGGTTGATCCTGCTTGAAGCAGAGGGTTGGACTGGATGACCTCCTGAGGTCCCTTCCAGCCCTATGGTTCTGTGATTCTATGTACAAATATAGAAAGGACAATATTGTTCAAAAATCACAGTCGTCCGTGAGGGCTTAAAAATATTTTTATGGAAAAGAAGTCCAAAGCAAATTAGGTATGGGAAAATATTTAAAAAATGTTGTGTTTTTATAAATTTATTATTTTTACAGAAAAACACTGGAAAATAGAAATAAGTAGCATTTGGCAGGTTTTTTAAAATCTGAATCCACTCATTGTTTCAGCACGAGTCACATAATAACAGCTATGCTATTATGAATGCATTATAAATATTAGTATACCTACAATCTAAATATTATTCAAATACCTTAGTATTTTGATACACATAATTTCACATTTAATATTTTAGAAGGATATTTGTCACTACCAGCGTATTTTTTTCCACAGAACACCTATGCACATTGCACAGAACACAGTTTGGGAAATGCTGCCCTATGCAAATGGCTCATCAGGCTGATACAGCTGAAGTCAGTGTTACTCAAGGGATTAAAGTAGCCAGCATCATGTCTGACCACCTTAGACCATTGTGCAACTGGGTTAACTGGAAGCAGCAGCTCAGTATAAGATCAAGTGAAAGCCGAACTAAAAACCTTCAGAATTATAGCTGAGTGCCTCAACCTCTGCACATGCAGAGCTGAGTATGGACAATCAAAAACTATGGTGTATACTGATCTATCCAAGGATGCTGGGAAAAAAGTGCAAGATTCCAGTGAAGAACACAGTAAGAAATCATTGCTACTTAATGAAGCATCATTGTAGAAGGTGAACAATCCGATACTGAATATGACACCAAAATGAAAGTGAAAGACGCAGTCTGGAAAAATAAACATCCAATGAGAAGAGACCTAAATCTAAAAACTAAATCCCAGCTCGTAAAATCTTACATTTGGCCTGTGTTAATTTATGGTTGTGAAACATGGAAATTCATGCAAATAATCAACAATAAACAAACTAAAGTCCTTGGAAACATGGAGTTCTAGAAGAATTATGAAACTATCCTGGATAGTCCAGATAATCAGTGAGAAAGCATTGGAGATTGTTTGAACTCAACAAAGATCTCAGAGATCTTATGAGAAGAAATAGTAGTCAATTTTGATGGACAATCTAGTGTACAGGTGGGAATCAAATGGACTCTTCATCCACAAAGAGATTAGTGCAGAATGGGCTACCATGGTTGCAAACCTAAAGCAGCAGAGATGCTAAAGAAGAGGTTGACTCAAGAAAACCAAATACCATGGGCATTGCTGCAGCTCCAAACAGCTGATGCTACAGCTAGGGTACAGATCACCCCGAGGTGAATTGGTGCTATCTTTCTCAGCAACCCAGTCTTTACCCAGCCATAAGTCTGGTGTTATGTTCCCCTCGACTGTACAGTGAGAATTAGCATGAAGTCTGCAAGAAAGAAAAATATTGAAGCATCTTATTTTGCATTTACAAGTAATATTGAAGCAACCCACAATATATGATACAGAATGTTCTGAGTCACAGCTTAGCACCTTGAAATACACCTAAATTGTTATTTGAGTCTTAGTGACACTGGATGAGTAAATCCTAGTACAGCAGGAGATACACAATTATTCCAATTACCCCTGTGGACCTGTGAGTTTCTGACCGCCTTCAAGAAGGTGGTGATATTATTTTAACCAGTGGAAAATCAGTTTTTCTATAAACTGCTTTAAAAATCAACGATGCTATGGTTTTATGAGTAAATGGGTTTTTCATTTGCTGAAGTTTTACAGTTTAACTTAATAAACCCAAGGATATCAGCAGTAGTTACCCAGCGGACTGATAAGGTATCAGAGATTCCATTTTCTCCTTTCTTCACTGTGATTAACTGATAATTCAGAAGCTCTACCTCCCCCCTAACTCTTTATCCCATTTATAAGGTGGGATGGCACTGACTAATTAAATGTGTGTGTCTTGGGAGCTCACTAAGCAGGGGACACTCAGCAAGTTTCCTGTTAATTTAATGAGTCCAAGGTAAGGCTTGTTAATGGCAGACTTCACAAGCTTTAATTATACACTTTTAAGTAGCAATGTGCTAGGGAACCCAAATATTAATCAGATTTAGCACCACCACTGAGCTGGGATATCTGTCAATCCATGAATACAGAGCATTTTTTAATAATGCCACAAAGAAGCTGAAAATGTTAGAGGGTCTGATGTCTTAAGGTGCTCAACACAGGCCTGCAAGATTCAGAGGGGTAGCTGCATTGTCTCCTTTAGCAAAAACAATGAGAAGCATTGTGACACCATAAAGGCAAACACATGAATTTGGGCATAAGCTTCCAGGGGCTGGAGCCTACTTCCTCAGATGCATGAAGTGGAATCTTCAGTTTGGCAGTGTAACATGAACGCTTGTAAGGATGGGAATGTTACGTTGCTATGGTGAGGATGAGTGCTAACGAGGTCACCTCAGTGGATGTGGAGCAATCCCAACAGCTGATGAGAAGGTAAGAATACCAAAAGAGAGCAAATTACTTTTTGCAGCACGCTGGCCACTCCCAGTCTCTATTCAGACGCAGTCTGATAACGTCAAGTTGGCATATGAACAGGTCCATAGTTTCACACTGCAGTCTGTTTTCAAATGTTGTTTGTTTTTGCTATAGTTACTCTCTCTGCGCAACTTCTGTCACACTATTACCAATTGTCAGATGTTCCATAGGAGTGAGAAGTTCTCCTTCTTTGAGATTTTTGTGACTTGGGTGAACCCTGAAAGTTCAAAACCCAAAATGCATATAAGAACAGCTGTAAATAGGTTTATCAGTCATGAGATTTTCAGAAAATAGTCAATCCCATGATTATGAGGGTCTGATGCATACTTTAAGAAAACACTTGTGATTGGCAATATAAGGAGCAATCAAATCTCGTGTGTGTAAAATCACCACCTGAGTCACTCTACCAATCTGAACCTGGCTACAATAGATTTTGCTACTGAGTTTATTACAATCCACAGAAGTGCATTTCTTCTTAACCTACACACAATGTGCCTCAAGTTGCACGTGACCAGGATTCACCACCAAATTTGGTCCTCTGGTGAGCTCATTAGCTTCCCCAGACCCAGACCAGGCACAGGTGAGAATATGAATATTAACCTCCTCCCACTCAAACTACACTGTGAGTATGTGAAACGCACTGTGACACAGTCTAAATTAATTTCATATGGGCTGAGTCTACACGTCCCCCTTCCTTTCGAAAGGGGCATGTTAATGAGCAGGCTCAAAATATGCTAATGAGGTGCTGCAATGAATATGCAGCACTCCATTAGCATAATTGCGACCGCGGCAATTCGAAAGTGCGGCTATTCAAATTGTGCGCCGCCTGTGGAGACAGGACCTTCCGAAAGGACCCCCCTGGTTTTCAAAAGCCCTTCTTCCGATCACCAGATAGACCTTTCGGAAAGTCCTGTCTCCACGGGTGGCGCACAATTTGAAAAGCCACACTTTCGAATCGCCGCAGCCACCATTATGCTAATGAGGCACTGCATCTTCGTTGCAGCGCCTCATTAGGATATTTCGAACCTGCTCATTAACATGCCCCTTTCGAAAGGAAGGGGAACGTGTAGACCCAGCCCATGGAGATTTCACTCCAGTGCAGACCATGAAAACAGAATAACTTTCTCTACAATAACCACAGTCACAGAAGGAATACTTACACAGACAGCTTTATATCATCTTCCCTAGAACACAGGCACATCTAATTAAGGGCAATTCTGCTGCACTTGCACAAGAGGTCTTGTTAAGTCATTGCTACTCAGTGAAAATCAAAACTGTGGTATTGGGCCTAAAGGAGATGAATGTGCTTAAAGTTCCTACCCAGAGAGCTCCCTCTATGTAAGTTATTGAGGAACTCACCACTTTGAACTCCTCTGGCACACTCTGCCTGTGCTGTCCTCCTGACAGACAAAGATCAACCCAAGCTCTGTTAAAATAGCTTGAACAATGGCAAGCAACACAAGAAATTCTGAAGGAAGAGTTTATGCCCGGCAGGCAGAGTTAAGGGAACCTCACAAGCACACACCAGAAGGCTGCCTACCTCAGAACTTTTCATGAAGCGTCTCAGGTAAGTACTTTTTTCCTAAGTGGTCTTACAGATTTGTTCCAAGAGGTTTTTCTGCTCTCATTACTTTAGGAGGATGAGACCCTGCCAGTGCATCTTTGGAAACTTCACTCTACCTAAACCTCTTAGAAAAGGCTACTTCTGACACCAGTCTCAGCTTCTGAGGGAATTCTTCCCTGCTTCAGTAATAGCAGGTAGGATGAGGAAGAGACTCTAGCAAGAACTCCTACCTTCCTTGCCTATGGTGACCTCGCTCCCTTGAGAGCATCCTGACTTTTTTTAAAAAAACAAGCTAACTATCCTGTATGTTGCAAAGCAGGGACATGTATTTTAAAGAGTCAGCTCCATAAGCACCAGGGGCTGTCTAATTAAAGATCCGACTGCAGGAGATATGTAGGCTCTTCAACAGTGTGTTTAAACAATCTGTTTACCAGCAGCTTCAAGGGCAACTGGGGAGGTGCAGAGGTGGAGAATGGACAGAGCCAGGCTGTGTGGCTGCTGTGCACTCTGCTGACAGTGCCTGAGAAAGACAGAGGAGGCTGTGTCTCAGATATTCCCCACTCCCCAAACACTGCTGGGAAGTAATAGGATTGGGGTAGGGAGGGCAGGGCCCTGTGGTGGGGAATAGGGGGCAGCCACTCAGAGAGACAAATGGGGCAGCTTCTGCGGGGTCGTACGTAGCTTGGTAGCCCACAGGCAGAGCAAACAGGCAAGTCTTTGGAGTAAAGGGCAGCATGACCCAGGCCAGGGGTTAGATGGAGATCATGAGTTTGGAGGAGTCCCGTGAAGGAGGGGCCAGGGCTGAGGAGAGAGCAGAGACAGAAAGGAGCGTACAAGGAAGGTGAATCAGGGAGGAGGGCTGGTAGGACGGGATTAACTCTTTTGGAGGCCAGGGCTATTAGGTTTTGTGGGCCCCCCTAGGATCTGGGGTGAGCACAGAAATCATGGGTTCAGAATATGGGAGGGTTTGCTCTAGGCTGAGCCAGAAGGCTGGGACGTGAGATGGGGTGAGGGTGCTCCGTCTAAGAATGCATGCTCTAAGGTAGAAAGATGTTAGAGGCAGAGCCTGGGATTGTGGGTTTGGGGTGCAGCAGGAGGAGCTCCAGGACAGGGCCCAGTGGTTTGGAGTGTGCAACTCAGCCTGGCTACTGACTAATGGGGACCAAAGGGTAAGTGCTCAGGACCCAAGAGAATTTAAAATGACCTGGCAGCCTCAGACTCTTTAAGTTGCTCAGACAAGTGTGGGAGATGGAAACCCCTAATTTGGAGAGGCTAACCTCCCCTACCTGCTCCATTCTTTCTACCCATGCCCTTCCTCAAAGACCAGAGCCACAGCCCCCACCCCAACCCTTCAAGAGGAGGTGGAAAAAGGTGAAGTGATGGGAGAAATAGAGCAGGGGTAGTGAATTAGGCTTCTCTGCTTTGCATACATGTTTAATGGTTTAGAAGGGAAAGAATTCTTTTCACAGCATAATTCTTTAGGAGTTTTGCAACTATCTGAAACTGATCAATATTTTTTAAAAATCTTGTATTACATTACTATCTTGTGCATGGTCAGTGAAAATTGGGAAAAAACTTTATCATAGAAACAGTTTATTTAAACTTTCAGTTAGATTTGCATTTCCAGATAAGTGATTTCTATCAAGTTTTAGCATTTGTTTGTGGATAGGTATTTGAACGTTTAGGCTTCAGCACTTCTCTTAATCTGGTCTTCCCCTGGGGAATGAGGGAACTAGCCAGGCCAGGACTGCACAGGTCTGGTGAGAGTCCCGTGTTAGTCTGCATCTTCCCAAAACAAAACAAAGAAACAAACAAAAAAAAAAGCCCTGTAGCACCTTAAAGACCAACAATTAGGAAACAAACAGGCATCATGTGGCCTGGGCATCTGTGGAGTGGAGAGGGACAACTGGGCCTAGTGGTTATGTAACCCACACACCTACGTGTGGCTAACTGCCCCATGTAGTGGCACCTAGAGGACACATTCTTTCTCTGTAAAATGGTCTACAGCCTAAGATGAGAGCCAGCTGCCCTTTAGCTCAAGCTTTAGAGGCACCAGGTCTAAGCACTGACAGGTCCCAGGTTTGAGTCTTCCTGTGGGCAGTTACAGTTTGATGGGAGGTCAAGTCACTGTTTGGGAGAGAGAGACACATGATGGGGGATTTCAGTGGGAGATGGCAGAAGGCAGCATCATGGCAAAGGGTGAGAATTGCTGGGCCTTTCAGTACTGTACCTCTCCTCAGGGGCTTGTAAGTTACAAGATCTGACAATCCTGTTTACAGAGTGGGATATTAGCATGTAGGTCTGTCCTGTACAGACTGGTGGCAGGTCAGAAGGTTTGACAATAGCCTTGGCATAGTGTACGTGGCTATTAGAAGGTATGTTATGCTGTACTGAATAATCTGAGGTATTGAAAAGTGTCAGGTATTGAATAATATATTGTTCTGCTTTGAAAGCTAAGAGTTTATCTGTTGTAAATCCATTGACTCCAGTGAAATTAAATGGGAGGGGAACTGGCCTAGTAGATTTCATTCTCTTTTTTTATATTGGTGCAAAAATATCAAAATGGATTACATTTTTCCAGAACCCAGCCCCAGCTCTCCTCCTCACTTCCAGCCTCCTGTCCTGTCCTCCTGCACACACCCCCAGCTCTGATTTCCAGCAGCTGACTCACCTACCCCCCACTTCCCAACATACTCCCAGCCTCCTGCACCCCTCTCTCTCGTACTTCCAGCCCACACTTTAAAGGACAGCAAGATGAGGACAGGGCAGGCACTTTGATAGAGCAATAACCACTCAATTGTAGGTATATATTTTTATTTTTTACCTATTTTTGTTATAATAATGCAGCTTATCTTTTTGTCAGCCAAATTAATTTTATACTGAATGTTTGTACTGCATAGTTCTCATGGATTGCTATTGAACTCACTTAACTCCAAGCAATCAAGCAGGTGACCCATGTTTCACATAGGGAAATATGGTCACTCTATCCTTTCCCTGTTGCTCATTATGCAGGTCTGTTCAGTTCACTGACTCCACTGTGTCTCAGTTTCACCTTGGCTATGGCTACACTAGAACCATCTATCAACAGTTGTTTCTGTCAGAGGAGATCTCTTTTTCAACAAAAAGTCAGTCAACGGAGTGTGGTCATACACTAAAACAGAGCAATCCTGTCTTTTGTCAACAGAGACTGGACTGCCCGGCTGCGTTCTTGACAAAACAGCACAGCAGACAGGGCTGCCAGTGTCCTGAATCTGTCAACAAAGGCACTCTTCCTCATCTGGAGGTAGAAGGTTGTCAGTGGAAGTGCAGAATTTTGTCGACAGACTGTCGACAAAATGCATTTTGTGTGCGGACATGCGGCAAGTTTTGTTGACAAAAACTCTTTTTTGTCAGAAAACAAACTCGCTAGTGTAATGGTAGCCATATGGAGGAAGCCGGGAAGCCTGGACCCACTCTGGGAGCCAGGAAACTGATTAGTGCTGGTAAGTTACCCAGCTCCTGCAAGCCCAGGGGAGCCAAGAACTGGGCTGCCACCTGGTTTCCAGCTCCCCTTAGCTCACTGGGGCCAGGAAAGTGACCAGGGCTGCTGCTGGCTCCCCCAAGGTGCCCAAAATTTGATGTATGCAGGGGTTGCATTCTTGAAACCCTCCTCAGTAAGTTGGGGGTCTACTGTATAAAGGAGAGCCATTAATTTATATTTATTTGTATATGTTTTTCAGACGGTATGGGGCATGCCTAGAGGAGGAACATACTGAAGGAAAATTAAAATAAATAAAATACCAGTAACTAACAACTGAGGAAGAATAATGGCAGTAAGGAATTGCATCAATCCAGCCAATATGAATAGATATGCTGCAATTTACTCCTGTACATAGTCCTAGTGAAATAGCTATAATATGTACTTTAATGTTTGCACGAGTGTGGTCTTAGCTCTGAAAGAGGTTAGCATTCTGGCCACTCTTCCCGGAATGGGTTTCATAACATACACCCAGTTGTTATGAAAGTTCTGGCTCCCCCCACCCTGCCCTGTGTGTGTTAATGGCTATGTCTACACTAGCCCCAAACTTCGAAATGGCCATGTAAATGGCTATTTCAAAGTTTACTAATGAAGCGCTGAAATACATATTCAGCGCTTCATTAGCATGTGGGCGGCCGCGGCACTTCGAAATTGACGCAGCTCGCTACCGCGCGGCTCGTCCAGAGGGGGCTCCTTTTCAAAAGGACCCCGCCTACTTTGAAGTCCCCTTATTCCTACGAGCAGATGGGAATAAGGGGACTTCGAAGTAGGTGGGGTCCTTTCGAAAAGGAGCTCCCTCTGGATGAGCCACGCGGTGGCGAGCTGCGTCAATTTAGAAGTGCCGCAGCCGCCCGCATGCTAATGAGGCGCTGAATATGTATTTCAGTGCTTCATTAGTAAACTTCGAAATGGCCATTTATATTTACATTACATTACATTTACATTACATTTACATGGCCATTTCGAAGTTTGGGGCTAGTGTAGACATGGCCAATGTTCTCTTTATGCAAGCAAAAACTAGTTGTTTTGAGAAGCCCTGGGTGTAATGGGGGAAGTGGCATCCCAGAGGGGTAGCAGTAATCTCCCAAAGGCTTTGCCTAGCAGGACAGAGATCTTGAAACAGCCTCACATTCAAAGGGAGCTAGTGCAGAATATAAAACTTTAGGGTGATGTGCTCAGTGATCCATGTTCCTTCCTTACCATATCAAAGTGTTTCTAAGCAAAATACCAATCTTGTTTTTGGGATAGGTTTTCCCCAGTGTCTTGCAGCTATTTCAGTGGTTAAGAACATAAGAATGCCCATTGCTGGGTCAAAGTGAATGTCCAGCTAGCCCAGCATCCCATCTGCTGACAGTGGCCAGTGCCAGGTGCCCCAGAGGGGTTAGCCCAAAGACAATGATCAAGCGACTTGTCTGCTGACACTTGTCTCCAGCCTCTGACAAACAGAGGCTGGGGACACCATTCCTACCCACTGGCTAATAGCCTTTTATAGACCTAACCTCTACGAATTTATCTAACTCTTCTTTGAACTCTCTTACAGCGCTAGCCTTCACAGCCTCCTATGGCAAGGAGTTCCACAGGTTGACTATATGCTGTGTGGGGAAAAAAAATTATTTTATTAGTTTTAAACCTGCTATCCATTAATTTCATTTGGTGTCCTCTAGTTCTTCTATTATGGGAACAAGTAAATAACTTTTCTTTATTCACCCTGTCTACACCACTCATGATTTTATATACCTCTATCACATTGCCCCTCAGTTTCCTCTTTTCTAAACTGAAAAGTCCCAGTTTCTTTAACCTTTCCTCATATGGGACCCATTCCAAACCCCTAATCAGTTTAGTTCCCCTTTTCTGAAACTTTTCTAATGCCAAAATATCTTTTTTGGGTGAGAAGACCACACCTGTACGCAGTATTCAAGATGTGTGTGTACCATAGTTTTATAAAGGGGACGTAAAATATTCTTTGTCTTATTTTCTATCCCTTTTTTAATAATTCCTAACATCCTGTTTACTCTTTTGACTGCAGCTGCACACTGCATGGATGTTTTCAGACAAAAAAAGATAACCAAGATCTCTTTCTTGATTAGTTGTAGCTAAATTAGTCCCCATTATACTGAATGTGTACTTGGCATTATTTTTTTCCAACGTGCACTACTTCACGCTTACCAACATTAAATTTCATTTGCCACTTTGTTTCCCAAAATCTCTCAGTTTGGTGAGATCTTTTTGAAGTTCTTCACAGTCTGCTTTTGTCTTCACTATTTTGAACAGTTTAATATTGTCCGCAAACTTTACCACCTCACTACTTATTCCTTTCTCTAGATCATTTATGGATAAGTTGAATAGGATTGGTCCTAGGACTGACCCTTGGGGAACACAACTTGTTACCCGTCTCCATTCAGAAAATTTGCCATTTATTCCTACCTTTGCTTCCTGTCATTTTTTAACCAGTTCTCAATCCATGAAAGGATCTTCCCTATTATCCAATGACAACCTGATTTACACAAGAGCCTTTGATGGGAGACTTCTGGAAATCTAAGTATACTATATCTGCTGGATCCCCCTTGTCTCCAGGTTTGTTAACCCCGTCAAAGAATTCTAATAGATGAGTAAGACATGATTTCCCTTTACCGAAACCATGTTGACTTTTGCCCAACAAATTATGTTCTTCTACATGTCTGACAATTTTATTCTTTACTACTAAAAAAAAAAAGCAGGTCAGTAGCACTTTAAAGACTAACAAAATAATTTATCTGGTGATGAGCTTTCATGGGACAGACCCACTTCTTCAGATCATAGCCATACCAGAACAGACTCAATTTAAGGCACAGAGAACCAAAAATAGTAATCAAGTTTAACGAATCAGAAAAATATTATCAAGGTGAGCAAATCAGAGAGCAGAAGGACCAGTGGGAGTCAACAATTAGATAAAGCCAAGTATGCAAAAGAGCCCCTATAATGAACTAGAAAATTGCCATCCTGGTTCAACTCACGTGTTAATGTGTCGAATTTGAATATAAAAGAGAGTTCAGCAGCCTCTCTTTCCAATCTGTTGTGAAAATTCCTCTTCAGTAAAACGCAAACTTTCATATAATTAATGGAATGGCCCACTCCATTAAAGTGATGGCTGACAGATTTGTGAATCAGGTGTGTTTTTATGTCTGTTTTATGCCCATTAATACTTTGTCTATTCTGGAGATACCATCACTGGACCTAACCAGGTTATTCACAGTATCACTGGCACATTCTCATGTCCCTCAACTAACATCATATATGCCATCAAGTGCCAACAATGCCCACATGCTTTGTATATTGGACAGACTTCAAACTCTCTTAGACAAAGAATTAATGGGCATAAAACAGACATAAAAACACGCCTGATTCACAAACCTGTCAGCCAGCACTTTAATGGAGTGGGCCCTTCTGTATCTAATTCTTGACACACACACACACACACCCGCCCCTCTGATCTCTGATTTGCTCACCTTGATAATATTTTTTCTGGTTTGTCAACCTTGATTACCATTTTTGGTTCTCTGTGCCTTAAATATTGCATCTGTTCTGGTATTGCTGTGGTCTGAAGAAGGGGATCTGTCCCACGAAAGCTCATCACCTCAAAATTATTTTGTTACTGTTTAAAGTGCTACTGGACTGCTTTTTTGTTTTGATAGTATATAGACTAGCACGGCTTCCTCTCTGTTACTATTCTGTACAATTGTTTGGGCTGATTTACCGGGTACTGACATTAGATTGCCAGTCTGTAATTGCCAGGGTCGCTTCTAGAGCCCTTTTTAAACATTGGAGTTTTGTTAGCTGTCTTCCAGTCCCTGGGTACAGAAGCTGATTTAAAGGATAGGTTATAAATCACAGTTAATAATTCTTCAATTTCGTATTTGAGTTCTTTCAGAACCCTTGGGTGAATGCCATCAGGTCCCGGTGATTTGCTACTGTTAAGTTTGTCTAGTTGTTCCAAAACCTCCTCTAATGACACTTCAATCCAGGGCAGTTCCTCAGTTTCATCACCCACAAAGGATGGTTCAGGTTTCGGAATCTCCCTCACATCCTCAGCCATGAAGACTGAAGCAAAGAAATCATTTAGTTTCTCCACAATGGCTTTAATCACCCTTGATTGGTCCTTTTGTATCTTGGTCATCTAGGGGCCCCACTGGTTGTTTAGCAGGCTTCCTGGTTCTAATGTACTTAAATAACATTTTGCTATTACTTTTTTTGAGTTTTTGGTTAGCTGTTCCTCAATTTTTTTTGGCTTTTCTTATTACAATTTTACACTTAACTTGGCAGTGTTTATGTTCTCTCTTATTTACCTCATTAGGACTGGACTTCCGCTTTTTAAAAGATGACTTTTTTATTTCTCATTGCTTCTTTTACATTGTTATTAAGCCATGGTGTCTCTTTTTTAGGTCTCTCAATTTGGGGTATACATTTAAGTTGGGCGTCTATGGTGTCCTTGAAAATTTTCCATGCAGCTTGCAGGGATTTTACTCTAGTTACTATACCTTTTTAACTTCTGTTTAACTAACCTCCTCATTTTTGTGTAATTCCCCTTTCTGAAATTAAATACCAGAGTTTTGGACTGCTGAGGTGTTCTGCCCACCACAGGAATGTTAAATGTTATTATGTTATGATCACTATTCCCAAGCAGTCCTGTAATAGCATTTGTCACTATTAACATAATATTTTCTTTAACTGCCGCAGGTGGGGACCATCATGAATAAGAACATTCTTATGTTCTTATTCATGATGGTCCCCACCTGCGGCAGTTAAAGAAAATATTATGTTAATAGTGACAAATACTCAGTGGTGGAAAAGGTACCCAAAAAGATTACTTGAGTAAAAGAACAGTTCCTTTGCAAAAATGTATTTAAGTGAAAGTCAAAGTATCCTCTTGGGGAAACTACTTCGGTAAAAGTACAAAAGTGTTGCATTTTGATAGTATTCAAGTAACCAGAAGTAAAAAGTAGCCATCCCAGAGAAATCTATGGTTAACTACTTGAGTAGTTGTAGGGTTCCACTATTTTTCATATATAAACCCCCCATAACGTGTATACATATATACTTAAGTGTATTATATACACACATACTATACATTTTATATTTCAAATATGGAATCTAAATATAGTTGTAGCATTCATTTATAAAATTAAAGTGTCGAAATTAAATACAGGAGTCAAATTTTGTCCACATTCACAAGTGTGCATTTTAGCATTGTAATGATTACTTCCAAAAAATGCTTGTTCAGCCTTAGAAGCAGTTAATTTTCAAACTTATCTGAGTCAAGCCTTAAGGGAAATGGTGCCCTGGACAAACTTGCATTGTGCCCCCTCCCCCATTTCCTTGGAAGCTGCTCAGTCACCTTCCTCCTCTGTCTGACTCACTTGCAAAGGGCGTTGTCAAAGTCCTTCTTGGAAAAGCCCCTCTTCTAAGAGCTATATGGTGGATGGATTATTTCAGCATAAATCAAGGGTGGGGAACCTAAGGCCAGGGGCCCTTGGCTTGCCTGGAGCTACCCCTGAGACTTGGGGCTTCCTCCCAGCATTGAGGGGCCCATTTGAAATGCATACCTTTTAATCTCCAGCTAAGCCCTTAATTTAGATATTTTTAAATCCCACCTTTTCCTGTTCCTGATATATAAAAACAAGATACTTTTTTTATTTAACTTAATGAAATTAAAACAAAAGGGTCAAGTAAAATCCTGTGCCAGTGAGGGTTCCAATCACAAAACAATAGCCGGGAATGTAGTCTCACTGTTTTAGCTTAGATGGTTCTCAGACATTCGCCCATTACACTCCTTTGTTCTCCGGCCCAAATTAAGAAGGATGATGCGTGAGTGGGTTAACACAAGACCATGTATATGAGTGACAGGCATTCAGCTGGGAGCAATGCTATGGCTATTGTTATTTTGTTTATGCAACAGTCATTCATAAAAGATTTTATGTTAATTTTATGCTGCTCTTTATTAAAAAAAAAGGGAAAAGAAAAAGCCATTGGAATTGGAATTTGTTTGAAAGTCTGAATGCTGCCACCATCATTCTTCATATTTACTGCTAATTCCTCCATCGAGGCACACTCTATATTGTGGGGCCTCAGTTCTGCAAATGATCCACAGGCTGAATTCCTGTCCACTTCAACAGCAGTTGAACAACAAAGAAGATGCTACAAAGCCCATTGAAGTCAGGGACAAGACTCTTTTCAACTTCATTGGACCAGCTGGTAGCCATGTTAGTCTGTAGCTTAACACACACACACACAAATAAATAAATAAAAACAAGTCCTGTAGGACATTTGAAGTCTGACAATTTTCTTTATTAGGTAATGAGCTTTTGTGGGTAAGTGCTACAGGACTGCTTGGGGGTTTTTGTGAAACTTCATTGGAGTTTGCATTATGCTGAGGGAGTTGCAGGAACAGGCCCAATAAGCTAGTTGGCAACTGTACTCGCAAGTAGGGTTCTGTTGTGGCCAAGACTTTCAGTGGTGAGCAAAAGTCTATGTGTGAACAAACTATGCCCCTCCTCACCCTCTGTGTAGCCACCCATCAGTCAGTGCTGGACAGGAATCAGAGAAGGTATTGTACACTTACTCAAGAAGGAAGCAAAAGGAGTGGAGAGTGTCTTGATTTCCTACGCAAATGTCAAGACAGCTGAGCCAGTGCAGGGGTTAAGTTTTTATAATATGGTCAGAACACAGCCGCAAATCAAAATCCTGGACTGAGGAGGATGTAGGAGAGAGGCAGAAATTAAAAAACATAAAGCTGCAATTTGTATGTTTGCTATCCTTCATCCTGCTATTTGTAAATATACCTGTTGTATTAATTACAGGGGAAATGACCAGTCCCTGAATTTTTTCATTTCTTGTTCCTATGAACATTAACAGACAATTAAAATAATAAAGAATCTCAGATTATATTGTAATAGAGCATTCTCTTCTAATTGGATCAATAATTCACAATCCCGCTACTTCCGATGGGTATGTACTAGCATATAATTACTTCAGTCTTATAAGCAAGAGAGTGCAATTAATGGTGGATATGATATTTCTTTACATTTGAAAGCTAAGAACAAATACTGGCAGCCAGAAAGCTACAATAAGCTTGCTGCTACAAGGTAACTGAGCTACTTTATATTTATCTCTTCTTATGAGCATCACAACTTGCAGGTGCATTTGTTGACACTTCTCTTAGCATGAAAATGAAGTTCCAAGAAAACATGTAATAGCTAGTATCCTTTGCAGCTATGATAATTGCTTGTCTCTCCAATCACAACTAAAAAGACAGGGACAGAAACACACTAAGGTGCTATTGGTTCTCATTTAAGAATATTTTCAATTAAGATATATTGTAAATCTTCTACAACAGTGTTTTTGAATAAACAAACTCAAGCCTTGCTATTCACAGCTGGCTTTTCCCTCTGTTTTTGTTTCTTCCTCCTTCTTCTCCTTGCATACTTGATTCAGAAGCCCAGAGCAGTGTTGCTTCACACCACTATGAAGTGCTAGAATTATCTCTTCATTTTACAGCACACACAACCTATCATTCTGCTGCTCGGGTAACTGCAGCCCTCTCATTCCCCAGTCAGAATGTGATTCAAGTTTCATTTTACATATATGAAAAGATAAAGCAACCGATTCCAATTACATCTAAAAACAAAGTTCATCTTCATGCAGAAAGGAAAGTAAGGAGCTAGCAACCTAACAGTAGTTTTTGCTAATATTTCAGTGCGATTCAAGTCAAAACCCTGTGATCCACCATGGCAAAATGATCACAATACTGTGGTAATTCAGTATGGCTACCTCTACACGTGCACGCTACATCGAAATAGCTTATTTCGATGTAGCGACATCGAAATAGGCTATTTCGATGAATAACGTCTACACGTCCTCCAGGGCTGGCAACATCGACGTTCAACTTCGACGTTGGGCAGCACCACATCGAAATAGGCACTGCGAGGGAACGTCTACACACCAAAGTAGCACACATCGAAATAAGGGTGCCAGGAACAGCTGCAGACAGGGTCACAAGGCGGACTCAACAGCGAGCCGCTCCCTTAAAGGGCCCCTCCCAGACACAGTTGCACTAAACAACACAAGATCCACAGAGCCGACAACTGGTTGCAGACCCTGTGCATGCAGCATGGATCCCCAGCCGCCGCAGCAGCAGCCAGAAGCCCTGGGCTAAGGGCTGCTGCACACGATGACCATAGAGCCCCACAGGGGCTGGAGAGAGAGCATCTCTCAACCCCTCAGCTGATGGCTGCCATGGCGGACCCCGCTATTTCGATGTTGCGGGATGCAGATCGTCTACACGTGCCCTACTTCAACGTTCAACTTCAAAATAGGGCGCTATTCCCATCCCCTCATGGGGTTAGCAACTTCGACGTCTTACCACCTAACGTCGATTTCAACTTCGAAATAGCGCCCAACACGTGTAGCCGTGACGGGCGCTATTTCGAAGTTGGCACCACTACTTCGAAGTAGCATGCACGTGTAGACGTGGCCTATGTGTTACATTTTTGAATTGTTTGTTGGGTTACATTGCTATTGTGCATCCAACACAGGAGCATCTTTATGCTTCATAAAAATATTCATTCAAAACTGGATGCATCTTTCTTCTCCCTCCTCCCTTTCTGAAGGGATTTTGGGGTTGTGTGTGCATTTGGTTATGGGCAGAGTGTTAGAGACTACAGTAATTCAAATAGGTTTAACAATTTATTCTGTGGGTGTAGGACAGGCAATCACCAAGACTACTAAAAGAAATGAACAGCACAGTTATGTATGGAACTGTAGAAATTTTTTGTTCAAAATGTTCTGTAACAAAAAGTTGTGGATTGCTTTTTGGTTTTGTTTGGGAGTGGGGAAATGGGCATTTTCATGGGAAATGTCCTTCATCAACACAATTTTTCAAATTTTTGTCAGCAAATAAAACTATTAGGCACTCTTCCTTCCACTGTGGATCTATCAGGCTCCTTGAGAGGCAGAAAATGGAATGCTTTGCTTCGGAGATGATTGTAACACAAAGTATATGCTTATTAATCATGGCAATATGGTTAGTCCATATGTCTTGGTTTGGTCTCTTTATGGTAATAGTTGATTCAGCAATCAGTTTAAGTCCATCTAGCTGTCCCAGGCATTTCTAAGGGAGCTTGTTCAGAGCATAAGTTTACATACAGCAAACCGGTTGTCTCTACCATGCACTAACCTGCAGCAAGCAGACTGTCTCTTTGCACCTGCTGACACACAACAGCAGTTTATGTATGCTCCTCTATGTAATGCATTTGAAAGAATGTGAGATCAAACAACCATCTATGAATACATTTCAGTAGGGTGTATGCGGCAGGCTCAAGCAGCACAGATTCAGGCCCAGCCTGCTATGAAATAATTGTTCCTGCAGACAAACCCTAATGCACCACATCATGGTGGGTGACCCTCCCAACTCTCTAAACTTACTTTCAGCTGTCCCAATGGTGTCTCCCTTCTGCTTGAGTCTCCCACTTGTTCACTGCTCCCAAAATTCCTCTCCCTTTTACCTCTTCTCTTTTCTGCCTGGGCAAAAGACTCAAAAATTATTTGTTTTGGATTTGATGAAAGAATCTAACTGAAGTTCTGAGTTACTGCTTGCAACACCCAACTCATGCCCGCTAGGATGCAGGAGCAAACAGCTGTCTTTATGCACAGTTTATCATTTTAGATCCAACACCCTTACGAGCAGAAAACTTTCCACAGAGACAACAATATTTTAGCAATAAACACACTTTTATTAGGTGTGAGGGGGTAAAGATGGGAAATGAGGTTGGAACACATGCTTTGGAGAGCTCAGAGCTCCTTTTTATAAGAAGAAGTGAAAACTGATGAAGGGACCTTTCAGGGACTCCAAAGTATTGTGCACCTCCTATTTTATGTTAGTCAAATAAAAGTGTACCTGTTTCCCTAGTTCTGCTGTCTAGTTCAGGTGGTGAGGACTACAGCTCACAATACATCATTTTCATACCTCTGCTATCCATTTCCTTGCCTCAACTATGCAATCCTGAAAAAGCAAAAGTGAAATAAATCTCTTCTGGAAGGTTTATCAGTCTAAAGCAGACTTATGACACTGGATCCCACATGCTCTCAAGTAACTGCAAATACTCAATTATACAGAGTGCTTGAGAACTTTCCAACTTTGCCTTCGGTAACCAGGAAAATAGCATGGTCGAGTGATCAAAACACCGGATTAGGAGTCCAGAAGCCAGAACCCTAATGTTAGCTCTAGTTTGGTCATGCAGTGTGTCCTAAGTCATTTCACTTTATATCTCTGTTTCCACACTATCTGTTTAGCTAGTGACTACCTTGTCTCAAGTAGGGATTGCCTCTTCTTGTGTGTGAACATCGACAAGCACAAATGAACACGAGTCTCAGCTGAAGTCCTTACGTGCTATAGATTTCACCTCACTGGTCTGGCATTGTTAGAACCTTACAAGAGAAGCTGCTGGACCAGGGAAGGACCAGACCTACTGCTACCAGTTGGCCCTGCACACTCAGGGGCTGCCTTGGCCCCAGCCTTGTGCTCCTCGAAGACTCCAGCTCCGGCCCTGGGCTCCTTGGGACTACCATGGGGCTCCAGCCCTGGCCCCAGCCAGGCTGCCAGTCCCCACTCCAGCTGGGCTGCTGGACACTGGCCCTGCAGCTGCCAGTCCAAGCCCTACTCCCATGACTGTCTGGTCCTGGAATATCCATGGTCCTGGTGGACTACAGGTGTTGCCAGATAAGAGTCCTGTATTTGAGATGTGCAATCTGTACTGTATTACCAATGGTTTATTTAACTTCTTTTGCTTCAGTGTTTACAATATTTCCTGTTCTCAAAAAATGTAGGGTATATTGTTAAATAAATGCTGTTCCATTATAAAGAAACTACACAAAATAAGAATAGATTTAGTTATCTAAGCAACCCACTGGCAAGTTTTTACATGTGACTACAATTCCATTCATTACAAAGTCTACAGTAGCAATTATACCCAGTGAGTATGCATAACAATTAGCAGTGCAGCATGCAGTTTCATAATCAATGACCAGACAATTCAAGGGTGACAAATGTCTGCCTGCTGTTCTGTCAAATCAGGCATAGTGTCCCCCCAGCTCTTGATCAGAAAGAATACCACATAACTAAAAACTTCTTTCAAAAAAATTCATTACAGATTTCCTGGTTTTTAACCAGATAGTTGGCCACAGCCTATTAGTTAGGTCTGGCTCTGGATTTTACTGACAGTTGCACAATCTCACTGTGATGTCAGTGAAGGTGTCGCCTGCATGAAAGATTATAATACCTCTGGGACCTTTGATCAAATAATGTGAATTTTCTGTATACATTAATCGACTATAATATAAAGTGGATATTGTAATACCTCTATCCCTTTCATGTGTACTGAGACTTAATCAATACTTGTAATTAAATATCAAATGAAGTGTTTGCATAACTATTATGACTGCTAATTACATCACCCACTGTTATCATATAAGCATTCCATTAGTTCAAACTTATCCAGAATGTAAGTTATTAAATGAGATGTCTGGGACAATTGAGGAGTCAAATTCAAGTCTTGACCAAGAACCAGTAGCATCAGTGAAATTATGACGGCTCCCATGAGCAGGGTTCAGTTGAGCCTGCTCTCTGTCTCGTGGCATAAACCAGCATCCCAAAGAAGATGGTTTCCAAATGTAAAGTATGCTGTGCTTCAGCCCCACACTGACATATGTTGCACATGCCCCATTCACCATGCACAAACCATACCCCATTGATAGATTATCACATGGCCACAAGCTAGCTCGTTGTACAATCAATTTTTATAAAACTACATTGAAACATTCACATTCCTTTGAAAGCTTCATACTGGCTATCCCAATTGTGGGCTGTATTTTCCCCCTTTTTGTATACTACTTCTACTGGAAAAAATCATGGAGGGAATCCTCAAAGAATCCATTCTGGAGCACTAGGAAGAGGGGAAAGTGATCAAGAGAAGTCAAAATGGTTTCAGCAATATCAAGTCATGCCTGACCAATCTGGTTAGCTTCTGTGATGAGGTAACTGGGTCTGTGGACATGAGGAAGTCAGTGGATGTGACATACCTTGACTTGAGCAAAGCTTTTGATACAATCTCCCACAATACTTGTGACCATAAGTTAAGGAAGTATGGATTGGATAAATGGACGGAAAGGTGGGTAGAAAGCTGGCTACATGATCAGGCCCAATGGGTATTGATCAATGGCTCTATGTCTGGTTGGCAGCTGGTTTCAAGTGGAGTGCGGCAAGGATCAGTTCCAGTGCCAGTACTGTTCAACATGCCTATTAATGGCCTGGTGAGGGGATGGATTGCACCCTCAGTGGATATGCATATGACACTAAGATAGGGCGACACATAGATATGTTGGAGGGTAGAGATAGGGTCCAGAGCAGGCTGGGCCAAATGTAATCTGGTGAGGTTCAACATGGACAAGTGCACAGTCATGCACTTGGGACAGAAGAATCCCAAACATTGTTACATGCTGGGGACCAACTCAGCAGCAATGCAGCAGAAAAGTTCCCAGGGATTACAGTGGATGAGAGGCTGTATATGAGTGAACAGTGTGTCTTTGTAACCAAGAAAGCATATTGGACTGCATAAGGAGAAGCAGGTCTGGACAAATTATTCCCCTCTATTTGACATGATGAGGCCACATGTGGAGTATTGCATCCAGTTCTGGGCCCCCAAGTATAGAAAGGATGAGGAGGGCAACAAAAATAACTAGGGGGCTGGAGCACATGACCTGTGAAGAGAGGCTGAGTAGCATTTGGACTTACTTAGTTTGCAGAAGAGAAGAGTGATGGGTGATTTGATCACAGCTTTCAACTTCCTGAAGAGGATGGAGAGAGGATGTTGTCAGTAGTGACAGATGTCAGAACATGGAGCAATGATCTCAAGTTACAGAGCAGGAGGTGTAGGTTGGACATAAGGAAAAAACTGTTTCACCAAGAGAGTGGTGAAGCACTGGAACACGTTACCAAGGGAGGTGGTGGAATCTCCAGCCCTACAGGTTTTTTTTATGTCATGGCTTCACAAAGCCCTGGCTGGGATGACTTAGTTGAGGTTGATCCTGCTTTGGCCTCGGGGGCTGGACTCAATGACCTCCTGGGGTCCCTTCCAGCCCTAGGATTCGATTATTCTATGATTTCAGACCATTGTTGAGGTTTCACAGGCAGCCTCAAGGTCTACACCTGCCCAAAGTCTGCCAGTTAATTCTGACACATGAAAATTACAGTTAGACAATCACAACAGGACACAGGCACAACAAGGTTTCTCAGTTCCAATGAATATGATGAGCACAAAGTACTTTACAAGCATTACCTAAGCACCATAACAATACTTATCTCACAGAAGTTGTTACTGTACAAATAGCCTACAGGTGACTGTGTTTGGCAGTAGATTAAGCTGGGGTGAGCCAAGTGGGGGATGGGCCCCCTCGGGGGGCATGAAATTTCATAAGGGTGGTGTAGTATGATCAGCTACTGGGTCTCAGGCTCATTTATCTCATTAAAGATATTGAAATATGTTACTGTTTTTATGTGTGTGTATTCACATTTATATACCAATTAATAAAGATTTTATAATCTGCGTACTTATTTTCTTGCATGTGCCAAGAGGATTTTTTTCCCCATATGAACATAACCAAACTTTCCATCAGTTTGGATTCTATTAGACAGGTTGCAGGGCCCTGCTAATTTCACAATGAAAAGTGAGGCCTGACATAAAAAGTTTGCTCACCCCTGGGTTAAGGCACAGAGGGGCCATGGTCCTGAAAGTGACTAGAGGTGGCATCTAGACCATTAGCTAGAACCCTGGCCAGGTCAGCCACAGTTGGGTTGGAAGCAAGGGGTTCCAGCTGTGGCCAGAGAGCCAGGGCCAGAAAGCAGCAGTGGGGGAGTGGTGGCTGGGGCTAGAAAGCTGAGGCCCCAGGCTGGGGAGTGGCAGCTCGCAGCTGGGAAGCTGCAGCTGGGACTGGGAAGTTGTGGCGTACTGGGGCTGGATAGCTAGGGCAGGAAAGCTACAGCTCAGGGAAGCTATAGACAGAGCTGGGGAGCAGCCAGCCAGGCAGGGAAGTCACAGCTGGGAAGGGAGCCCAGGAGCGGAAGCCGGAGGCCAATAGGGGGGTATTAACCTCCCCTGGTCCAGCAAAAACCTGGTCCAGGACCACTCAGGTCCTGAAGGGGCTGGAACAGGGTGATTCGAACTGAACTACCCAGGTTTTTTAAAAGAATGGATAGAATGGTATGGGTGTGCCCTTGAGCTAGAATGTAAGGACAGTAACTCTCCCTTTGCTGCTGGGATTCACATGACTGTCCCTTTTGGGATTTAAAATTGTAAGTCTTTGCTTTTCCTGAGGCAGTGTGCAGCATCTGCATTGGAGGTGACAGATCAATGCCGCTAACATCCAGAAACATCACATTTCCTTCACTCCCCCAGTGAAACCTCAAAGCCTCAGCATCTGAAACATGTGCCAGGAGATGTAGAGTTAAGTCCGGTACTACCCTTGACTTTGCTGACTGTGACTAGGGGTTGTAATCGGCCCTCATTATACAGCTGCATTCTCGCAGCTATCCCAGACCAGACAGCAATTTGAATTTCCTGAACATCACTTCAGTACTTCTTTTTGTATTCGTCCATTTACCTTGGTGGCAATGGACTTCACCGCATGGCACCTGGCTATGGGGCTGAATGAGTTTATTTCTGCTGCAGTAGGACAATAAAGAGAATGTACCTGAGCACTGCTGAGGATACAGTGTTGTGAGCTGATGCCCAGGTGCCAGGTAAAGGTCTGTGGGGGCAAAGGGGGTGATGCCACACCAGCAGCTACACTAAGCAGCCAGGGCAGGCTGGGTTCTTTGGTTTGTGCTTAGTTTGGGTACAGCAGCAAGAGGAAAATTACACTTAGAGAGGCTTTAACAGTTAATTTTTGTTTATACAATGATAGAAACAATTTAACTAAGACAAATGATCAAAGTACAAGTTAGTACTCGTGGTTCTTAAAGGGGAAACAACACAATTTAACTTAAAAAAAGTTTTAGACAAACTAGCTAGCTTAAACTAATACAATTAATGTGTACACAAGAAAGACACGTTGCAGGTGTGATTTTCACCCCTGCCTCTTAGACCTGGTGGAACCAGAGTCTTTCCCTCAATTCCTATAGGAAAGAAGTGTAATACAGGTGTAATTCTTACCCCTGCCTCCTAGATCCGGTGTGACCCAGAATCTCTCTCAATCCCTCGGGAAGAAGTAGATACGAACCAGGCGTCCCCAGTCTCAGGAGTTAATTCCAGACCTGGCCAGCAGGTGTAGGTGATTGAAACTCAAAGGGGGGTGGGCTGCCAAACCCCTTTATACCCCTTTTTTCACGTAGGCTTCTTCCTGGTCTCAAGTGGCCAATCGGGAGGAATATGTTTGAACCCCAGGTTTCCCAGGGAAGGTGCAAGGCTCAATTTGCACCTGTGAATTGTGGACAATTGGGCACCTTTGGAGGTGATGGGCAGGGGTTCCCCATTCTTCCTGGGGAAGTGATCAGGCGTGTCAATCACTGAGATCAGCCAGAAGGGCAGCCATTAGCTAACCCATTCACTGTCTGGTTTTTGTGTATAGTAGAGAGGCTGGGCAAGACAGCACACCTGCGTTCCCAGGACATCAAAGACTACCTGTCTCCCCTGCTTATTTCTGTCTCTGCTCTCCCAGTTGGGGGGAGGGAGAAGAAGAAAAGGCCAAATGGGGGGTTCATGTCTGGCTATAAGTGTATGTGTGGCATGCGGGGGGCGGGGAGCAGTGGTGAGGTATAATGAAGCAGACTGAAACAGGGGAGATACTGTAAAGAAAAAAGCTTACAAGTCTTTGCTGCGTTGACTCAATTTGGCAAAGAGTTTCACATGATGCCCTAATCACAGGAATGAGATCTGTTCTAAATGGTTTGCATTTGTCTCTGAGTGACTGGAAATTTGCTTGTTAAGTGTTCAGGTGGAGGAAAAAGCTTTCTCAGGTGCAGGAAGAACCAGTGTTGTGCAGCCAGTGGAAAGAAACATTCAAACAATTATACACCCTACTGCTCCAAGTCATATTAAAACAATCTGTAAGCTAATGCAATGCTAACAACAACACTTCACAAATGGTAAATGGGATACCGGAACATGCTAGCTGAGCAGACTGGATGAACAATCTTTGTAGGTAAAAAATACAGTATCACTGCGTTGTTCAACAAGATTTTAAATGCCAATTCTGGTTTTATACATGGTACTTCTGACTGGAGGTTCCAGCACTACTAATAGCATCTATTTCTATAAGCATTTCAGAGAACTTGCCTTTTGGAAATTCAGCATTTCAGCAACCACTGTAGCAAATTAAAAACATTTTCTGGTGCATGTGCTTTCTCTAATAACATCCGAACACGGACTACCTCAGTCACTTTGGGCCTAATCTTTACCCCAGAAACTTGTCAGTGCAGGTAGGTTGGATGCTGAGAAGGAAAATAGTGGTAGTCACAGCAAAAGAACCTCTCCCTGTTCAGTCTGCAGAGTGGCTATGGATCTGAGCATCGAGCTCTTTCATCCCAAGAGTGAAAAAAGTGTTTTGTGGATCACTCTGTGCCCTTCCACAAGGGTGACACCAGAGGATCCATGTAGCAGGAGTTCTCTAACTGCCTTTCTAGCTAGCCCACACACTGCTGGGCAGAACAAAAAAAACAGGAATTTTCACATTATGTGAAGATGAGCATATTCCAGAATCTTACCCACCAAATGGCACAGGGGAAATGAACATATTCGGCCACAAGAAGAAGAGAGGGCTTCATTCTTCTTTGTGTAATGGGAACAAACATTTGCACATTGTAGATACCTCATGAGAGAAGACCAAGGTACAACTCTCTGCAAAGAAATCCAAATTTTTGACAACTCCCAGCCTCAGGGGCTCTGATTCCAGTTCTTCTCCCCCATTTTTGTTTTGTTTTTTTGTTTTTTTAGTATGGCCCAGAACACAACTAGGAAGTTGCAAGAAAATTGGGTTAGTCGTCTGGGCTAAAGTTATATACCTCCCCTACAAATTTTGGAGTGGCTTTGCAGGCCCATTCCTGAAAACAATATAATTTCATTAACAAACAGCGCATCTGCAGGGGCACACAACAGGGTTGCCAGCCGTCAATAAATTTATGGACAGTAAATAAAAAATAGCCAAAATTGAAATGTAACCCTTCTATTAATGCCAGGTGCCTGACAGAAGGGCCGGGTTCAGCTCCTAGAGGGTTCCTGTCAAGGATACAACCAGCTGGCTCAAGCCCCCACCCAGTGGCCTGGGACAATCTCACCCCACTTGCTGGGTGCCTGTAAGGCAGTTCTGCCCCCACCCCCACTCGCAAGCACAGAGTCTAAGATAGAAACAGCTTATTTAATTACCATAACCTACCCCAGGTTTACAGTGACAGATGCAGTGTATCTAAGCAAAGGAGAGACAACCCCCTTTAACAAGATACCATCCCCTTAGGCTATAGAACCAAGTCTCTTGCTGGGGCTCTTGGCCTTTACTCCACACACCGTGACAGGGTGTACCTCTTGCAGTGCAGTCCCAGACCCAGAGCGCACAGATACATCACGAGAGCAGTACTAGCTGTCCACTTGTCTGCAGCATCCCACTGACTGCCACTTGCTGGCTACTACACCTACCAGCCACCATCTGCTGGGGATTGCCCTGAGGCAGATCCCTGTGATTTCAGCTCTGCATGGCCTCAGCAGCTACTCCATGATTTCAGGTTTTAATACCTCCAGCATAGAGGCTGTGTCTACACTAGCCAAAAACTTCAAAATGGCCATGCAAATGGCCATTTAGAAGTTTACTAATGAAGCGCAGAAATACATAGTCAGTGCCTCATTAGCATGCAGGCAGCCACAGCACTTCGAAATTAACACAGCTTGCTGCCACACGGCTCATCCTGATGGGGCCCCTTTTCAAAAGGACCCCGCCTGCTTCAAAGTCCCCTTATTCCCATCTGCCCATAGGAGTAAGGGGACTTCAAAGTAGGCAGGGTCCTTTCAAAAAGGGGCCCCCTCAGGACGAGCCACGCAGCAGCGAGGCAGGTCAATTTCAAAGTGCTGTGGCTGGCCACATGCTAATGAAGCACTGAATATGCATGTCAGCACTTCATTAGTAAACTTCAAAATGGCCATTTGCACAGCCATTCCAAAGTTTGGGGCTAGTGTAGACATAGCCAGAGTTTCACAAAAACCCTCAAACCCAGTTCTATCATTCAACAGGTGGGCAGAGCTAGTCAAGCCAGGCTTATAGCTACATGGCCAAGGCACTTATCAGACTGACTCAACTCACACCCCTCCCCTCTTGTCTTACAATGCTTTAAACCAGGGAGCCCTGTGTAATCAATGCCTTATGCGGCTATGGCGACTGCCCTGTCTCCCACAACAACCCAGAGCATTGGTGAGATCTCACAACTCCCACACCGTGTCAGCATAAACTGTGATTTTACAACAATGTGTTTACAATAGACAAAGTCTCATGGCTTACTTGCTACCCATTAGGCTTTGCCTGAAAGGTATCACACATGCACACCTTTGCATTCTCACGCAAATGATCTCTGGGAGATACATTCCTCCCAGCCTCAGTATCACACATGCACCCCTCTGGATTCTCATGCAAATGGTCTCTGGGAGACACATTTCTCCCAGCCTTCAGCAGCATTGAGTTCCTGCTGCCACATTCTTTACAAAAAAAAATGGAGTCCCTAAATTTTGTAAAAGTGCAACAAAATTTCAAAAAACAGCAAATATGCTATGGCAATTAAATTTCTTCTGTGCTTTTCCAGCCATTTTACTGCGGTGCAGTGCAAATTGAACATTTCAGTTGTTTATTTTGCTCAGAGGTGATGTAACATGAGTCACATGATGTTATCATCTACATTATCCTGCTGAGTTAGCACCAGCACATTAGCAACTTATGTAACTTAATATTGTTTACCATTAAAGTCTACAGTGTCAAAATCTATGGAAAGAATGGATTTTCACTTTTGACCATTTATGTAATCTTAATATAGTGTAAAAATTATGTCCACAAAATTTTTCTGTCCATAAATTTTTCCTATTTTGTCCATAAATGAAACTTCTGTGTGTTTGCAATCCTGGTACACAACCACATTAGCTTCATCATTCTTCTTCCTACAATCTCCTCTCAGCATATGTCTTCCTGCACCATTAACCCGGCTGATCAGCTCTCACATCTGACTTTGGGTTTGCTTAACCCAAATGCAAATAATGCTACAGTAAAGCCGTACTTATGTTAGTGTCCTCCTTAGTCTGCATGTACCTGTGTGCGATTGCAATATATCCAATAGACCTTTGTGCAGAGATGATGTGGAATTCCTTCTCAGTCAACTGTGGAAGAACTCATCTGTTCTTTGGAACAATTAAGTGAAGGGCTTTGGAGAACAATTAACGTTCAAGTGACTGAGCCTGCACCCTTGATGAATACATGAGTAGGTTTTAGCCAAAGTTAAAACAAAACTAAGCCAAGTGAGATATCCCAAGCTTTGAGCAGCCCCAAATCCATACCAGAAGGTGTGTGTGTGTGTGTGTGTGGATGGGAAGGAGTATTGGAGCAATATATAGTTTCACAATGCATTGGAGACATGAGAGAGTACAATCATGAAGATTCTTACCTTGAGACAGCATCTGAGTAGAGTTTTCTCTGGAACCACTAAAAGCCACCAAGCTGTGGGACTACAATTTAGGTCAAATGATAGTGGCTTGTAAGTGCTTCTGTTTAAACCTTTACACAGCATGAACAAGTGTCAAAATTCATTACTAAAAAGATGTCAGCTACCGAGTGAGAAACAGCTAAACGCTGGTTGGTTGGATTGTTCTGATTCCGGATTATCTGGTTTTGAGACTTTCTTGGCCAGAGAAAGTAAGGGAGTGTTTTAATTGTGGGTAGGACAATACTAGACAGACAGAGATAGATTTAAAATCACAACGTATGGAAAGAAGGAAAGGGAAGAGGGAATGCATAGGGAGGTAAAATGAGCTGACTGGCTAAAAGCAAAGGTTGGCATCATAAGACTTCGAAACCAGTTCCCAGAGTGTAAAAGCTCACTTGAAGTTGGGACTTAAGTGATATTTAGTTCTTCAGCTGGACAATTTCTTCAGCTAGTTTGCTTTATTTAAGTTTCAGCTTTGGAATCATGTGAGACTTGAAAGTATGAGGCCTAAATCTTCTAGTTAGAAGGCAAATAAAAAGAACCCAAAAGCATCTTACATGTAAAATTATTGTTTCTCATACATTGTGTTTTAAACTTATTTTGGAAGTTGAAAGTCAAGCTGAGATATTTTGACCATCTTTCATGTTTTACCACTTGTAGCACTAGCACAATTGAATTTTGTTGCATAGGTGAAACTGTAACTGAAGTGTCTATTTCTGTACACCTCAAGGTAAAAATTCTGATTTTGGAATTTAGTTAACTAGTGTATTAATACACAAGCTAAATAGAATCTATTAGCTCTCTCTCTTAGCTGTGTTGTCTCTGTGGGACTAGCAAATCAAATATAGTACTAGATTATTTTTATTGATAAAGCAGACAGCTGTGACTTTGCGTAACCAGAGAGCAGATTAGTTGACCCAGTAGAAAAATATGCTGGCAGCTCTGGGTGTTATGGACACTCTGCTCACCAGCTGGGCAGCACCTAAACCTCTCATGGGCAGTTGCCCAAACACTGAGCTTATAGGGAACACTGCTTGCCAGCTAGATATGCTTCTCTTTAAGCAACAGTAACAACTTGGTCCTTTTTTCCCTTCAGTCTCTCAATTACCCTGGAACCTTCCCAAAACTTCTCCTCTGGCACAAGACTAGGTGTGAAAAATTTCAGTGAGGAATCAGAGGACCAACCTTGTCAGCTGCTGAGCATCTGTCACATGCTGTGGGACATCCTCAACTTTGCTTAGCTTCAACTGCTGGTTTAAACAGAATGTTAGTGGGAGAAAAATCAAGTTTGGGATGAAAACAATCTTGTATCTTAACTATGGCATTACTAGTGAAATGCAGGAATTTATTCTTACTCTCATCACTTCTCTATTTTTTTCCACTAAGGCAGTGGTTCCCAAACTTTTTCCAGTCATGGAACACTCGGACATCATGGCACTCTCCGAGGAACACTGTATGTCTTTTACATCATCATATTATAAGGAACGTTACTAATAGAAAATATTTCATAGTAATATTAATTAAATTATTGTATGGTAAATAGAACTCAACAAATAATTATGAAACCAGACATTAACAAAACACATATAAAATTGGTTACTGTGTAGTCATTTCAAGAAAACTGTAAAATTGAGAAAATTCCATCACACGTTTTTTGTTTTTCTTCCCCCTGGGAAGGCGGGAAGAGACCACCATTACTCAATTTCAATGGCAGAACACTTTGCCATAGCTCACAGAACACTGGTTTGGGAATCACTGCACTAAAGCATTCCATGCCTATGAAAAATAAACTCAAATTTCCTTATATTTTCACAGCTCATCTTTGAGTGTTTTTCTAAAATACAGGGTTTATCCCAGTGTCCTTTTCTGGGCAAAAATCCTGCTGTAGTCAATGGGAGTTTTGCATCAGTAAAATGGCTACGAGGGATGTAGCCCTTCCTAACCATGCTGGTTGTACAAGGACTCTCATCTACAAACTCCTTTTCAAATTTCCCTGTTTGAGATTCCCTGTTCACTTACAGCTCTAGCTCCTCATTAACCACACCAGGGAAGGGTGATCACAAAGCTGACTGAGGCTGATCAAAGATGATCAAGGGTGATAAATGAAACAAATATCAGAGGGTTAGCCTATCGAAACAAAAAGCAGTCAAGTAGCATTTTAAAGACTAGCAAAATAATTTATTAGGTGAGCTTGCGTGGGACAGACCCACTTCTTTAGACCTTAGCCATACCAGAACAGGCTCAATACTTAAGGTACAGAGAACCAAAAACAGTAATCAAGGAGGACAAATCAGAAAAAAAATGATCAAGATGAGCAAATCAGAGGTGGGGGTGGGAAGGTCAAGAATTAGATTAAATCTAATCTAAATCTAAATCTAATTCTTGACCTTCCCACTCCCCACCCCTCTACTCTCTGATTTGCTCACCTTGATCATTTTTTTCTGATTTGTCCTCCTTGATTACTGTTTTTGGTTCTCTGTGCCTTAAATATTAAGTCTGTTCTGGTACGGCTATGGTCTGAAGAAGTGGGTCTGTCCCACGAAAGCTCACCTGATAAATTATTTTGCTAGTGTTCACAGTGCTACTTGACTGCTTTTTGTTTTGATAATATATAGACTAGCACGGCTCCCTCTCTGTCACAATTCAACATGCAGGGTTAGCCTAGTTAGTCTGTATCTTCAAAAACAGCAAGAAGTCCTGTAGCAGCTTATAGACTAACATATGATGATATTGGCCCACATCCTAAGTGACTGAGCTGAGCTTGTCAACTCTGGCCCTCCTCTTGACTGGGACTTTCTCCTTTTCATAAGACCATATATTTAAACCCTTCTCTGGAACACCCCACCCCCTACCACTCATGCAGCTGATGAAGCAGGTCTTTGCCCAAGTAAGCTTATGGTCCAAAATATCTGTTAGTCCATAAGGTGCCAATGAAACAAAGACTCAGACAGTCCCCAGACATACAACTCTGACTGATACAGGTCAACTTTTAATCATTAACTTTTGTTTGGCAATATATAACAGAAACAATTACATTTTTAAAGTTCTGCAAAGTGCAATTATACCCACCCAAAAGTATCAGCATTGTAGATAGGGAAAAGCAATCTTGGATGGGGCTGAGGAGGACGGACTGCAGGATATCACAGCACTGGATCCAAATTTTGGTTCTGAGTTAAATCCCGAGCTGATGAGGCTTATCTTCCAATCTTAATTCAGATGCAGTCAACATCTTCTAAGAACAGTTGTTTTGTTAAAGATTTTGGCTAGAAGGGACAAAAAAAAATCACACTAGAATACCTCATCTTCTGAGACTACCGTAATCCTAAAGCGAAAGTTTTTGAGAAGGATATGGGTTGCTAAGAATTATTTACTCAGCCTTCATGTAGATTAGCTATTGCAGAAAAATAAGAAAATGCAGATAGGCTGTTAGCTATCTTGCATATTCTCATGCATCACTTTCATTTCAGAGTAAAAAAGAAAATGGCTAATAACAGTGGTATTTCCAAATCACTGTAAGCAAACAGATCATTTCAGGAGAGTTAAAGCTGATGATCTGCTTAAACTTTTCCCCAAACACAGTGTGAGGAGACTAAAGATGTTTTAAAAGTGGAAATGCTGTTGTTCAATTCTTCTTCATAGTATTTTGCTCAGGAAACACAAAAAAGGTATTGAAAGATACTTGCTCTTTTACTTAGGAATGTTTTTGTTGTTACTGCCCCACTGTGGCTCATCCAAATATCAGTGCAGGGCTGTTGTTTTTTTCCGCTTGAGCGGACGTTTGGAGAGGGGAAAGAAAGCAAAGGAGCCTTCCTATATTTATTCAGTCTGCCTTGCTAGTGAGCTACAGTTATAGGCAAACACAGCTGTAATCCATGATCACATTTTCTTTTGAGTCCTTATTAAAAGGTGATTGTATCCCTCTTTTCAATGTGTGTGTTTTCCACTTATAAATAACACTTTTAGGCTACGTCTACACGTGAAGCCAACATCGAAATAGCTTATTTCGACGTAGCAACATCGAAATAGGCTATTTCGATGAATAACGTCTACACGTCCTCCAGGGCTGGCAACGTCGATGTTCAACTTCAATGTTGCGCGGCACCACGTCGAAATAGGCGCTGCGAGGGAACGTCTACACGCCAAAGTAGCACACATCAAAATAAGGGTGCCAGGAACAGCTGCAGACAAGATCACAGGGCGGACTCAACAGCAAGCCGCTCCCTTAAAGGGCCCCTTCCAGACACAGTTGCACTAAACAACACAAGATACACAGAGCCGACAACTGGTTGCAGACCCCGTGCCTGCAGCATGGATCCCCAGCTGCCGCAGCAGCAGCCAGAAGCCCTGGGCTAAGGGCTGCTGCCCACAGTGACCACAGAGCCCCGCAGGGGCTGGAGAGAGAGCATCTCTCAACCCTCCAGCTGATGGCCGCCATGGAGGACCCAGCAATTTCGACGTTGCGGGACGCGGATCGTCTACACGGTCCCTACTTCGACGTTGAACGTCGAAGTAGGGCGCTATTCCTATCCCCTCATGAGGTTAGCGACTTCGACGTCTCGCCGCCTAACGTCGAAGTTAACTTCGAAATAGCACCCGACGCGTGTAGCCGCGACAGGCGCTATTTCGAAGTTAGTGCCGCTACTTCGAAGTAGCGTGCACGTGTAGACACAGCTTTAGATAGCAAGAAATAGAGGGAGATGGATCCCAAGAACAGGAATATCATTGTCGTAATAGGGAGAGTGAATACTGGCGAGTAATTCATAAATGATGACATCTTTAATGAATGATAATATCCTCCTGGGTTTGTAAGCATGTTTTCTACTTCAGGCTTGCTATACAAATCTCTTCTTTGCTATGGCTTATTCCTAGGGTGACCATATCGCTCTGTCCCAAATACAAAACAGGGAGATATGAGGGGGAGGTGTGGCTCCTCCTGGCTACACCAAGCCCCAGGGAGCTGCCCGCCCCTGCAGCCTGGAGCCCAGGAGAAGCAGTGTCCGTGGCCACTCCCAACCCCAGAGCCCCGGGGAAGTGGCGGTCGTGGGTGCCCCTGGAGGCCAGGGAAGCAGCAGCCATGGTCACTCCCGGCCCTGGGGAAGCAGTGGCCATGGGCACCCCCGGCCTTGAGGAAGCAGCCAACGTGGACACTCCCACTCCCGCCTCCATCTCCCAAGAGCCTAAATACAGGACGGGTAGTCCCTTTTAAAAAATAAGTTGGGACACCATTTTGGCATCCCAAATACGGGACCATCCGGCCCAATACAAGATGGATGGTCACCCTATTTATTCCTGAAGGCAATTTCTAGGTGTACACTGTGTTCTGGGCATAATGCTATAATATATTAGATTTTTGGTTACATCAAAGCATTGAACTGACAACCAGAAATTTCATAGAATCAGAAAACCATAGAGCTGGAAGGGATCTCAGGAGGTCCTGTAGTTCAGCCTTTCAAGCAGGATCAACCCCAACTAAGTCATTCCAGCCAGGAACTTGTCAGGCTGGGACTTAAAAACCACTCTAGGCAATGCATTCCAGTGCTTCACCACCCTTCCAGTGAAGTAGTTTTTCCTAATGTCCAACCTACTCCTCTCCTTCTGTAACTTCAGACCTTCTGTAACTTCTCTTTCGAGCCCCACTTCAGGAAGTTGAAGGCTGCTGTTAAATCACCCTTCAGTCTTCTCTTCTGTAAACTAAACAAGCCCAAATCCCTCAGCCTCTCCTCATAGGTCATGTGCTCTAGCCCCTTAATAATTTTTGATGCCCTCCACTGAACCTGCTACAGCACATCCACATCCTTTGTATATTGGAGGGCCCAAAACTGGACACAATATTCCAGATGTGGCCTCACCAGTGCTGAATAGAGGGGAACAACTACTTCTCTAGATCTGCTTGAAATGCTCCTACTAATGCACCCAATATATGCCTTTAGCCTTCTTGGCCACAAGGGCACACTGTTTACTCATATACACCATAACTCCTAGGTCTCTTTCTGCTGTATTGCTCTTTAGCCTGTCAGTCCCCAGCCTATAACAATGCTTGGGATTCCTCCATCCCAAGTGCAGGACTATACATTTCTCCTTGTTGAACCGCATCAGATTTCTTTTGGCCCAATCCTCCGATTGATTCAGGTCACTCTGGATCCTATCTCTACCCTCCAATTAATCTACCCCTCCTCCTAGATTAGTGTTATCTGCAAACTTGCTGACGGTGCAATCCAGTCCCTCATCCAGGTCATTAATAAAGATGTTGAACAACAGCAGCCCCAGAACTGAGCCGTGGGGCACTCCGCTTGAAACCAACTGCCATCCAGATATTGAGCCATCGACCCTATCAGTTGGGCCTAATCATCAAGCCAGCTTTCTATCTACCTTATAGTCCATGGATCCAATCCGTACTTCCTCAACTTGTGGGCAAGAATGTTGTGGGAGACTGTATCAAAAGCTTTGCTGAAAGCATGTTATATTTCCTTTGTTTTCGCTTATATCCATCATGCATGGCACTTGTGGCTGCCACTAGATACAATGGGCCCAATTCTCCTGTGCTGGGGGACTTTGGGGTGCACTACCACATCAATCTGTTCCCCAAAGCCAGAGGATGCAAAGTCTCTGCTCTGTACCACTTTGCTGCCAGAATAGGAGTGGAAGGGGATTTGTCTGGAATACTCCAAAGCCATGCTGATCTCTACCAGCCATTGTGGACTCCTGGGCCTGTTTGCAGTGAGCATAACTTAGAGTAGTTCTGTACTACTCTAACACAGCACAGAGGGCATGGCCCTTTTATAGCACATGAGTAGGCTCAGGGGAGAGCAAGAATGAGTTTTAAACTACCTTTGCATGCCACTTCCTTCTCCTGTCCCCTCCTCGCTGCATTTGCACAATCCTGCCAACCACAGCTTAGTTGCAGCAAAGGATGTATCTCAAGATACAGTAAGGTCTCAGAATACATGAGAGTTCTGTTCCACGCACCCTCGCGTAATCTGGATTTCACATACGTAGGGGTCCAGCTTTTTCCCCAGTGGAAAGCAGCAGAAAGGTAAGTCTTGGGCTGGGGTGGGGGGACAGTTGGGGAGGGTTAAGTCTGGTGGTGGTTTAGGGCCATGGGAGGTGGGGGAGGCACTAAGCCTGGGGTGGGTTAGGGCTACAGGGGGTTGAGGGGTGGAGTTGAGCCAGAGCTGCATGTGGGGGTGGTGAGCTGGAGACCTGCTTGAGCGGTGAGCCAGGCCACAAGGGGTTTGAACCAGAGCATGGCAGGAGTTGTGAAGAGGAGCCAGAGCTGGGCGCAGGGGCTGAGCTGGAGCTGCATGCGGGTGGTGAGCTGCAGGTGGGTTGGACTGAGGCTGGGGAGGTTGAGCCAGAGTCTAGCCTGAGGAGTGGTGAGCTAGAGCCAGAGGCAGGGGTGGGGGTGAGCAGGAGCTATGCACGGGTGGTGAGCGGAGCTGTGGGAGGTGCTGAGCCGGGGCCGTGCAGATCTGGGGGGGTTGAGACAGGGCCAGGGGGAAGCAAGTTAAGTGCAACTGGAAATTGTGTATCTCCAGGGTTTATTGTAGAAATTGGGGTCAGCCGAGTAACAGTGGGGTCGTGTACTCTGGTTCACATACCTGAAACTTGACTGTATTTCTGAGATGAAGCTGATGAAAACGGGGAAAATGTCTTTTGATTCCTAATTGGTTCTCGTGTACAACTAGGGAGACTGTTACAAAATACTAAGTTGCCCTTTCGCTGACCTTGATTTGGAACTTCACAGCCTGTCATGCATTGACTGGATTCAAAAGCGCAGTGATCTTACCTGCCTATTCTGTGCTCCATCTACACAAGATGGCGGAAATCTTTCATTCTCATAACACGCAGGCTACCCCTGAATCATATTTCCTGTTGTAGTTTATGGGGCTGAGCACAGGTAGTACTTAACTTTTTTGACATTGTTAATATTGAACCTAAATCTCCCTTGTTGTAGATTAGCTAATTACCACTTGTTCTTCCTTCAGGGGATATAGAGAACAATTGCTCACAGTTCTTTTTATAACAGGCTTTTACACATCTGAAGACTATTCTCACTCTCTCTTCAGCCTGCTTTTCTCGAGACTATCTCATCTTGTTTGTTTGTTTTAATGTGGCCTTCAGCACTGGTCAGGTTTTCTACACCTTCGTATAGTTTTTTGTTGATGTCCTATGGACTCCCTCCATTTTGTCCACCGCTTTCTCAAAGAGCAGCAACCAACACTGGATACAACCTCTGCATCCTGAATTTCAATTGTGCTTATAACTGTCTAAGCAGAATGTTTACATTTCCCTTCAACCCATATTGGAGTGCTTTTCTTGTTTTCTGGATGCATCAGCATGGCAGGATACCAGGCATCCTCCTTCTCTTACAGAGATTTAGCTAGGATGCAGTGTGGAAGGACTGCCTAATGTGGCAACTTGCTTTGAGAAATGCTCACTACGTTTCCATATCAAACTACTCAAGCATTGTATCCATCTTTCTCAAGAGAATGAAAAAAATTGTTTGAAATATTCTGTACTTTTCAACATTGGAAAAGTCTGTACCTCGCTTTGATATTAGGATGCTCTGTTAATAGGTTTATTTGCAGAAATTTGTCACTGATGCATGCAGCCAACTTTCAACTGGGAGTTTCTGCCTGGTACATGGGAGAAGAAACATCATTTGGTGCTCCATTGTCTGGTTTGCAATTCACGTGTAACTGGGGCTTTTATTAATGGAAACACTTAGATGGTGGAGCATCCTTACCCTCTGCTGGGCTAGCTTTTCATTAGGGGAGAACATTTTGAATAACTCAGTGGGACAGCAGAAGTCAAGGCACTACAATAATGGGTGGAGCTGGCCAGCAGAATCAGCAATAATTGAGGTGTGCAAAAGACGACAGAAAAAGGAGTCTATTCAGCCCATCCAACGGGAGTGCATGCATGCAGTACTCCCATAAGCGCTAATATATCCAATGAAGCTACAATGCACCCATGGTAGAGATATGGCTAGGGATAGGGGAGCTCAATATTTGGAACATTATAAGAAGAGATAGGCAATTTAAAGTTTGGTAAATACACCTGAAAGTGGAAGACTTTAGAAACTTGGTTTACTTAGCTTCTCAAAGAGAAAGTTAAGTACCCTGTGGAAACTATACCCAATGCAACAAGCTTCAAAGCTAACAGACAGAGGCTGGATGAATGAAATGAGAGCAGGCGGTCGGCCTGATCCCTGCTGCTGTCCAGTCCCCCAGGACACACTGAACCATGTGGGCTAACCTAAATGTGGGGAACTGGCCCTTCCATAGGATGGTTGGAGTAGTCACCACTGCCCCCATCCCCAAGCACAGGTCCCAGGCAGCCATCCTGAGCCATCTTATTAACAGGGCAGCTCGGTGTAGCAGGGATTTGAATGTGATCCCTCCTCTCCCAACCTCCAGGTTAACATCATTCTCTCTCTTTGTGGACCCATGTTTATTCAAGTATTTTATATATTGTGGAAAAGCATCCAAAAGGAGAGATGATAGCCTGCTGTGTAGGGCACTTACCAGGCAGCTGGGATCCCTCAACTCAAGTTCCATAGAAGGCTCAATTGGGAATGTCCAGGTTTTCTGCACCCTATTGAGAACACTAACTGAGGGGCTTAAGTTAATATAGTAGATTATATTAGGTCCTCTTCCTCCACCTGTTTTGTGAAATTTGCCCTTTATTTCCTTTGTTTTTGTTTAAGTTTTCAATGGCAAGCAGTGAAATGAGAGCAGTATGTGAGGCAAGTTAAGCTATTCCCTCAGGCAGCTTGTCTCTTTGATGTCCTGGGACCAACATGGCTACAGCAACACGGCATATAGGAAAATGAAATGCTTCACTGCAGGTCAAACAAAGTGTCCTACTGACTTGTATTATTGAATTATTTCTGAATTTACAGCTTAGATTGAAGTCAAACCAATTTTTATTGTTATTTTTCAGAACTGCTAGCAACCAACCAAAGAATCTGTTTCATCCAACTATGCATGTAACACCCCATGAAAACCAAGAAGTCCTATGGCACTTTATAGACCACAGATATATTGGAGCATAAACTTTCGTGGGCAAAGACTCACTTCATCTGGTGAATCTTTGCCCACAAACGCTTATGCTCCAATATATCTGTTAGTCTACAAGGTGCCACAGGACTTCTCATTTTTTTTTGGATACAGACTAACACGGTTACCCCTCCAATACTTGATTGCATGTAAGTACCTGGTAGGCGGGCTTACCCAAGGATGTGATAGATTCTAGCCATGAACCCTCTGACAGAGTGTCAGCATCTGTGCTTGAAAAAAGTGGCAGATGTTTCACCTTGCCCTTTCTTAGAACTCAGCCTGAATGAAGCAGAATGCCTCTGGAGATGGCTGTCTTTTCCCAACCTTCCCTGATTCATGTGTCTGAATGTTTCCAATCCAACTGTCAGCTCAAAGGAGAGCATACACCCATAGTAAAGACTCGGCACACACAAATTCCACATTTTTGCAAGTCTCAGGAAGAGGATGAAGAAGAGCAGCCAGAGATAAGACACTCAAGAAGAGGAGCATGAAGGGAGACAGGCATAAGGCAGAGAGAAATTAGACGATGAAGAAAAGAAATGTCAACTGTCTTCATGTGTAACATAAATTAAAAATATGAGTTCTGTGAACAAGGCTATAAGCATATTGTGGGTATTCTGGTGAATTAGAGGCAATTTAAGCTCTGTTATTTGGTTAATTACAATGTCACCAAAATCACTTGATATGAATAACTTGATAATTTACAGCAATCTACAATATTCATTCACTCTCACTGTTGCGCATATCATAAAAGAGCAAACAAATGCCATCACACGTGACTTGGTATTTCTTATATTTTCAGCATGGGGAAGAGCAAAGTATTTCTACCATATTAAGGTAGTGTTACCCCAGCTGTTGACTGAAAAATTCAGAAATACCTATGTGACTTAGGAGGCTGGATCTCATTCCAAAATCAATTTAGACATTCAAGAATTTAAGCATCAGAGAAACCCACACCAATGCTCAGCAGTCTATTCCTCCACAGAGTGCTGTAAGCTCAGGCAATATTAAAATTTCACAGTTTGGGGACATTTTCATAGTTTCTACACCTTCTCTGCAATTATGATTAACACATGACCCTAATTTATGGTACATTGCCTTAGTTTTATACATATTTTGATAGAAACTTTTTAAAAAAGTAATAGACACCCAGATTCCCGCTCTGTGTTCCTTTGGCCAGAGGTCACTACTACAGAGTTGGAATCTTTCCTTTGCAATGGACTCAGCTGGTGAGATAATGTTTCAGATTTAGTCTACTCAACAGATAATCACAGGAAAAACAGCATCTTTCTATCACCTGCCTGAGTCTAGCTAACTGTTTGTGGAGGTTTTTCCCTCCCTGTGGACCTGACATCTGGACAGTTCCCTGTCTCTCAGACCTGTGACGAGCTCTGTAGGTGCTCTCTGGGAGTTGTGTCTGCAGGTTAAAAGTGGCTCCCGTTTCTTCAAATCATTTTATCCCCCTTGCAAAGGCACCTCATGCCAACTAGCATCTTTAGTTCTCTCCTTTTGGTGTTTCTGTAATGTTAGACTCATAGGGTATTTGTCTCCAGTGCCCATTAGTTCTGGGCTGACCCATCATACTCTGATCCCTATTTCTCTAATTGTCAGACATCTCTTCTCAGCAGTATCTCCATCCTTCTGGCTGCAACAGGTCTTCTCACACTGGCAGCAGGAATTTGGTCCTGCTTCATGCTACCAGTGTGCTAGACTGTTTTGGCACCCCTGTGAATGGGATATTAGTGGGTGCCAAAAATACAAGCAGTGTCTGAAGAAAAAGTCTTGTGTAAGAGTCTGTTTTTCCCAGCTGATTCCAGCTTACCATTACTCTGTGGGTATGCTGGTCACAGTCCAATCTGCATGCACATTTCTTGAATTCTTCTGAGGCAAATTGGGCTCTGTTGTCAGTGAATTAATTCAGTTTCTGGAATGGTATATCTCAGAAATCACAAATCACTGACCTGCTTCTCCTACCACAAAGGGACTCAACCTCCCCAAAATCTGAATATTAGTTCACAGTACCCAACTATTGTGTTTTCCTTGAAAGTAAATAAGCACACTCCCACTTTTTCCCTATGGTCAGTTGGGCAATTCATGTGGTAATGGATTTTTTTTACAGTGCTTATCACAGGAACGGCAGATGTGATATCCTTCATCAGAATTGTGTGGAGTTATTCTCAGCCAGTAAACACACTCTTGAACCCATTTAAAGCAACTGTAAATGCCCAGATGTGAGGAAGATATATTTTGTAGCATCCTTATCTGACGCTGTGAGGGTAATGCATCTCTGTCCTCCAAACATGATTCTGTTCTGTGCACTCAGCTCATCTTTCATTTGAAGATGTGGTTCTTTTCGTACTGGTACTTAGCTTTTATCTTCTGGCCATCCTGCTGGTATCAATCTCTTGACTGCTTGTAGTTTGATGTCCTTTTCTGTAGCCCCTTTGATTTCCATCAGCTTTGTTGAAACTAGGACACAATTCAGCATGTTAATGGATTCAGTGTCCTGATTCCATTCCCCCACTTCACTTCTGCTGGCTATATATGCCCTGAATTTCCACCCCGCCTCCCCAAATGTGACTCAAACTGCATGGGGTGACACAGATTGGACATCTAGCCAGAGAATGGACTGGCTAGCTCCTGTAACCATCCTGGACAATATCTAATCGCTATCTGGTAGCACTGCAGTCATGTCAGCACACACTGTAGTCACTTTGGAGAGCTAAGAAAGGGCTTCGACACGACTGTGTCTAGGGATACGTCTACACTACAGCAATATTTTGAAAGAAGTTCTTCCAGAAGATCTCTTCAGAAAAAAAAAAGACTTTTTTGAAAAAGAGTACATCCTCACACAAAAAAAGTGTATCAAAAAATCAATCCACTCTTTCGACAGAGAGCATCCACACAACCCCTGCTCTTTTAAAAGAATGGGCAGTGGATTGAAAAATCTGCTTTCAAAAAAAAAGTGTGCATGCCCCGGAGCATGTACATACATTTTTTTTTCCAAAAGAATCTTCTGGAAAAAGATGCTCTGTCTCATTTGGGAGAGGAAGAGGACTGTATAAAAAGTGCTACATTCTTTTAATTTCAGACCAAAAGAGCACATTTCGTGTGTAGACGCTCTGCAGGTTCTTTTGGATAAGGCCCATTTTTTTTCTAAAGAATTTGCTCGTACAGATGCAAACTAGGGTTTTGTGTCTGATGGCACTACTGGTGAACTCCATTCAACAGCCCAAAACTCTTTGCTATTAGTGGCTCACCTGCCCGATGGTACTTCAGAACAGGGGCCCTGGTTACCATTTGTTTCAGCATTATGTCAAATGGTTTATGCTGGGGACATGGCCAGTACCACTCAGCATCCTGCCTGATGAGCTGCTGTGTGGATCCCCCTACCACAGCCAGGCACTTGGACGGAAAATGTTTCATTCCTCTGATTTGCTCTACCTCCTTCACATAGATTGGATCTAGTGTTTTTCTTTCTCCATCTTGTTTGGGGTCTGCTTTCAGTCCCCTCCTGCAAATCTATGAAACCTCATGCTGCAGTTTGTCACATTCTGTAGGGATTCAGTTTTACATGTTTGTCCCTGCATCATTGTAGAAAAGCCTGAGGAGTTCTGTGCTATGGTTCCCTACACCTACACTGAAGGCATCATTTTACCTAAGGCACTCTACCCAGCAGTGGGGAAAGCATTTTGTGAGGCTATGGCAAGCTTCAGGGGAGTGCAGACCTCTTTGCCTTGTTTGCCAATTAAGTAAATAATAGTTTTCCCATTCTGCTTTGACTGGGTCCATCCCTGGGCTTGGTCTGTGTCTGCAGGGATCATAGGGCTCAGACCAAATTCAGTGGCTCACGCTGCCAGCTGCTGCATGCACAAAACTCACCGCTAAGAGGCTGTCACCATGTTTCATTCACTAAGACTGAAGCTGAATACAGGGTAAGTTGGACAAATGGGAGATCATGGAATTCTATATCCACGTGGCAGTATTGCTTCCAGCTCACCTCCTCCCATTGTTCCTTGGGGTCCCTCAACCACAGACCCTCTGACTCCAGTTCTACTAACCATGATACAAGAGCTGCCATAGACAGGTGGGTAGCAGAGCCTAGCTTCTACCACATAACTGGGCATATGAACAAGTTAATGGTGCATTTCTCACTGTTGACACAGAACTATCTGTGACACATTGGGGCAAATGTTTGTTTTAGACTTACTTGCAAGCAAATACTGAAAACATGTTGAGATGCTTAATAAATAATTCTGGAGGGAACTTAACAGCAATCCGTAAAATCCATAGCCTTGCTTTCAGTTCTTATTAGTCGTCATGAGGACTGTCTTCCAAGATAGTGAGGGAATTATCATGGTTGACTACATTACACTTAAACCCAGCACTATATTTACCTGCTGTGCAATCTGCAATAAAATATGAAAAGTATATATTATGGCACACTCTTGCATCCCTAAGGCCTTTTCTGAGTGGCTTACAATGTCTAGTTTAGTTTATATTGTGCTTAAAATTTGGCAGAGATGTAAACGGGTAGGCATGTTTTACTTTCAACTCAGATAAGTCATTTTGTCAAGCTACAGCTAACTCATGCCCTGTCTTACATAGCTGTGCAGATTAAGGTTTCTTGCTTCTCTGTGCAGCAATGTCAGCCTAGCTCTTGGTCTAGTTCTGGTATGGAGCACAGTCTCTGCTTGGATTTACTCCCTTTTGTGAGCAAATGGGAGAAGTGGATGAAGATGGTAGGGACAGTATAGAATGTTTGTTCTGCCCCGATGCACTGTCCAGCATACCCGGGCTGGTAAGAGGAGGAAGGGAGTAAGCTATACTCTATACATGGATCTTGAAGCTTATATAGCCACCCTGCTCACTGTACAAGGCCGGGGTCCTAGGAAAAAAGTAGTATGTGATCATGTAATTGACAATCACATCATAATGCATATATACCAAATGCCCTAATTAAGATTGTACAAACAACCATAGCTCTGATATTTCATAAGCTGTGAGAGCTTGTCTTTGTAACCTTAATTTTTCTGTTATGTCATACTTAATAAAACTGTTGTTTTTTCAAAGAAAACAGTAAAAATAATTCTACTTTTTCTACAAACTTATGCAGAAATTGCATAATTTTCACATATTGAAAGAAATTGCATCATTTCTATGAACTTAAGTAATGCTGTAGCTCTTGAGGTAGAAGACTTAGCTGAAGTGCTGAAAGTTCAAACCCTGCCTTACAGGATTTGAACTTTCAGCGCTTCAGTCCAATCTGCTACCTCAAGAGCTACATGATTAATTGCATAAGTTAGAAGCAGAAGAAAGGGTTGTTTTCTTTTTTTCCCTTCCCTGTTCCCGCACTGAAGAAAAGATTTGTCCTTCAGTCTTCACAACATTCACAGCCCACTGGTTCCAACCACTACTGCTGTTGCTCTGGCAGCTAATAGACATTCCCAGTACTCTCATGACAGCAATGTGGGCACAGACTTAGGGTTTGTCCACACAGGAAAATGTACCAGGAGAACAATAATGAGATAACTTACTGCTCTGGTTATACTGATATGTATGGACACACTTGTTCTGGAGTAAGAGTTAGATCTTCCAGCTTAGCTTTATACTGCTTTCAAATTTTCCACATCCTCCATGACTGAACTGACCTCGTCAACTCTGGGCCTTCTCTTAGCTGGGACTCCCTCCTTTTCATTAGCCTATAAATTTAGACCCTCCTCTGGAACCCCCCACTCATGCATCTGGCAAAGGGGGTCTTTGCACACAAAAGCTTATGCTCCAAAATATCTGTTAGTCTATAAGGTGCCACAAGACTTTGTGTTGTTTTTGAAGATACAGACTAACTCAGCTATCCCTCTGATATTTGTCAAATTTTCCTGAGTAACAAACAAGAGAAATGAAATAGTGATTTTCAACAGTTGTCTCAACAATCCTGAATGGAAATCCTAGAACCAAAGAAAAAGCACCTTCCTAACTGTAGGGCATCTCTTTGATGAATTTCATAGGCTTGTGGCAAACAATTCAGGTGCCAGGTCTTTTAAACAAAAGTCAAAAAGAACAGTTATAATGGCAAGTATTAGGAAATCTAACTATAATAGTTGCAACTAGTTCTCTCCCTGCTTACAATAGTTCCTAGAAACCCCACCCCTACTCTAAAGAACTTTTTATATAAACAAGGCCAACAAAAGTTGGGAGGGAAGTACAGACAATTAGAGCCTAAGTGGCTTGCCCAAGTCCATACAGAACATGAACAGCAGAGGCAGAAAACAAAGGACAGGTCTCCTAGCTGCCATTCTACTTTCTTATCTATGAAGATCATGCTTGCTCTCAAAATATTATCAACTGCTTGTAATTCAGACATGTAATCAATTTCACAAGACACTAAAACCCAACAAAGCAAAATGTTAAACATTCTGGAATTAAAAGTGCTTGACTTGTCAAACACTGGGGTTTAGAAATTGGTCTATGATTTTAGCGCATCAAATAATAATATAAAATATCTGTAAAGATGGTCACCTTGATATATACCCTAACAAGAGATCCTGGACTACCACTGAAACCTAAAGCCTAAAAGAAACATCTGATATGTATTTGAAGAATATTTTGTGTATCATTTAAGTCTTAATATTAGCGTAATGTACTTCGCAATGATGGCTACATATCACTGTTTCTTTATAGCATAGCTGGTTTAAACTGCCTTTCAGATTTCCAAAGCAAATCAGCAAAAGATGGTGGCAGAAGAGAAGCTTAGCATGAAAGCCTGAAAATTGGCAGCACAACAAAGAAAAGGGAGAAATTAAGAAGTGCATACACAGTTTAAACCTGCACATTTATTTCCTTTACACTATACACAAATTTACTAAATTTAATATAAATGAGGCACTTGGACTGAACACAGATCTGGGAGGCAGAGACAGGGGCTCTATTACTGACTTTTCCACTTACTTGCTTTGTGACTTTGGGCAAGTTGTTTAGGATAGTGACTTAGGCATCCACACTCCAGTTACATTTGTGGCCAATTCCCAGTGAAAGTTAGTGGAATGTGAGTCACTGGTATAGTTAGAGTGGTAAACAAAGCCCCTGTTTTTTATATACATATATATGAGCTTATATAGATCATTCTGGTTCAGGAAGGGGAAGCTATACCCATATAAATCAGCTTTATATGAATACAAAAAGAATCCAGACTATTACTTTCACTGATGTAATTATACCTGCAATAGATACTCACACATCTAACTGATAGGCTACGTCTATGCTAAACAGTTTTGTAGACAAACTGGGGTTTTGTAGACAAATTCTGCAGAGAGTCTACACACAAAATGTATTTTGTTGACAAACTGTCGAAAAAAAGCTGTGTAGATGCACCGGGGGACCCTTTTGTTGACAGAGCAGATCGAAAGGTCAGTCTGCTTTTATGTGTAGACATGATCGGTCAATAGAAGTTGGAACATCTCTTCTGACGGTAACTTCAGTAGACAGATGCTTCTATAGACATAGCCATATAGTTAAACTGGTAAAGATTTAAAGTTTAGACCTAGTCTTATGCTCCCACATCACTCAGTACATAGAAAAATGTCTTTCTTAAAAGCTCCTTGCCTCCGTTTTCCTACTGATAAAAATGGATAATTTCCCCCCTTTTGAAAGTGCCATAAGTGCTCAGTTTATCAAACTTGGAATGGCCTCAGATTCTGAAATGCATGATGTTTGTTGCATGCGTTCAAGGACCTCAGGTTATCAGCCACTAATTCTGAAAGAGAAAAATCAACTATTTCAATTGTTTAAACAACAGCAAATATTGCATCAGTGGCAACTGTCTCAATGTAAATTTTAGTTCTTACTGTACAGGCCCTTCCTACATCACTGTAGCAACTCAGCTAGCTGTACGGTCACATGGAAGAATCTGCTAACAAAGAAGAACCAGAACTTTTTAAAGTTTTCACTTGACAGTGCTGAAACTTTCAGTAACTCTTAGTAAGCTAGCAACTGGGCTTCAAGAACCAAGTGGCACAGGGCAGCAAATGTGCTATTCTTTTTCCATTCAGATGATGACAACCTCCAAACCTAAAGGGTTTGTTCTTCTCTTCTGCTGGGTATGAAACAAGACTTGACACTCATAAGTGACACTTTTCTATATTGAAACCAGGACAGACAATGATAAAGAATTTTTCTTTACATTCATCCTGATCAATTCTCTTTTAAAATATCATTAACATTTTATTTTAATTTAATTGTGTTTTTCCCTGGAAGAAACAACTCTTTTGTTCCTATTCTAAGCTTGGCACCTCAGTTATTTTTAACACCAGCTGAGAAATATATTATCTTAAATCTTTGTGTGAGAACTTTTCCTTGCTTGCTTGTTGTGGTTTCTTGTCAAGCAAGAGAGATAGACTTGCTTATTTGCTTTTGAGGGTGGAACAGTTTCATAAATAATCAGTGACTAGATAGTGAAATTAAATTATAGTGATGAAAATTATCCACTATTTTTCTTACTAAAGATTATAGACAAAACCAATTCTACATTTAAAATGAAAAGCTACTGGTGATTATGAAGAAGTAGCATTGCCTGTGACTCCCTCTAGTGATCCTGCTATGGGAAATACAGATATTTCAGGGTATCTGCAGTACAAAATCACTCCGAATTCTTTGTTATGTCTAACACATTTAACTAACTTAATAGCCACAATGCAATGTCTAATAATGCCACTTGATTGTGCAGTATACTAAACTGATTATTATAAGCCGTGGAGACAAATATCATAACATGAATATAGTCTGTTATTGAGAAGGAACAAAGGAGTTTTCCCAGACAGGAAGTTTCAGATACTGACCTCTTTCTTTCCTACCTTTTATGGAAAGTCTTGACAAGATAATAGAAATATAAGCCTACACTTCCAAAAATGTCTAGTGATATAGGGTACCCAATTAGACTGAAATTAGTGAGGAACATTCTCCTCAAAAAATCAGGACCCTGCAAAGTATCCTATTCTGGGTACCCAAAAATATCTGGTTACTTATCATTACTCAGACCTCTTTGTGGTGCAGGAAGTTAGACCAACCTGAATAGCAGAATATGGCCAGCTCCCATCCACTTCTCTGTTGTTTTGGTTAACAGTAACATTTGAAAATTCTTTTTCCCCCTCAGTGCTTGGCACATCAGTAACACTTTTCATCTGAGCACCTCAAGCATCTTTTGTAAGCCTTCCTTCAGTTTCATAATACAACTTTGAGAGACACTTAATGAGAAGTATTACAGTCATACAACTGAGTAAACTCTAACACATATATGTTAAACTTTTCGTTTTCCTTGATCATATAACAAATCAGTGGCAGAAGCAGATATTATGCTGGCAACAAATCATTTCTAACTTAGAGGCCATATCCAGTTTATTTTCTCCTAATGGGATCTCTGTGCCTCTCTCAATTGCAAAATATTTGGTTTTTGGTTGGCAAAATGTATCTTCTAGCACATGGATTTAGCACCCCTATGTAACAGCTACCGTTGTTATGGTAGACCATAATGGCCGGTGAGGTCAAATTGGAAACCAAATGACACTGATATATCAGACCATAATGCCTCCTCCATCTTTCTGATCAATAATCCACATTGGTGTGTATGTGCATTTTAAAGAAACTTCTTGCATAGTTTATAATTACATGAAAATGACTCATAGGAAAAAGACATTTTAGGGTGCAGGGCAGGGGAAGGAAATTACCAAGCAAAATGTTATAATCCCTTAAACAGGCATTTAGACGGGACTCCTTATTCGTTCCAAAAGACCCCCAAACATTTCTAAAAAGGAACCCATTCAAGCACCATTAAAGTACAATCACCCCTTGGACGTAACATGGTAACCGTTCAACACACGCAGCTAGAACGATTATACCCACTCTCAAATAGGATTCCTGTATGACACAGACTAAAGAGAGGAAGTCCAGAGTTAAGTGCTTTGCAGAAACAGGACCTAAGAGAGTGATCTGCCACTGTTATTCATGCAACCACTTCTATGTGACAATGTGGTCCCTTGCGCATGTGTTAAAGAATCAGGCTCAAGCATGTGGTCCTAACATGAGAGCTCTGCTTTAGGTACAGTTCTTCTGGCGTACACCACAGAAGAGGGAGGACAAAAGCCATATGAATTTTAGCTCGTTAAAAACAAAAAAATCGCAAGGCTTTGCTTTAAGCTCCAACTCAAAAGATTTATGAGGACAGGGATACAAATTCCTCGGTTGTTTCTTCCCAGGCCCTATTACAAAAATTGATATTGATTAGCATTTCAAACACTTAGACCACGAACTATGAAAACCAACACACATCATTCCCTGCAAATCGCAGTGCATCAGAAAACAAGAGAGCATGGTTTGTACAGCTGCTTTCCCTTAGAAAAATGAGAGAATTTCAGAACTCTTTTGTCAATGAGACTTCATCAAATCAGTATCTCATTAAGAGACTCTATCTCACTAGTCAAAGATTCCAAGCACATTTACTCACTGGAAGAGTCTGCTTTCTCCCTGCACCTCCCATCCTTTCTGGCCAGACATTAAGACAGAAAGAGACCGATATTATTCGGTGTCAATCAATCAGGCAATATTCCTGGTATTACTGAACTGTGATAATGCTTGTCAAAATAATTTCCCTGATTGGTATGGCCTGACTGCGTCTCAGTGAAGTCCACACGAGTTTTGTCACGTGCTATAGTGGTATACAATCATGCCTTTGTCATTAACTAACTTTCAGGTTAAAGTAACACAGGCATCATGCATTTCATAGAAGCTGTGCTACTGAGATATAGACAATCCCTATCTAAATCACTAAACACAAATGCAGTTTCATTTAATTTGATTCCTTGCAAGTTTTCATCACAGCATTACCCACAGGTACACAAGCATTCAGTAATCATGCAAAAAGACAAGAACCTGTGGACTGACACCTGGAATTTTGCTCCTACCCAGTCTCTGAAGATAACAGTACTCCCTATTCTCATGGTTCCAGGCCTTCCCCATACATCCATTTCAATCATTAAAATATAATTCATAAGGGCCTAACTGAAAGCCTGCTGAAGTCAATAGAAAGGCTCAACTGACTGCAAGGGCAATGTAAGGGGGATTTCTGTGGAGCTCAGTGACCTTGTCCAGTTTTGATCTCAGGAGACTTTAAAGGGGTAGTGGAGAGTTGACATAGTGGGAAAATAAACAAATGAGGGAATGAAGGGGACAGAGGGATCCTGTGTCCCAGGAGCTGTATCAGATACACCTGAGATACAAACTGCTTCTACAGAAGCTAATATGATTACACAGTTGTTGCAAGCTAACCAGTTGTTGCATCAGCTAGGAGCATCCATTGGTTGGAGGTCTGGAAGGGATAGTAATAGAGACCCAACATGGGCTCAAGTTTGGGAGGTAGGCGATGTAGCAGATTTCTTGGTACAGGATGGGAGCATATACTGGGGAAATGATTTTTGGGTACCTTATGGTGCTCACCCATAGGATAAGGGCTTTGGTCTCCTGAAAACCTAAGTATTTTAGAAAAGCAAATCACATCTGCATTCTACATAGTCCACAAAGTCTATGGAATTACAATTACACTAAAAACACAGGTTGTAGTCGTCCTATCACCGAGAAATTATCCTTTGTCCTTCTGTAGGAACTATAACATAATTAGTAGTTCAGTAGTGGCCAGAAATTAGATCTAAGAGATGATTCAGAAAACGTTCGCTTGAAATTCTTTATCTTTTAAACATTTCATTGCTGTAAGAACTACACAATACAAGTACATCCTGAATATTTGAATATGCACAGCATACACTCACATCATTGGGACTTGTGCATGTGAAAGGATTATGATGCCTTATTTTATAAAGGGTGTTTATATATAAACTTTCTAGCAAGTTGGAAAACAAGTTATTTATTTATCTTAGAGACTTATGGCCTCCTTTACCTTAATATCCACATGAACTTACATTGCTCCTGTGGGACAAGAAATACGGGTTTTACATATTAGGAGTTGAGCAACAGAGATCAAGTGACATGTTTACAGGCACAGCGGAAGCATGTTACCAGAGCAAGGGACTGAATCAGGATCTTTCAAGTCCCAGGCTATCACCTCAACTCTGGAGCAGCCTTAATCTTCAGCTACAATAGTCTGGATGCAACACTGCAACCTAAAATGGAGCAAGAGGTAACCAGAAGCCACACTTCCTCTCATTCACTAGAAAATTATAACCTCTAAATGTATACTGTTTTAAACACTCTAAAGCCGTGTCTACACGTGCACGCTACTTCGAAGTAGTGGCACTAACTTCGAAATAGCGCCCGTCACGGCTACACATGTTGGGCGCTATTTCGATGTTAACATCGACGTTAGGCGGCGAGACGTCGAAGCCGCTAACCCCATGAGGGGATGGGAATAGCGCCCTACTTCGACATTCAACGTTGAAGTAGGGACCGTGTAGTCATTGCGCGTCCCGCAACATCGAAATTGTGGGGTCCTCCATGGCGGCCATCAGCTGGGGGGTTGAAAGACGCTGTCTCTCCAGCCCGTGCGGGGCTCTATGCTCACCGTGTGCAGCAGCCCTTAGCCCAGGGCTTCTGGCTGCTGCTGCTGCAGCAGGGGATTCATGCTGCATGCACAGGGTCTGCAACTCGTTGTCGGCTCTGTGGATCTTGTGCTGTTTAGTGCAAGTGTGTCTGGGAGGGGGCCCTTTAAGGGAGCGGCTTGCTGTTGAGTCCGCCCTGTGACCCTGTCTGCAGCTGTGCCTGGCACCCTTATTTCGATGTGTGCTACTGTGGCGTGTAGACGTTCCCTCGCTGCGCCTATTTCGATGTGGTGCTGCGCAACGTCGATGTTGAACATCGACGTTGCCAGCCCTGGAGGACGTGTAGATGTTATTCATCGAAATAGCCTATTTCGATGTCTCCACATCGAAATAGGCTACTTCGAAGTAGGCTTCACATGTAGACGTAGCCTAAGAGAGTATTTTCTTGTTACCTTATTCAACTCCCTCATAACCATTTCTAGCCTGTTCTGCAATATCCTAATCCCTGTTTTGATTGGAGACAAAAATTAATTTTTTTCTGTTGTCTATGATAAAATGAGTAGCTGATTCATGGGTGACTTCCCACATGCTCACCTGAGAAACTGTGTCTAAAGCCACATATATATTTACAAGCTTATAGTGGCACATCTGTACCAGTACAGCTGTGCCACTATAAGAGTGCTCACATAACCACATTATGTGACATAATAGCTGCGTCTACACGTGCACGCTACTTCGAAGTAGCGGCACTAACTTCGAAATAGCGCCCGTCGCGGCTACACGCGTCGGGCGCTATTTCGAAGTTAACTTCGACGTTAGGCGGCGAGACGTCGAAGTCGCTAACCTCATGAGGGGATAGGAATAGCGCCCTACTTCGACGTTCAACGTCGAAGTAGGGACCGTGTAGACGATCCGCGTCCCGCAACGTCGAAATTGCCGGGTCCTCCATGGCGGCCATCAGCTGGGGGGTTGAGAGACGCTCTCTCCAGCCCCTCAGCTCACTGGTGGCCGCGTGGAGCGGCCCCTTAAAGGTCCCCTCCCCCTCCCTGCCTCTGCAGGAAGCTGAGGCAACGTGCAGGCTGCAGCCTGCACACGCGGGCAGCTTGCAGCACCCTCAGCCACCCACCCAGCAGCGATGGCTGGCCGGCAGCCCCCCCAGCGCCCCCAGGGGACCCCCCCCAAGGGGAGCCAGGGCAGCCAGCCCAGCCAGAGGGCCAGCCAGTCTGGGAAGCGGCAGCGGGGCCCCTCCTGGACGGAGGCCAAGCTGCGGGACCTGCTGGGGCTCTGGAGTGAGGAGGAGGTGCTCCAGGTAATGGGGAGCAAGAGGCGGAACGCGGATGCGTTCGCTCGGCTGGCCGACGGCCTGGCTGCCCGGGGTCACCCTGCCCACACTCCTGATTACGTCAGGAGTAAGGTGAAGGAGCTGCGGCAGGGTTACTCCCGGGCCCGGGATGCGGCCAGCCGATCTGGGGCCGCCCCCATCACTTGCCCCTTTTACAGGGAGCTCAGGGACATCCTGGGCTCCCGGCACACCTCCTCCCCTCCAGCCACCCTTGACACCTTGGCTGACGAGCCCCAGCAGGCCCTGCAGCCGGAGTCCGCCCCGGAGGCAAGCCCCGCACCCCGGGGGCCCCCCCCGGAGGCCACCCCCGGGACATCGCGGCAGGAGGAGGAGGAGGAGGAGGAGGGGGGGGGGTGCTCCTCCTCTGGAGAATCCAGCCTGCAGATCCTCCTCCTGCCATCCCGGAGCAGCAGCAGGGCCTCCGAGCCCCAGGGATCTCTGGACCGTGGGAGCGGACCCACAGGTAGGTACCCCTCTCTGGTGGACACCCCGGGGCTTGAGGGGCGGGGGTAAGAGATATGTGTCCTGGGCCCCCCACATGCTCACATGGCCATGGCCCCAAGGACACCAGGGCCATGGCCCTCACAGCACTGCAGCCATCAGCCCCTTCCCCCCCCCCTGGCATGACAGTGCCATGCCCCATCCCCGGGCCAGGGGGGAGCGGAACCTCGAGGGGCCCCCGGGAGGAGGGGGTGGGACACCCCGCAGCAGCAGCATGTGATGGAGTGGGGGGAGTGCAAAAGGGAGACTCAGGCTACATATGAGCCACAAGAGCCGAATACCTCCCGGGTCCAAAGGGGGATCCTGGCGCTACAGCTGGCAGGTGACACCTCTGCCCTGAACCAACAGGAGGGAGGAGCCGAGCTGGCTTGGAATTGGGGGGCGAGGATGAGGGCCACAGGTAGAGGCTAGGGGAAGGGAGAGCTGGTAGGCAGCCAGCCTGAGGAGGGGGAAAGCTGCATCCCAGAGGGGCCCCCCTTGGGGTCTTCTCCCCACGACGGGTTGGAAGGACTGTCTCTTCCGACAGCTGGTGCTGTCACTCCTGCCAGAAACTGGGCATCTGTGGCCTTAGAAACCTCTCCTGCTGTCAGACCCTGCGGGGTGAAGTGAGAGTCGCTCCCACCAGGGGACGGGGTGCAGGGCAGGGGGACCCCTGAACCCCATCCATCACAGCAGCATCTCCCGGGGACGGGGATGGGGAACCTGCAGCACAGGGCTGGGGGGACAAAGGCCATGGCTCGGGGCCCACACTAACGCCTGTCTCCATCCTTCTTCCCCCTCTCCTCTCCTGTGTCCTGCACCTGCACCATCAGAAGGACCGGAAGAGAGTGCCGGTGAGCCGTCAGTCGTCCCGGACAGCCCTCCGGGACCCTCGCTCCAGGGCAGCCCCTCGGCCGAGGACTGACCGGCCCCGTGGAGGGCTAGACGGCGGACCCCGCGCCACCAACCGCCGCCGGCGACGGACCCCCAGCTGCTGGCCATCCTCCGTCGGCAGCTGGAGGTCGCGGAGCAGCACTTCCACCTGCAGGAGCGGGCGCTGGCCTGGCGCCAGGAGGCATGGGGGGCCTACATGCAGACATTTAACCGGCTTGTGGACTACCTGGCCCCCCATGCCGCGCCGGCCAAAAGATCGCCCACCCTGCCCACTCCTGCAGCCCCACCACCAGCTGCTCCGCCCATCGCCGGCCCGTCCGCCGTCGCCCTGCCACCCACCCGCGAGGGCCAGAGCGCCGAGGGACCCCTGGAGCCACCTGACACTCACCGGCCCCGATACCTTCCGGTCCAGCCCGCTCCCACCCAGCCGCGGACCAGGCTGCAGGCGCGGAGGGGCTCCCGGCCAGTGATGCCCAGTGCCGGGCTATAGAGGCGAGGGGCCCGAGACGTGGCCCCCCCCTTTGTATATAGTTGCACCCTGTTTGTTTGGCCCCCCCGTTTGCCCCGTCCCCCCCATGTAAATAGTTCTCCCCTTTATCCTCCCTGGTTTCCTTTTTATTATTTATTGCACACTGTTGTTTATTTGCATTGTTTTATTGTTCTACATATTGCTTTGGTTGGACGTTTGTCCCTGTTTTCTGTTTGTGGTTGTTAGCCGATGGCCAAGGATGTTTGGTGAGGTGCCAGCTATGCCCGTTTTATACCATCCGTGACTTTAACCGCTAGGACGCACTGTCCCTTCGCGGCGGGCAGCCCGGGCTAGGCTGACGGATGCCCCAAGGTCCTAACCACCCGTGACTTTAACTGCTAGAGCTCAGAGCTCCTTCGCAGTGGGCAGTCAACACTGACTGACAGGTTCCCCAATGGCAGCACTAAGAGCCTTTCCACACCCGTGACTTTAACTGCTAGAGCTCAGAGCTCCTTCGCAGTGGGCAGTCAGGATTGACTGACAGGCGCCTCAAGAGTTTGCCCCGTGGAGGCGGCACAACTCAACGCTAGGCTCTTAGTACTCTCACCTAATGGCCAGGCTTTATAGCCAAAACAGCTGAGGTTCTTTAATTGTGTTGGCTGCTTTACAGTAAACCAGAGAAACAAGTCAGGCTTATGCACAAATGGTTACCAAAATTTATTAAACTAGATTCTAATCATGTGGTTACAAAATTGCTAGTGCCTACTTATTTAAATGTATAGATGTTACACACACAAACAAGTTACAAAGCTGAAGCCACAATCCCAAAGAAAGAAAAAAACAAAGTATAGAGCTCTATTTCAAAATATGTGTACACTAAAGATAGGAGATCAGGTGTGGTTGCTTCTTACCCTCCTTGCATCTCTCGATTCCAGCGGTGCCAAGCCAGGATCGGTCACTCAATTCCGCGGAAAGACGAATAAGGGACAAGGCTCAGGGACCCTCTTAGCTGCAGAAGCCTTGGGAGGCTGTCACTTATCTGACCAGCAGATAGATAGTGAAAAGCACTCAAAAATCATGGTGCTGTAGGTCCCATACTTATACCTCTGTACTCCTTTATTCTCTTTCTCCTTTCTTATGCCAAATTGGGGCTGGTCTGTCTGGGCGACGCCAGCTCTCGCAAGAGTAGTTTACACTTGCAAGGGAGAGAAACAATAAGTTTCGACTACTGGACATTCTTTTATTAGGGTAAATATTTTCCCACCTAGGATGTGGGTGTGTGTGCATCACGTTATTTAGTAGGGGCTAAGAGCCACGTCTGTCACAGCTTCTCTGTCTGCTGTGAGCCTAATCGTTGTATATGTTCCCAGAGGCACATTGTAGCAGCACACCTGTGCTTTCTCACAGCTTCAAAGGCTGTGCTGGAATTTATGTTAAGTGCCCTGTTGTTTTGGCTCCCTTGTGTTCCCAGCAATGCTGGTCTGAGAGGGGACTGGCTGTCTGGCTACAGTGGTTGACATATTTCTTTTTACATCCCCCAAAAAACAGTTTCAGAAAGACCCAAAAAAAGTTTACGTTCAGCCACAAGTGCGTGCTGTCATTTGTCCAGGAGAAGTGGGGGGGGGCGGCGCTGGGGTGCTCCATGGTGTGGGCGTTGGGGCAGGAGTGTGGGGAGGAGGGGGCGGGCAGTAGGGGGCCTGGGCAGAGTTCACCCCGCGGCCTGGTCGTCGAAGTGGGCCCGCAGGGCCTCCCGGACCCGGGTCCCCTTGGGGTCCACCTGCCGACTGGGGGCAGCAGGTGGCTGGACGTGTGCCCTGCCGGCCTCCGCAGCCCAGCCCTGCAGAAAGGTCTCCCCCTTGCTCTACACGAGGTTGTGCAGGGCTCAGCAGGCACCCACAATCTGGGGGATGTTGTTGGGGCCCGCATCCAGGCGGGTCAGGAGACATCTCCAGCGTCCCCTGAGGCGGCCAAATGAGCACTCCACCACCTGACGCGCACGGTTCAGGCGCTCGTTGAAGCGCTCCTGGCTAGCGGAGAGATGGCCCGTGTAGGGGTGCATGAGCCACGGCCGGAGGGGGTAGGCCGCATCTGCGATGACGCAGAAGGGCATGGTGGTGTCCCCCAGAGGGATCTCCCGCTGGGGGATGTAGGTCCCCGCCTCCAGCCGGCGGCACAGGCCCGAGTTCCGGAAAACCCAGGTGTCGTGGGTGCTGCCAGGCCAGCCCACGTAAATGTCCTGGAAATGTCCCCGGCTGTCCACCAAGGCCTGCAGGACGACAGAATGGTAGCCCTTGCGATTGAGGTATCATCCACCACTGTGATGCAGGGCGCGGATGGGGATGTGAGTCCCATCCAGAGCCCCGAAGCAGTTGGGGAAGCCCAGGGTGGCAAAGGCCGCAATGGTTGCATCTGGGTCCCCCAGCCTCACGAGCCTGTGCAGGAGCATGGCGTTGATGGCATGCACGAGCTGCAGAGAAAGCACATGGGATGGCACCAATGAGGGGTCAGCAAGGTGTGCGTGGCCCTGCCCTTCCCTGGCCCCCCTGCCGTGGCCTGCCCTGCTCTGGCCCCCCTGCCCTGCCCTGGCCCCCCCTGCCATGGCCCTGCCCTGCCCTGCCCTGGCCCCCCTGCCGTGGCCCCCCTCCCTGCTGTGGCCCCCCTGCCCTGCCTTGGCCCCCTTGCCCTGGCCTGCCCCCGTGGGTTCGCTTACCTCCATGAAGACAGCCCCGACGGTGGCCTTTCCGACACCCAACTGCTGTCCCATGGATCGGTAGCTGTCCGGAGTGGCCAGCTTCCAGACAGCGATGCCGACCCATTTCTGCACTGTGAGGGCACGCCTCATGGCAGTGTCCTGGTGCCTGAGTGCGGGGGGTGAGCCACTGGCACAGCTCCAGGAATGTCTGCCGGGTCATCCTGAAGTTCCTGAGCCAGTGGTCGTCGTCCCACTCCCCAAGCACCAGCCGCTCCCACCGGTCGGTGCTGGTGGGGTAGCTCCACAGCCGCCGGCGTGTGAGGCGGGGGGTGGAGCGGGGTGCTGCAGGGGTAGGGGTTGAGCCCTGCTGCCCTGGGGGCATCTCCTCCCCTGGGGCAAGGAGGTGCTCAGCTGCCTCCCACATGGCATGGGCAGGGCAAGCCCTGCTCCTGCCGGGAGGGCTGGGTGGACCTCTAGCTGCTGCTGCTGCTGCTGCTGCTGCTGAGGGTCCATGACTGCGGCGCCCGGGGTCTGTGTGCCTATGGCTCCTCAGACCGCGTGCTGTGCAGGCTGAGTGTGTCTGGGAGGGGCCCTTTGGGGGAGCGGCTAGCTGTTGCCCCGGAAGCGCTAGTCCACCCGTTGACCCTGTCTGCACCTGTGCCTGGCATCCGTATTTCAATGTCTGCTACTTGGGCGTGTAGACGTTCCCTCGCTGCGCCTATTTCGATGTTGGGCTGAGCAACGTCGAAGTTGAACATCGACGTTGCCGGCCCTGGAGGACGTGTAGACGCTATTCATCGAAATAGCCTATTTCGATGTCGCAACATCGAAATAGGCTACTTCGATGTAGGCTTCACGTGTAGACGTAGCCAATAAGACCAGTTCAACATGTGGCAGTAGCTGTCAGCAGAAGAACATGTGCTGCTCATATAGCACTGTGCATGAGAGCCTACGACAGCAAACATAAATCACTCAGATTATTATTGTCAGAAGAAATGTTTCCATTGTCACAGAGTGTTTTCCAACCATGTTGCAGAACTGTGAATATGATCTTCACAGCATGGCAGCTGCAAGAACAGTGTCGGGATCAAAACCAACCACTATATATGAGTTTCATTGATCTAACTAAAGCCTTTGATTCGGTGAATTACTGGGGCCTCTGGATTGTACTTTGGAAGATGGAATGTCAAAGTCCTGAAGTTGCTTCACAACAGCATGAAAGTAATTGTTCTGAGTAGTACTGGCTCCCAGAGTAAATCTTTCAGTGTACAAAACAGGAGTCAAACAAGGCTGCATCATCGCCCCAACCATGTTTGCGGGTGTCATTGCCATCATTCTTTACCTGACTGCTGGGAAGCTCCCAGCTGGCATTGAACTCATTTATAGAATAGATGGAAATCTGTTCACGTTTAGCAGGCTGAAAGCTAAGAGTAAGATTTCTACCACATCTATTGTGGAACTTCAGTATGCTGATACAAGACAGTTTTGTCCACTCTGAGAAAGATCTTCAAACTATCCTGAATGTGTTTGCTGATGCTTACACATGTCTTGGTGTCACACTCTACATCAAGAAGACCAAAGTGCTCCATCAGCCTTCTACCAATTAGGTACCACATGCTCCAGCTATTAAAATCAATGGAGTAGTACTGGAGAACATCAATCATTTCCTCTACCTTAGAAGTCATCTCTCATGCAAGGCTGATATTGATGCAGAAATCCAGCACCATCTGAGCTGAGCAGTGCAGCCTTCACTTGTTTATGGCACAGGTTTTTTGAAGATGGCAACATTTGAACAGACACTAAGCTGCTTGTTTATCAAGGTGTTATTCTCCCAACATTGTTCTGGGGGTCCAAAACCTGGACAATCTACACACATCGCCTGAAAGTCCTTGAGAGACATCACAAATGTTGCCTCCTCAAGATTGTGAAGATCAAATGGGAAGACAGACACAGGCACAGCAACATTAGTGTTCTGGAAGAGGTAAAGAGCACCAGTAACAAGGCAATGATTATCCATCAGCAAATCCGCTGGACTGTTGACTGTTCACATTGTATGGATGCCAGTTCATGGCCTCCCAAAATAGGTCCTGTTCTCTTTGCTGGAAGAAGCATTACGAGGACTTGCTGAAGGCTAAGTTAAAAGAAGTGCAGTATTGACATTGACTCCTGGGAGACACTCTCCCAGGATTATTCAAAATGGAGAGAAATAATACATGACAGTCCCCTCCATTTTGAACTTGCCTAGTGACAAGCTGAGGAGGACAAACAGGTGAAAGAAGAAGGAGAGACTGGTTTTCAATACCCCTGGACACATCTGTCCACACTGTAACAAAACTTGTTGTTCAAGGATAGGCCTTATCAGCCACCTGAGGATCTACAATTCCCATGGAAGATGGCCATACTTGGCAACAAGTGATTGCCATCATCAAGTCACTCAGGGATGTGTTTTTTCACAGCTCTGGACAACAAAACTTTTGTTGCCTTAAATTTGAGTGTAGACATGGCCTTGGTGCTAAATTTGGCATAAACTTCTCTGTACAAGGCCTTTAACTGGCTGTAAGGTTCTATAATTGTCAGTTGGCAGTCAGCCCATCATAGAGGTGCACAGTTATCAGGATATTTGAGTGCTTAATTAACACCTTTTTAGCTGTATTGTGAAAATCCATACACTGTGACTGTTCTATTCACAACTATTACCTTTCCATGACTGGCCTGCACATTGCACTCTATGATAAACAACTTGTTCCCTCACACTTCGTCATAAATTGTGCATCTAAATCTTTATATACTCCATTAGGTAACTTGTTAATTGGCTCTTGACAGGAATACAACTTTAACTCAATTTAAGTAGGAGAAGAAAAATATTTAAGTAGGACTAATCAATATTTGAAATCTTATTTTGGGTATTATGTGATTCTGAATAGTATTTATGTGCAAAATGTTGATTAGATTAGTTACTAATATACATCCTGACAAACATTAATTTCATGGGTCTAAGCAAAATATGCAGAAATTATGGAGAAATTACCTGAATGTTCTTTTTTATATGAAGCAGTCTATAAGTGCTGAATTCTGAAGACATATTAAAATATGTTCGCACACGTCATCCTTGGCAGACTCCAGAAGATTGTTGAGAGGGTGTACCCCAAATTGCAGTGCGGATTCCGCTCAGAGAGGTCTACTATTGACATGGTCTTCTCTCTAAGGCAGCTGCAGGAGAAGTGCAGGGAGCAGAGGAAGCCACTCTACATAGCCTTCATCGACCTGACCAAGGCCTTTGACTTGGTCAGCAGGGATGGTCTGTTCAAACTGCTCCACAAGATAGGCTGTCCTCCACAGTTACTCAAGATGATCCAGTCGTTCCACGAAGACATGAGAGGAACCATCCAATATGATGGCGCATTATCGGATGCTTTCAGAATCAGGAGCAGCGTCGAACAAGGATGCGTCCTTGCTCTGACATTGTTTGGGATCTTCTTCGCACTCCTCCTGAAGCATGCCTTTGGATCTTCAACAGAGGGCATCTTGCTGCACACAAGATCTGATGGGAAACTGTTTAGTCTTGCAAGGCTGAAAGCTAAGTCTAAGGTGCGGGAAGTCCTCATCAGAGACATGCTGTTCGCAGACGATGCTGCTGTAGTGTCTCACACAGAAGACCAGCTTCAAAAACTGCTGGATCAGTTCTCCAAAGCGTGCAAGGACTTTGGGCTTACCATCAGCCTAAAGAAGACAAACGTACTCAGTCAGGATGTTGCTGAATCCCCATCAATTAGCATTGACAACTATACGTTAGAGGTTGTCCACGAGTTCATTTACCTCGGGTCCACCATCACTGACACCCTGTCGTTGGACACTGAGCTAAATAGGAGGATCGGAAAAGCGGCCACAACTCTGTCCAGATTCAGCAAGGGAGTGTGGAATAACAACAAGCTGTACGCTCACACCAAAATGCAAGTCTACAGAGCCTGCATCCTCAGCACCCTCCTTTATGGCAGAGAGACTTGGACCCTGTATGCCCGCCAGGAAAAGAGGCTGAACGTCTTCCACTTGCACTGCCTCAGGCGCATCCTTGGAATATCATGGAAGGACAGAGTGACCAACACCACCGTCCTCAAGCAAGCTGGAATCCCAACCATGCACACCCTCCTCAGGCAGCGTCAGCTCTGCTGGCTTGGACATGTCCACAGGATGAATGATGGAAGGATTCCAAAAGACATCCTGTATGGTGAGCTAGCCTCTAGCAAAAGACCTCCTGGACGCCCCCAGTTGTGCTACAAAGATGTCTGCAAGAGAGACCTCAGAGAGGTAGACATCGAGCTGGACAACTGGGACGAACTAGCAGATGACCGCAGCAGATGGAGGCAGGCGTTACACAAGGGCCTTCAGAAGGGCGAGATGAGGATCAGACAGCTAGCAAAGGAGAAGCGAGCGCACAGAAAGCACACTAAGGATTTGCCAGACACCCACCACATCTGCAAGAGATGCACAAGGACTGTCACTCTTGTGTGGGTCTTCATAGTCACAGTAGACACTGTAAATGAAGTCCTCAATTGAAACTATAAAGGGTGCGATCCATAGTCTATGCAGACTGAGGATGCCTACTATTAAAATAATAGGCGATAGGATACGTTATCACTTAAAATATCTTTCCTTTATTTAATATTTGAACAGAAACAAAGTATGTTGTATTTTGTTAGTGGGCATCAAACTGAAATGTAGTTGCTTCCCAGTAGAAGTTAATTTAACCTAATGATAAAGGTATAGTTTATTCTATCATTTGTGCATGTCTAGCCTCCTTTCTTATACTCAAGCTGTGAAGCGTAGCAAAGAGACACAATGTATTTCAAAGTTTTTTTATTGCTATTATTTTACAAATCATTAACCCCAAAGATCTTTAAAGATGGAGAGAGCAGTGTAATACAGCACTTAGTAAGTTTAAAAGTTAATTTCAGTGTGCAATTTTAGTGGCTTTTTGTTCCTCATCAAGTACCTTTTCACAAGTGCAGATGAAAAATATTGTTTACTTTCTAGGAGATATTCTTGAATTGCTGGCCTAACTTTAAAGATTCAGAGTGTGATTTTCCTTTCACTTCATTCAGCTTTGCATTGAAACTCGATTCATTTTGTTAGCATCACTGCTCATCTAAATTGGTGTAACAGAAGGGAGAACCAGCCACACAAATTTCATTGCTTTTGCTATTAATTAAGCACCACCACTCTGAATTTGTCTTACATCTTGTCTTGCAAACACACTTTAAAAATGTTGTAGTCTTTTCAAAATGCATACATGAGCTCTCAAAAGACTCACTGAGAAAAGAAAGGGATGTTGTACATAATTCATGAGACATTTTAAAAACCACTGTCACTTGACAACTTTATGACAATAAACTTATGTTCTACTTTTTACAGTTTATTTTCCTGTTTGTGATACATTCCATGCTTTAGTCTTAGAGACAAATTGGCAGCACAGAGCTGGTTTCACCCCCTGAACTGGTTTAATTAGACATCACTGCATTACTAAAATAAACACAATCAAAACTTTTATATTTCATCAATAAATGTCACTGAAAAGAGTATCACAGATTCTGTGTTAGAATGAAGGAAATAGCTACCACTCAGTCATTTGTAGCAAAGAATGTTCATTAAAATAGGCAATGTTTTAAGTCTGTGATTGTAATTTTGTACCTGTCTCTCAGAGAACTGTGATACTTACCCAGTAAATACCCACCTTACGCAATCACTTCCAATATTTGCATTAAATTCTTTCCTGTGGCATTTGCGTAACTATACTGAAGTCTATGAGGTTACATAAGTGCAATTGAGGGAAGAATTCAGCCCTCCCTGTACAAGGTATGTTATAAGTTTAAGTCCAATACTGATCATCCTTAATTTCAAACTACTTTTAAAATCAGTGGGAGTGTAGTGAAAGTGACAAACAGGAGGTGGCCCACTAACTAGTTAATCTTTAGGATGCACCAGTAAGATGGGCGCTATTAGCTACTTTCACCAACAGATTTGGTTGAGGAACTTAACTTTAAGTACACAGAAATTCACCAGAACAGTGTGACTCACAAAGCCTGAGTTGTGTGCATAGGCCCCCTATGCAAAAGATAGGTGCCTTAGAATGTGATTCACAAGAATGAGCACATTAGGTTTGGAGCAACCTAGATTTGCCAATGGGAGACGCCAAAAGGACAATGAAAGATGCCAGCAAGAGGAGTATGCCATGCGACCTAGGGTAGCCAATGGGAGATGGCAGAAAGTGAAATGGGGGACTATGTCCTTCCCCCTCAGGGAGATAAGTGTGTAAATCAAGACTGTAGGGTGGGTTGCTAGCCTCAGCTGAGAACTCTTCTACTGGAATGAAGCTATTAGCTGCCTGAAGTGTTTCTTGTGAGAATGACTTAGGCAGGCATCCAACTCTGTCCAAAATGTGAAGATGTCTGTTTTATGTCTATGTTTATTTTATAACTATTAGCATACTCATGTAATAGGTAGAAGACCCAGAGGTGGCAGGAAGAAGAGGTTTTGTAAAAAGATCTCTCGGGAGGCCATTCTCACTAATGAGCTCCAAGATATTCTGATGTGTGCGCTAAAGCTGTTCCTCTGTGGATAAGCAAGCCAAGTGAGTCAGTGGAACAAGAGGAGTAGACTGTCTGTCTCCCAGATGCCCTCTAAGTGCCATAGCCACTAGGCTACAAAGGCATTTTGACTAACACTCTTGTCCAATGCTGCTCAAAATAACTGAAACTGTTCCTTTGTGGATAAATACCTGCAGTTATTAGGCCAAGTCAGAAGGAGAGCATGACTGTATTACAGTGGTCAGGGCACCCAGCTGAGAAGCAGAAGAGTGAGGAGCCAATTCCTCTGTCCAAGTAACTCTTTAATTAGTTCTCCATAGTGACTAAGTCATTCACCTCAGGAAAGAGTCTTGTTCTTTTCCTCCAGCAGAGAGAGGCATGGCATTGAACCTGGGTCTCCCACACCACAGTATTGGTGCTTTGGGACTAAAAATTATAAGGTAGACACCTCCCCAGATCAGGTTTTGAATAGATCCTCATTTCATAGACAGCCTCCAAGCTCACAAGTGAGCAAATATCTATTTTCCCCGGGTTTGGGAATCACTCTGAAGCTTACACAAAAGACAGGCATGCAGATGTTTAGCATGAGGAACCAATGCATGTGCCTGGGGAACTTTTACCCTGAAGATTTAGCTGCCAAGTTCAGGAGCCTGCTGAGTTCAGCATGAATTTTGCAAATTACAGTGAAGTCCAAAAATGGGACTTAAGTGTCTAACATTAGGTCTACACTAGCCGTGGAAGATCAAACACTTAGGTTGCACACATGTGCGAATTGGTGCATTGCAGGATCAATGTTGAACCCAGAACTCCTTGCAAGCCACAAGGAATAAGGAATGTCGGCAGGAGGAGCATGCCTCTCGACATTCTGCAGTAAGGACAGTGACCAATGTTGACAGCTACAATATCAATGTTAGGTATGCAATTTGTGTTCCTCAAATTGAGTAGAAGACATTGACATTCCCAGTGAGTGTAGGCATAGCTTAAGTATTTTATGAAGATAGGAATATAAGACTATATTGAGGAAAATGAGGCAGGGGTGTTAAGCAACTGACACAAAACAAGCAATTTCAATCACGTTCATAGCTGGGATAAGAATGCAGAAGCTCCTGGCTTCCAGACCCCTGGCAAAGCCAGCAGGATGTCTCCTTTCTTTAGTAAATACAGATAACACCACTAAGGCTATACCTTTGTCTTGATCATGCCATAAATCAGCTGAATTGATCAAATGTTTTCACAGGCTGATAGCAGAGAAAGAATTTTAAGCATCAGAAAGCTAGATAATGCAACACTGCTTCACATCTTAAGTTCTCAGAGTGTACCTTTCACAGTTTGCTGTTGACTTCAGAGAAGATAAGATCAGAAACATTATCTACAAGGGTACCTTCACATCTTTCTGACGTAAGTTTAGATCATTAGCTTTACCCTTCCTTCTCTATACTGTTACAGAATGTCACTTGGTATTTTTAGTAACAGAAACTGAAGCACACACAAATGTTATTTGGCCTAAAAGGCTGCCAGGGTTATTGTGAAGTCAAGGAATAATATTTTTGCAAAAAGCAAAGAAAATTTGTTCAAACATTCAATGGGGCAGACTAGCAACCATCTGGTCCATGGTGCCCCACTTTGCTTTGAGAGGAACAGTAACCTGTGCTTGTCTTTAAACGGGTACAAACCATGTCTCTTTCCATGACCCACTGCATGGGAGGACAACAGCAGTCTCCTCATAGAATGAAAGAACAACAGAGCTGGAAGAGACCTAAAAGAGGCCATCAAGTCCAGCCCCCTGCCCTAGGCAGGACCAAACCCATCAGATCAGCCCAGCCAGGGCATTGTCAAGGCAAGACTTAAACACCTCCAGGGATGGAGACTCCACTGCTTCCCTGGGTAGACCATTCCAATGCTTCACCACCCTCCTAGTGAAGAAGTTTTTCCTAATGTTCAACCTGGACCTTCCCAACCACAACTTGAGACCATTGTTCCGTGTTCTGCCACCCATGACCACTGTGAACAGCCTCTCTCCAGCCTTTTTGCATTCTGTCCAAACCCATAGCTTTATATACACTGGTAGTGAGCACAGAGGAGTAAGGGAGAAACTCGTGTCCTCTTATTCTCTTGCACAGACACACAAGGTGAGTTACGTCTCACTCAGATAATGATCTACAACAGTACCTTTAATCAATAATTATCTCAATAACTGAAGCAAAGACATTTGAGTGATGCATTGCTTATACATAGTGTGCCTGACATGCCTCCGTACAAAGATTTTGTGATGAGCTATTGCTTACAGACAGGCTGTTTTGTTGATGGTGTGCCTCCGTCAAACTAGGTGCCAGCTCTTGCCCTGGCTTTAGGCCATGGTCAAACACTGACAAATTCATTGCTGGAGACAAGACTGTTTCACCTGTGTGTCAGTATAATTAAGATGGGTACTGAATTTATAACCTGTTTAGTTCCTTCAAGTTATTGCATGCATTAATCTCACAACATCTGCATCACATGTTCTAGGTAATATTTCAGCTTTCACTTTACAAATGTAAAAACTGTTTGCTTTGAAACTGTGAACCTCTGGAGGAGAGATTTTTCTCTGGCTCATCTAGAAGGTTATCAGAACTAAATTGGCGATGGCAGCAGATAACACAATAAAGAATTTGTTAATTGCCCTTAACACACATGACGAGGCTACATACAAAAGGACTCACTCTCTGAATTCTGGAGAGAAGGAAATAAAGATAGCTGACAAGAATTTGTTTAATCTTTTTGCTGTTTGAATGCTGACAGAGCCAGTGCTACAAAACAGAGGCAAAGATGCTCCAGATCAACCTGAGCCAGCCCTAGAGGACACTCAGAGCTCAGAGATTCCTACAGCTCTGTCACATTTTACACCAAAGTCAGGGGGCTCTGCCCAACTATGTGAAATTCTGGCCTGACCCTGGCAGTCATGGTCGTGAACCGCTCCAGACAGCAGGACGGTCAGAGATTATTTCCAGTGGGGGAATAAAAGTATTGGTCTCCAACCATGTTTAGTTTTGCCATCTTCAATATACCTGTAACAATATTCATCTTGCCCTACCCTTTATTTAAACATAACTGTGACCCACAGTAAATTCTGGCCATTTAGGAGTAATCCGTAATTTATTATTTATAAACAACATAAACCATTCTGGAAAAGAAATACAACCCATACATGTGGATGGCATATATTCTGCTTAAAATGCAGGCATCAACATATCATGCAATTATAACATACAGTATAATGCTAGGCACTTTCCACTAACCTGTGTATGCGATTAAGAAAAAGCAAGAAATTCCACTGCCAACTGCAAATCAATTAACTAATATTCCCCACTTACGAGTAGCCCTTAAAAGGCAACATCTGTATGCAGAAATTGAGATAATAATAAACTACATTACATTATGTTGGGTCACAGTTAAAGTGCTGGGGAGGAGTATGATAGGATAGTTTGGCTGATCCACCCTCTTAACAGATGGTGGCACCCTGCTGGAAAATCCAGAGATTCTAACTAACTCATTGTGGCACATGTGGCTTCTTGTCTTCAGCAAAATGGGCTGTGCTGTGCATCTAGGACAGCAGTTCCCAAACTTTTCCTTGTTGTGGAATACTTGGACATCACAGTGCTCTCCACAGAACACTTCATCTTTTTTACATCCTACTAATTACGAGGGGTTGAGCCACGATCATGCAAGGACGGGAGGTTTCAGACGGGGCTGTGCAGGACCAGGAGGTTGGAGCTGGGACTGTGGGGGTTGAGCTGCGGCCATGCAGGGTTGCGGGGGTTGAGCCATGGTTTATTGTACATCTAAGCCAGTGGTGAGCAAAACTGTAAAACTGAGCAAACTGCATCTCAAAATTTATTTTCTTCCCCTAAGACTGGGGAAGAGACCGCCATTAAACAATTTCACTGGCGGAACACGTTGCAATAGCTCGTGGAACACCAGTGTTCCACTGGAACATAGTTTGGGGACTGCAGATCTAGGATAAAGAAAACATAAAAACCAGAAAAGGACAAGCCTGGGTTTAAATCTTGGGTAGTAATCTGCCATATTGTTGCTAGTTTCTTTGCTAGCAAATGCAAACCCTAGAGTGGCAGTGGGGTCAGTCCTGCATCACCTGCAAAGACTTGAGTCCTGAGCCTGCCCTTTTACATGTGAGTTGCTCCTGTTAAGTCTGAAGAGATGTGCATAAACCAATAAACACATCTCACAAAGAAGTTAGTCTCTGAGGTACCACAGGACTCGTTATTTTTGCAGATGCAGCCTAACAGTTACTTTTCTGAGACTGATAATTGCAGGAGGAATTTTTGTTTGGCTTATGGTAACTATGCTGTCTTCTGACATGCTGAAGTGTGTTTGTGCTTGAGAAGAATAATCACGTCTTACATGGATAGCACAACAATTTTGGTGGGGAGGGGGAGGCGTCTTTATTCATTTCCTTGCTTTAGGAGCTTTGGTTTTTAAAGGAACATTAATCACATGATTGCCAGTTAGCTAACTCAGGTACTTAAACCTTTTTGGTTTTTGTTGCTGGAGTAAAAACATACTTCAAAATCCAACTGTTGGTTATTACCAGTGAAGTTATCCCTGTCCCTTAAACACTTTGGGCTCTTTTGCAGTGCAATTTCTATATCTTGAAGCTGGCCAACATTTCTGGGAGTGTACACAGTGGGAACAATCATTCCATCCTTTGACGTATGATGAAGCATGCATTTGTAATAGCTAAGCCTTCTTAGCCAGTGCAGAGGTGGGCTTGGGCCATGACTCACAGTTCTTTTTTCTTTATGCTCTCAGAAATGTTTCATATCCTTCTGCCAGATTTTCTGTGTGTTTGCATGCAAGGACTACAAGGATAGGGAAAGGATCCCTGTACCGTGAGTGCTTATACAGGGCCAATTACACTTTGATGCTCGGTATCTCATTGTAGTACCATACTCTACAGACTTCCCTCAAGCAAAACTCCTTTACTTTGCCATATATATTATCATGAGTAACGCTTAAGGACTTCTAGGAATTGATCCATGCATTATACTTTATATTTTAATGTCATTTAATGCAAGGTTGGGGGGGGATGCTAATCACTGAGATCAAGGATGTACCAAAATCCATTTATCACTACATTTGTAATTTCATCTGTTAACAGAAAGAAACTAACAATTCTGGATGAATAAAGGTTGATTTCTTTTGGTTGGTTGGTTGGTTTTTGTTCTTATAAATAATAAAATTAGTTGCTTCAGTGTATATAAATTTAATATTTTGGGTCCCTTTATAAAAACATGAAATTCACTAACTTGGCAAATACATAGGAACCATTGAAGTCACAGCTGAATAAACTGATTGAAAATCAGGCTTAATACGCATTGAAAGCATTACCTGGATCAAAAGTTTCTACCTAGTCTTGTTTACTCTTCTGTATCTTTGGTTTTGGTCTTTTTTCTGTTATTTTGTTTAAACTAGTTGTCTTTCAGATTTATCCTTTAGAAATATTACTAAAATGATTTAATTGACCTGTATACAACATCCTCCCCGTCATTTCCTGCTGAAGGGAAACCAGCTCAGAGCCAGTTACTTACACAACAGTCCTCAAGAGCTCTAGAAGGTCCCAGAAAAAACTCTAACCCATCAAGAAGCAGCAGGCCAATTATGACACTCACCTGCTTCCTCTTGGGGCAATAAAGTTTGAGACTGGGATAGAGCTGACTTCCTCAGTGATGGTTCAGAGATTTCTTCTCAACCACTGCACACAGGTATGTGACAGAAAGATGTGCTTATATCCTTAAAGATGCCTTTGTTATTTTTACTGAGCGAAGTGCAGACTGATACCAAGTTCACAAGCAGTGGATGGAAGCAAAGAGTACCGTGTCTGGCCCTAGGAAAGCGGTGCTATGGAGCCTATGGTACCTAAAAGGGTGCTATAAGGAGATAGGAGAAAAATTCTTCTTAGCCTCTGAGCATAGGACATTGTTTCCCAAACTGGGAGGTGTGTCCCTGGGGGGAGGGGTGAAGAAGTTCCAGGGGGTCATGAGGTGTCCCAGACCCTCTGGTCACTTCCCCACCTCACCTGAAGAAAGAGCTGGCCTTTGCTCTCAGCCCCTGCCACTTTTCATGGGTGACCTGGTGCAGCCGCTATAAAATGCAGGCAGCTGGCAAAGGCCCCCGTGGAGTTAGCTGCCTCCTGCAAAAGCAAATGAGTGTGTGTTGCAGGGAAGGAGGAGGATGGGATTTGATGAGAAGCTGGGGGTGCCTGGCTCAGGTGAGGGGGATAGGTAAGAGTGGGGGGCTGGTGGTCCCTGGCTTGTGGGATGGGAGGGGCTCAGGCGGCAGCTCATGGGGCTTGTGGGAATAGCAGTGCTTGGGCAGCTGGACCCAGCATCGCAGGGTTCAGGCACCTAGTGCTGGTGGCTGGCCTCAGCGGCATGGGGCTCAGGCAGCTTGCCCTGGCATCACAGGGTTCAGGCAGCTTGGGCTGGCGGCTATCCCTGGCAGCGTGGGGCTGGGACAGCTTGGGCTGTCAGGCAGGTGGCTGGCCCCAGCAGCATGTGGCTCGGGCTGCTTGCAATAGCAAGCAGGAGGATGGCCATGGCAGCATGGGGCTTGGGTGGGCAGCTGGGGCAGCTGGCCCATGGCTGGGGCAGATGGCTGGTGGGTGGACAACTGGTTCTGGCAGTGCAGGGTTCAGGCAGGCAGGCAGGTGGCTGGCTGGCATGGGGCTTAGATATCTGGCCAGCTGGGGCTTGGGTGGGTGGCTCCGGCAGCGCAGGTCTCAGGCAGGCAGGTGGCTATAGTGGTCAGCTTTAGCAGCTGGCATAGGGCTTAGGCATCTGGCCAGCTATGGCTGCACCAGGCACCTGCAAGGGGCCAAGAAAAAATATTTGTGCTTATTTTTAATTTAAAATAACATTTTATATTGTTTGTTTATTTTAAACTACACACACACACATAGATATATATTTGTTAAAAGGAAGGGTTGGATAATGACCCTAGAAGTCTGGGGAAATATAGTGCCCATCTATAAAAAGGGGAATAAGAGCAACCCAGGGAATTACAGACCAGTCACTTTAACTTCTGTGACAGGAAAGCTAATGAAGTAAGTAATTAAGGAACTTGTCTGCAAACATCAGGAAGAAAATACAGGTGATAGGTAACAGCCAGCATGGCTTGGTAAAGAACAAATCATCATGCCAAACCAATCTGATAGCTCTCTTTGATTGGATAACAAGTCTGCTGCCTTTTTTTAAGGAGAAGCAGTGGATGTGGTACACCTAGACTTTAGTAAGGCACGTGATGCTGTCTTGCGTGATCTTCTTATCAATACAACTTAGATGGGGCTACTCTAAGTTGGGTGCATAACTGGCTGGATAACTATTCTCACAGTTATTTATGGTTCACAATGATGCTTGAAGGGCATAACAAGTGGGGTTCCACAAGGGTCTCTTCTGGGACCAGTTCTGTCCAATATTTTCACCAACAATAGCATGTACTCTTTTAGTAAATTTGCAGATGATACTAAGCTGGGAGCAGTTGCAATCGCTTTGGAGGAGAGGGTCGTAATTCAAAATGATCGGGGCAAACTGGTAAAATGGTCTGAGGTAAATTGATGAAGTTTAATAAGGACAAATACGAAGTACTCCACTTAAGAAGGACTAATCAGTTTCACACACAGAGAATGGGAAGCGACTGTCAAGGAAGGAGTACTGTGGAAAGGGATTTAGGTGTCATAGTGGACCACAGGTGAAATATAAATCAGTGTGACATGGTTGCAAAAAAAAAAAAAAAAGCAAACCTGATTCTGGGACACATTAACAGAAGTGTTATGAGCAAGACAAAAGAAGTAATTCTTCTGCTGATTAGGCCACAGTTGGAGTTTTGTGTCCAGTTTGGGCATCCCATTTCAAGAGGGATGTGAAGAAACTGCGGAACTCTGCAGTTCCTAACTCTGAGGGTAGTTAAACATTGGAATATGTTGCCTAGGGAGGCTGTAGAATCGCCATCAATGGAGATATTTAAGAGCAGGGTAGATACACATCTATTAGGGAGGGTCTATACACTGCTTGGACCTGTTCTGAGGGCAGGGTAAGGAGCCCAATGACCTCTGAAGGTTCCTTCCAGTTCTAGTATTCTATGATTCTATGTATCTAACAGGTATGATATAGATAGTGACTGGTCCTGCCATGAGGGCAGGGCACTAGACCTGATAACCTCCTGAGATCCCTTCTAGTTCTGCAATTCTGTGATTCTGTTCGACCTCTGAAGTACAGCTATATTTCATGGAGGAAAAAAATCTGATATTTGGTGAGTTCAAGTGAATGAAATGGCATGTCATTCAGCCAAGGGAAAGGGATAATATTATACTTGTAAAACAAGGTGGTATACTAGCCCACTGTGCATTTCCATTGCAGAGGCACATTAGAAGTCTTAGTAAATGTGCACAAATTCATTGTTTTAACGTAAAAATGGCCAAAATTCACTGAGTGATCTGGTGTCTAAAGAAAATGCCCTATTTCTGCTTTCCTTATGACAGCAACTATATCATGTCTATTGTTTTATAAACAAATGGAATGTTAAGGTTGTATTTTGCAGTCACTGAAGTATTAAAACCATCTTGCTATAAAATATAGAAAAGCAAGGGTATTTCATATAGCTTTCTGTGTTTTTCATTTTAAAATGAGTTAATATTCATCTTTTTTATTTTTCTGGCCTACCATAGACCAAATAGAATGTTTTCTCTTGTTAATCTATTCTCCCTCAGCATAGTTCAGAAAAAAACATTTATTAAAAATTATTTTGCTCTGTGATAATTGTACACTTCAGGCATCTTGAAAAATCCAGCAAATAAACACTATCCATTATCTAATAGCTATAGTTCACTTCCTCAATAGTCCCTGGCAAAATGGCTAACTGTACATAGAGATGATTTTGTTAAAGCTCTGATACCGGGGCCAGAGCCAAAGTGACAGTGTTTTGGTTTGACTTTCACTTAATAATGTGCAGTTTCACTCCAATTACCCACTCCAGTAGAAGTTTTAAAGACAAAACTTGTCCCCTATTACAGATTAATCATTCTTACAGTTTCTAAAAAGGTGGATAAAGATTTGAATAACATGCAGTAAAATTGCCACACATGAGCTGGAAGAATTCCGTCTTGTTTTTGCTGGGAGGGAAACTCCAGGCTGTGAAGGTTGATAGGCTAGTGAAGAGAGCAGAAAGCCCAGCTCTGTAAACTGAAGGCCAACGCCCGACTCTGATGGAACCCCACTTCCATCACCAGAAACGCCTGACTCAGGCTACAGCAAACTCGGGCTGCAAGTGACAGACAAGCCCAGGCCGGCGGGAAATCACATTAGCCTTATCTCTCACTTGAGCCCCGAAGACCGGGAGAGCGTAGGCGGGCTGGAGAGCGGACTCAGCCAAGTTTAGGGCCGTCGGTTAGGGAGCTGGGGGTGAGGTTGGCGCCCGGGGCACAAGTCCGTCACTCACTGCCCGCGCCTGCTGCCCCCTTTCCCCGCAGGGCAGAGGCAGGCCCCGAGCCCTCCCTGGGGCGGAAGGGGCGCTGGGCAGCGCAGCGCGTGGCAGGGCTGGGCTGGGGGGGAGCTGGGGCGGGCGAGGGCGCAGCTCGGTGCCGGTGTCCGCTCCCCTGCAGGCGTGAGCGAAGCCTCGGCGCGGGGACCGGAACCTGCCGCGCCGCCCGGGGAGCTGCGGCTTCACTCCAGCTCTTCGGGCAGCGCGCCCCTGGCCAGCCCCGGCCCCGGCCCCCCGGGGGAAAGGACGGGGCTGAGCCCGGGGCCGTAGGGGGCGGTAAAGAGCAGGGGGAGCCCCGGAGGACGCTGGGCTGGACGGGACCCCGGGGGAGCCTTAGGGCCCAGCTTGCGGCCGGGAGCAGCTCCGCGGGGAGCTCGCCGGGCACCTGCTGGTCCGCAGGGCGCAGCGCCCCGCGGGGGCCAGCTGGGTCCTGCGCTACCCCCCCACCCTTGTCGGTCCGGGGGGCGCCTCCGGCCTAGCGAGCAGGGAGCAGTCGCGGCCCCAGCTCAGCTGTTGCTTCGGGGGAGCCGGAGCCGGAAAGAGCCCGGGCACCTTTAAGAGGAAAAAAATCCCCCAACTCCCCGATTTGCATTTCCACCCGCGCCCCTCCTTCTCCGCAGTGATGTCAGCCGGGGAGGACTTGCCGGCAGCGCCGGGGAGCGGAGTTCAGACGGCGGCAGCAGAGCTGAGCCAGCCGCGGTTGGAGCGCCCGGGAGCCGCTTCCCGACCCTCTCAGGCTGCGCGCCGGTGGGGTCAGGGGCCCGCGCAGAATCGTCCGTCTCCACCCGAACCTTCCACCGGCTTCTCGTCCAGCGGCCGCTCCCGTGTGCTCCGTCCGGAGCCAGCGCTGCGCCGGGCTGTTCCTGCAGGCGGGATTGAGTTAAAAGTCTCCCAGCACAACTTACCGTGACCAGGCGCAGCCTGGCGGACTGAGCCTCGGCGGGGTTCTCGATGGGGGATTGCGTCTGTCTTTTGCAGCGGCAAAACACCCACCAAGCCAAATGCAAACCAAGACTTAGCTAAAAGTTAGGCTGCCTTTTATTTCCGCCATCGCCTGCCCGCTGTGGAGCTCGGGCGGGCGGCTTTTGCGCCAGCCGGCTTGGGAAGGAGCAGCTGGTATTTTGGATCAAGGATTTGCTGGTGTCAGTTGCTCTAACTTCCATGTGATGGGGGCAGCGTTCACTGCTGGAGACGCCTGAGGAGCCAATGTAGCTTGACAGCTTTTGTAGAGAATTAAAGGTAAGGGGGTGTGTGTTTGGGGGGGGGATTGATTAGCACAGCATTTTGTATGTTTTATCAGGCATCCCCGCTCCGAACCCACTGCCCGCAGTGCCTCCGGACTGGGCTTACTCGGCTAGAAGTGCTTGAGTAAAATGTAAGTCTGCGTTGATGGAGAGCACAGGTAGTTCCCGAGTAATTGCAACAGATACATGTTTCAGCTGTGCAGTGTGTCACGCTTATGAGCTGTGTTCCTGCAAGAACGCTGAGCGAACCTGCACTGTTCAGGGCTGAGATGGTGATGCACAGTTTGCTCGGGGTTTCTGTGAATGCTTTCTGGAACGAGCACCCCCAGAGCCTTCCACCAACCACTTTGATTTGGTGCTCGTTTTCAGACAGGGCATAAGACCTGTGGCATAGGGAGACAAGCGAAAGGGGGTAAGAAAAAAAACCATATGGATGCATTCGTAATCCTGTAACGGAGATTCCATTTAATGGGGATTGCATCCGAATGCATAGCTGTGGTTGGGAGCGGGAGGGAGAAAATTGTGCTGGCTTGCAAATGAAGTTCTTTGATTGAAGGATTTCCTGGAACTGTGGAGGGGTGGTGATGAGGAGCTTAAAGTTGCTGTGCATTTGGAGGATTGGAATGGGATAAGAACCAGAGCCAGCTGAAATGTATTTTAATTTGCTCAGGCTCTGGGCATTATTTGAAACCGATGGGAGAGGATTCCCAGTCATTGCATTGATGTGTTAGTGTTGACGCACTGTCTGAGGAGCATTTGGACTCAGCAGCAAACCCCATTGAGAGGAAGACTAGACTAGGGTATTACCTCCCTTTTGGGAAGGAGTGATGGTGGAAGGTTGGCTTATACCTTTTGAAAGGTAGAAATTGCAGGCACAAAGCTTACAGGCTGCTGGTTGCAAGCAGAGATGCATTGTAGATGATCTGAAAAGCAGAGGATTTCTCTCCCTTTCCTTTTGCAAGCTTGATATAGCAGCCTGTAAGAAATCACTTTTCTGACACACACAGAGAACAAGTAGGGACCAATAGCCCTTCTGGGACCCTGAAGAGACTAAATCTAGAGCGGGATTGACTAAGCTATTATGAGCCCACAGATGTGATTTTGACAGAGGATGTTGCTTTGAAGGAAGTATGGAGCAATAGTTTTAGACAGTGCTGATGTTTACTTCAGTTGGGAGAAGTGAAGAAAAGATGTTCAAGGTGCAGGAGGCTGTTGAATGTAATTTCTCAGAAGAAGAATATGAGTTTATTCTAAGCTGTTTCATTTTTTCCCCCAAATTACATTCTGAGATGTAAGGAATGAAGAACAGCTCCCGTATAACTGTCATTGAAAGCAAAGGGACTATCCAAAGAAAACAATGACACTAAGCAAAAGATAAATTTCAGTTGTTTTCTTGTTAGGAATGAAAGAGTTGGCCTAAAAATTATACAGGGAATTAGGTTTTTAAAAAGGGTCTGACGGTGTCATGGGCTGGAATTATTATTAATGTGCTATATTAATATTCTGATAAGTAGTCTCACCAAAAAAAGACTGGTTCATAGCCATGTAAACTGCCAGAATACCATCTGCAAGCATCTAAGTAGAATCCTCAAACAGCAGAGACATGTCCGATAAAATACTCTCAAGTACTTCTGTACCAAGCCCATGCCAAGGGATGGATTAAATGCAAAGGTTGTACTGAATAAAACAAAGCGAAAGTATCTCGGGTTGTCAGAAGTAATTTGTTTTCTTATTTGAAATGCATACATAAGACTGGCTAATGGCACCACAGTTGAGTGACTCCAAAACTGTAAATTTTGCATAAGATAAAGGTGAGAGAGAGAGAGAGAGAGAGAGAGAGAGAGAGAAATATGCTGTTTTTAAATACAGTGGAGAAAATCTGCATAAGCACAATAACTTCCACTTAAGTATTTCATCTTGGACAAAGTGAGACAATTTTTGTGTGCATGTGAACTGTAAAAGATGGGGTTAGAATATTAATGGCTGAACTCTGGAGAGCTTGAGGTTAGTTCAGTAGGCAGAAGATTTTCTTTTGAGAAAGACCTGGAAAGGTTATCTATATACTGCAAGCCATGTTCAGTTTGGACAGTCTGTAGCCAGATTTTGAAATCCAAGTAAACAATGCCTGATTTTTTTTTAATGATGAGCCCTCTGCAGTTCTAAGAGTAAAGCTGTCTTACTGTTTTTCTTAACTGAAAGGGTGAACTTTGTTATATTTGTGTGTGAGCTTGTGTGTGTGCGTATGTTTGTTTATTTTAATCACATTTTCACCTAATATCAGGAATATATTGCTGATGAACATATTCCGGTTTTCTTTCCATTCAGGTCTGTCTTTTCCATTTTTGTACACAGAAGAGTTGTTATTGCTTCATGGCTGCATTGTTCATCTTTGCAGCATTTCTTTAAATCTGAGCACACTTATGTGAGCCTCACTATAGTTAAAGGATAATTTATTTTCAGTTTACTACTGTCTGCTCAGTGGAATTGGTTTTTTACATCACAGACTTTGTAAAAAGGGAGATCAAAGATCTGAACCTGTGGTCCTGTGCTGAATTTATATTCTAGCTGGACGCAAGCAATATTATGTTGATGTCTCTTGTACTTGTGTAAAGAGTACATCCGTCTTTTCTTTATAATACCACTTTGTTTCTTTTAAACGTCATTCTAAAGATGTATCCTAAGCTGAAATCAAAATGCATTGCTAGAGTAAAATAAGTCCAAACAATATCTGTATAGTAAAAGTGCATCAATTGTCTCTCTAGCTTTCCGCTTCCTTACTGTTCACTGCTTTGAGTTTCTGAACTGATATTTCTAAACTTTAGATTCTGGCACGCCCTGGGTACTAGGTAAACGCAGCGTTTTGAGGTAGCTTGCAATAGTAAAACAGCCATGGACGATTCTTTGGAAAATAGAACAAAGTCAGCTCAATACTCCAGATCTGAGTTTTGAGGGTTGAGTCTTAGGGACTTCAATGCCTATGGCATTATTCTTGTTTGCTCTTTTGAGGTTAAGTTACAATAGCAAAATGAAACCAAACCATGTTGTTGAAAATTAAACTAACCTTAAAATATATTAAGGAAACCCAAAGTATATTAAAATAATGATCTGACATAGTGCTTAAAAGTCATAACATTTTCAACTAGGACTACTAACACACACTCCTTAACACCATCTATATGGGAGCAGACATTGCAGCACTGACAGTCATCCATCAGAAGATAACCACTGTAGTGAGTGAAGATACTATTTTCTTTGTTGTGGTTGTGTGTGCTACTGTGCCTACATTCAAGCAGGCTAAGCTAGGGTGGCATTAGTAGGTACCCTTGCTTCTAAATACGTTGGTTTTTGTGAATGTTGTTTGGGTATTTTTAGTATTAAATAAAAGTTCATGAGTTAGATTTAATAAACTCTTTTCCATGAGCCTACTACTTGAAAGAGAGAATGCAGATAGTTAGAAATGTTGTCATTACATAGTATGGCAAAATATTAGTGACCATATATTTCTGGAGTCCTTGGAAGGTTCATGCTTCCTGCAGACTGAGTTGCCAGTATACAAGTGTGTAATGTGGAGCAGGAAATTTAAGGTGGAAGTAGGAATTTGATTTTGTCTTTAGATCTGCAGTGAACTCCAATTCTCATTATCTAACAGTAAAGAAATAAATACATAAATAGAGAGAGAGAAAGAAAATAGTTTGAGAGAGTCTTTTTCACTTATTGGTACTGAATTAGCAGAGTGACTTGCCAGAAATCATAAAAGCTTCTACCAGCTTTTGTACTTTAAAAGCTCTATTGACAGAGGATTTTAAACTATCCTTGTAATTGTCTCTAATGTGTTTATGTAGTGAGTAAGAGTGGGATATAGGAATATAAATTTTGAGACTAGGGGTGGCAGTAACTGCATTTATAACTTCTGGTACAAATTGGAATGAAAGATCCATTTTTATTGTCTTTTCTAGAACATGCACATTTTTACCACCCCTTTGACTTTGTGGACAAGTTTCTTCTCTCTGCGAATAAGGAACAGCAATACTTGTACAGTAGCCATTCACTATATTTTCATATTTGAATTAAACCAACCTGTACATGTACCAATTGGAGATTTCATTAAGGTTCGGGAAAACTTAAGTAATGAAAATCTGAATAGAAAGAGCATGGAATTTATACCACAGTTCACTGCCAAGTTTTCCATTGGTCTGAACAGTAAATAAAGTGGTGTAATAGGTTTTCTGTCACAATCTCATTGTTAGACTTTCTTTTTTGTTTGAGGTTTTTGCTTAACTGCTGTTCGGAAGATATTGTCCTGAAAATTACTGTACATCAGTTGCACTACAAAATAAATCTTTGTAAGGATAAAATACAGTCATCTGTACTTTATTAAGATAAGAATCAAAGCCTGTTAGTATCAATAGAAATAACTCGTACTGAATTCAGTAGAATTTGGAATCGGCTCCTAATGAATTCTTGCATTATATGCATAATGTACTTCCATATGTGGGCATTTGGTTTGGAATCAAGCATCTGACTGAGATACAGAGAGCTTAGTTGAATAGGAGTTTTGCTTGAGAAAGAATTGCAGGGTTTGGCTTATTCAGAATAGGCTCTAAATTAACTTTGTGGAAGAAAGACTTTAAAATATTGCTTTCCCATCATCTATTTATAATTAGAAATGTGTATCTCATGGCATATAATTTCAATTGAAGGTGCACTACTAGATTGATGACAGCCAAATTCTGTTCCTATATGCTGGTGTGAAGTGAAATCTTTGAAGATACTTCAAATATATGATTGTTTAATAGACAGTCATCTTTGGCCCACGGTATTTAAATCCACCGTCATTAAAAGGTTTGTTCAGAATACTCAGAATTACTGCCGGATTCGCATTCTTTCCAGTACAGCATTTTGCATTGTACGTTACTTTGGTTTCACACTGTTGTTTTTGGAATGATTTTCTTCCTCGAAGCTGATCTAGAAATAAGATGTCTCTAGTGATGAATTCTGTTTGTATATCGCTGTTTATCTGTTACATCCTTAAGGACATGGTTTTATTATTTTGTGTAAGAATTTAATTAGTAATTATGTGAGCTGTATGCTATCTAGTGAAACGGCAAAAAATCCATACCAAGATCCGCACAGGCCAACAAAAAGAAGTGGTTAGTAATTTAGGGATAACGTTTTTTCCATTTATCCACAGTCACATCTTCAACATCATATCTCTATGATTATTAATAATAATAAATGTGTGCACATGTAGGTCAAAGGTAGAACTCCCATTACTTCAGGGGTGTGGGATAAGGCCGGTTCCACAGAGATATTTAGGCTATGCAATGCTCAGCCCCCTAATGGAATTCTGAGCCCTGATTTGGGTGCTCATCCTTTCCCCGCATTGTATGAGGAGAATTAGGTTAAATAAAAAATATATGTGGAGATACACCTATCACATAGAACTGGAAGGGACCTTCAGAGGTCATCAAGTCCACTCCCCTGCCCTTGCAGTGGGACCTGTCTCCATCCCTGACAGATTTTTTTTTTTTTTTTTTTTTTTTAAATCTATTTGCCCCAGATCCCTAAATGACACCTGCAAGGATTGAGCTCACAACCATGGGTTTAACAGGCCAGTGCTCAAAATGCTGAGCTATCCTGCCCCCTAGCACTAAGGGTAGTATTCCCAAGAGCCAGTAAGATGAGTGGTGAACCTTCTAAACTAGCTAGGAGTGAACGGCAGAGGGAAGAGGAGCGCTTAGGGCTCACATCCTCAAAAGAGGGACTTGTACCCTTACTAGATGCCCTAACCATCAGGATACTTGAGAGAAAATTATGGCAAAACTCTCATATACTGCAACTTTGCAAGTGACTTATAGCTTATGCTAATAAATTGAAATTTGTGCATTGCCATGTGCTGAAGCATACGGAGTTCAACTTTGCTGTAAATAATTTTTCAACATCTGAGCTCGCTGTAAAGAAGTTCAACTGTATGTTTATAAATGCACTCTAGTACGCGGAAGATTGAAGGAGTGAGACAAAAGGAATGGTGCATTAAATGGAGTGATTGCTTTATTTTGTCAGTCACTTTTGGAATATTTTTCTAGCAATTTGCTTTAAGTGAACATGCCCTAGAATAGAAAGCAACATAGCAATAACTCTCCATGGGGGGGGAAATCCATGGATAAATCTACTGCAGCACTCGATCTCTTGTCAGTCTGCAAAGAGCATTGAAGGATTTAAATGTTGGATTTTAATGGTAGTTTTCTAATAACTGGATTCTGTTGCATGACCATTTCAGCCCATTTTAACCTTACATACAAATGTGCTTAATTAGCAGAAGGACTCTTTTTAAAAACACATTCGCGTTGTGGAAGTCAATGACATTCTGTGTGTCTTTTTTTTGTTTTTTTTAACTGCTGTAAGGGGGAAAAAACAACAAGCGAACACAAAGGGGATATACAGGTAAATCAGAAGTAGTATCCTGTTTGGCTCTGTTTATTTGTATAATAGGACTGAAGAACAAATACACATTTGATTTTGGAAAAGTGAATATGGTAATCTAGTTTCTTTACTTAGCATATAGCCTTGAGAAACAATTATCTTGACAGTCACTCGATAACAAGTAGGATGTTTTCAAGTCACTTTCCTATTTGTGAGTCTGTTGATGGCCGATCAGCCTGATTCTGGAGATGCAGATCTTATCACAGAAGGGGCAGGTGTTGGTAGCTGTTGGTGGGAGGGAGAGGGGCAGTTTTTGATACTCATAGATTATTGTGCTCCACTGGGGCTGGTCTTGGGCAAGGTTTTCTAGGTGGGTGTGATCTGTCGACAGAAGTTTTGCTGGAAGACCTTGTCAGACAGTAACTTCTGTTGACAGATTGCTGTAGTGTAGAAGTAGCCTAAAAGTTTGGATTAGTCTGTACATGAGAACTTAGAATGAGATTCACTCTCATACTGTGCCAGGGCAAAAACCAAGTATATATGAAGACCTATTCATCGAGCATTAATTCTTGTAGTCAGTAGTCTGTGGAAATGGGCAAATGAAGGAATGCACATCACAATAGGCACCTTAGAAAAGAGAAGTCCAAAGTTCTTTATGCTTCAAAAGTTAGCATAATGGGCAGAAAACTAGAACCGTATTGTGTATCAAGAAGTTTACAGTCAATATTTGTGGTCAGATGAGTTATTGATAGAGGAATAAAGTTGGTAGACATGTTTGTAGCCCACAGAGAAGAAACTATCATTTTGAGCCTAAATCAACAGTCTGGGCTTCATTGGTGTGACTTAGTACACTCAGATCTCAAGAATTGTGGTTTGTGTGTTAAGGAGAAGAGATTTTCATGGTGACCAACTACCATTGACTTTGGAGACTTTGATTTTTTTTTTTTTAAATTAGAAGAGTTAAAGTCTAATTTTAAGTATGTAGGGAAACATCAGCTTCCTTATTATGCCTAATAGGAAAGAAGATGAAGGTTGTAAAACTGCTTTACAACTTAGCAATCATAGAGAGGATGCAGCTAGAGAATTGAATAACTTTTTCATCTAAGTTTGGAACTGAGCCTGGAAGAGTGTGGTGTAGTGAACTGTGTAAGAAGACTTGGTCCCCTAGAACCTAGAAGTTCCTGAAGCTGGGCAGGATGTCCAGGAGTGTGGTTTGGAATAAAATTGTCCAGATAATTCCTTATATTTTTAGACTTAACAATGTTTGTTCCTCCTGCAGATTGTTGTACATATAAAAGCTGCTGATCAAACAGCTGGTTGGTGTTTAAGGATTAGCCACATTCTTATATGAATTTACCTGACTCAACATGCCTAAAGCTACAATAGATGGCAGCAAACAAGTGACTTTAATTGACTTAAGTAATGAAATTAGCTAATTCAAAAGTAAAATATACATTTTTTTCAAGAGCTAAGTAGGAAGGTAAGAGAGAATTCCTGTTAACTGTAAAAAGTTTAGGCTGTAAATTTCTGAAGATCCTTTTACATCAGATGCATGCCATTGAATTAAAGTTTGTCAACTGAAGTAGAAACACAGGACTCCAATTAAATTTAATTGTTCATATAGAAATTGGGTAACATTTTTGTAATTCTTGAAATACTGACACCACTGATAGGGGAGAGCAAATTTCCTGCTCTACAGTCTTGGTTGAGTGCTCCCTGAATGTTAGCTTCTGTAGTAGAATACATGGCTTTAGCCCCAAAGAACATAGGTTCATCCTCTTCTGCCACTTTATATTTTCCAAAGAACACGAATGACTTAAATCCCATTTTTAAAAACATTATAGGCACGTAGGAACCTTGGTTTTACTGTTTTTAAGTGAGCCTTAAGCTACAAAGTTACTTAGGCACATTTGAAAAATTGTACTCATTTTTGTCATTGAAATGTAGTCATGGTAATCGTTTCTGTGCCCCTGCCATGCTTTCCAAGGACTATTCAATGTGAGCCTTATTCAAGAATAGTTTCTTCATCTTCTGCACTCACAAAATCGCAGAGTGGGTGATTTTATGCAATTAAAAATAACTAGAACCAGACTAGAAATTGATTATAAAAAGTTTCAAATCTCTTTAATGTTGCACAAAATTGCCATTTTATAGAAACAACTTCAGCACTTTGAGCTGGGTATGTTCCTCCTACATCATTTAAACTGACTTATCAACTACAGGTTGAACCTCTGTAATTTGGAACTCTCTTGTCTGGCAACGTGTAATTCGGCATGATTTTATTTAGACAGATGACTGCACATCATGGGTGTGGCCAAGTTTCTCGTGGTCCCATAAGGTTAGTTTACAGCCACCAGTTCTGTCTCTGTGTTCTGGGCAGTTATTTAGCTGCAATTTACCCCTAAGTGTGTTCTAAGAGCCCATTAAGCAGTGGAAGTGTTGGAATTTTGCTAGGTAACATTTACCTCCCATGGGCTGGCAAACTCTCATCTGGCACCAGTCTGGTCCTGAGGGTGCCGGATGAGAGAGGTTCAACCTGTATGGGTTATTGCAGGTGAAGAATTAGAAGGGGCAAAAAGAGAAAAATAATCATAATATAAAAGAATCAACACTAAAGTTAGTGCACAATGTGAAAAATAGTGGCTACAAGTGCCTGTGAGCAGAAAACTCTGTATTTCTGGTTAATCCTTATGATTGTGCTTCTGAATAGAGAAACACAGACTGATGTGACCAGGTTGCCAAAGATGCCAGTCAGGAATGCATAAGCAGCCTGATGACTACAAAAAAAATCTACTGTTTTCTCTGACAATGAAATCATAGAGAAACAATGAAAATTTCTCAGGTGCAATCATCCCAACATGTCTGGGGTGAAATCCTCCCTGAAGTAAATTACAGCTATCCCATATGGTAGAATAAGGGCTTCACCTTAGGCCAGTAGATGTTCAGCACCCTGTTTAAATGTCTCTGTGAAAGCAAGAATATTTAACAAGTGTTCAAGCATTTTGTAGATGTTCAGAAAATTTTCTGCAACCACTATTGGCCTCATAATTAATTGACTGAAAAAGGACTGATGCCTCTGCAGTCTGCTTGCTAATGGAATTTGGTTGATCTCCCCAGAACATTATACAGCTTCATGTGTATGCAGCTAACATAACTGTCGAAATTTGCACTGAGCATGAGGAAGGTTTTAATCAAAACTTAGCCCATGTTTTACACAACAAGGGACTCTACAAAACTGCATTTATAAAAGTGGCTGACGGAGGCTTCAGCAGCGGTAAGGAGACAGTGAGCTCAGAACACTACTGTTTGGATTGGAAAATTTGGATTTATCTGTTTCACACGCCTAGTAGCACTTTTCTATTAGACAGCCTGTAACTATACATAAATGTTATAGGTTGAGAAGGAAAAGGACCTGCCCTCCTTCTCAGCCAGATAGAGAAGAGGAGGCTCTCTTTGTGGGAGAGGGTGGGATCTGTACATAGTAGCAGATACAACAGAGCTGCAGATTTATCTAGAGAATGGATTAGGGACCTCAGTTATTACACTTTTATGTTTTCACTTACAGGCTGGATTATTTATATGTAAATATTTATTGGTTTTGCTGGGAGGAGAGGGGAGTGAGTGTCTTAATGTGGCACACCTTGTTGTATGGCCTATGGATGCCCACACCTTGCAGAATTGGTCTGCAAAGCATGCACTTGCACTGTGGTTTTCATAGAAGCATAGGCTGAGAAGTCATTTAGTCCAGCTCTCTGTGCTAACACAGGATTAACTGTACTTAGACCATCTCTGACATATATTTACCAAATCTGTTCTTGAAAACCTCTGAGAGGTGTTGGACCTAGAACTTCTCTTATGTCCCACCCCAGCTCATATTCCCCTCATATGCCATATGTGATAATCAATGCATAGATGCAAAGTGTATGATACTATAGAATATTTATTCAACTACATAGAATCATTGTGGTCTGAGTTGGTTCATTATCTCTTATCTCCTATCGCAGGTAGTCTGGGTCATGCACATGGGTAAGCTTGAGTACTGATCCCATCAATTGGTACGTTGGTGTGGAATGGAGGGTGATCACAACTTATAAACTGTCATTCTTGGGGCTGTCTGAGCACCACTTGTACAGGACCACCTTTGCACTCCTTGTCGTCTGGGTCCATCCAGTGCACAGTTCAGCCCCCAGCATAGCTAAGAGTGGGCTCGGTGCCCCTCAGAATTGCACTTCAGTGCCCCCTACATCAATGGGCTTCGTGGCAGCCAAAATGAATCGGAGCCGAGGCACTCCATTTACAGCCTGACACACGTCCCTAGATGGTCAGTTGAAAGGGGTTCAGCTTGGGACTATTACGGCAGCTCTTCACTGTCCAGAAAATGCCTTTAGATCAGGGTATGCTTCTGGGGTGAATGTAGGAAGCTTATGGCTGCTTTGTATTACCAGAATGGGACAATGGGGCTGTACTGGACTTGATACATCAGAGTTGGACAGAGAAGTTCTTTGGTATTGGACCTGTTATATCACCACATATATTTGGATTACTGACTCATGGTACTTGACACTCTTGAAATGTCCATATCCTTGCTCACCTTTATGTATACGTGCATAAGATATGTGAGACTCTTTCTCTGACTGGATTTTGCCCATTGTTCAGCACAGTAAAGGGCCAGAGACTCCATTCTTTATGCAGTGAACTGCCATTAATATCAATGTATGTCATGCAGTAACCTGCAGCAAAACATGTCCTTAAATAACTTTCAGGTGGCAATTCCACGTCAGAGTTGGAGAAATTATTGGCCCTATATAAAGCCTGAATTCCATTTAGTGAAGCAGAGTGTGTTCATCCATGGATGGGATCACATTTTCCATTTTATTGGAAGCTAAGACCTCAGTGAGAGCATTGCCTTGTGGCATTCTTACCGTGGTCACATTAAGGACCAAACCTCAAGATCAAGGTGAAGTTTGGGAGAATAAGATGAGCAGGTTTGGTTGCTAATTAGGTGTTTCAGTGATATTTTGTGGAACGACTGTCTGTGTAATCAAGGTATTATTGCTATATGTGAATGTTCTATCCAATTATTTTAGTGTCCTTTTGCTGAGTGGCTGCTTCCTATCTATATTTATAATCCTACTAATCTGAAACTGTTAACATCAGTAGTGGGGCCAAAAATCTCCCGTTAACTGTAGTAGAGATTAGGGCTTGCACCTGGCTTGTTTTTGTACTGCTTTGCAAATTGCCAGTGAAAAGGATATAGGGCATCCCAGGAATTTTATATCTTCTGTTTTCCCCCATGCAGAGGGGGAATGGGATGGGGAGGAGAAGTGTTTAACAGACATTTCCTATGGGCTGAGTCCTTTAAAGGTGGACCTCTACTACTGCCATGCTTCAGAGTTTGTGGGAATCCAGTGACTGACAAGTTAAGAGGAATGGAGCAGGTGAATTTGTCATAGGGCAGCCTTCTCCATCAGCTGATTGTGGATTTGATGGGGATCTGGAGCTAGACAAGTACTTGGAGTGTGGTGACCAATGGGAAAGGCAAGAGGTGTAGAGGTCTTGATCTGCCCATAGTCCTTTACCAGTATTGCTGTCTGTGTGTGGGGTGGGGGTGGGGGGAGTGATTTACTGCTGATGGGAAGGATTCTGGGGGGAGGCAGGGTCATGGGCACAGAAATGAGGGAGAGTGACTGATTGTTCAGTGTCTTGGAATTGAATTGGACCCTTTTCTAATATGTTCTGGAATGGAGAATATTAAGAAGTTCATCCAAAGCTGTGTCATGTACCAGTGGCCCCTGCTGGAACTTTCTCATTCTGTGAACTCCTTGCCTGTCTGGTAACAGCTTAGTTGAAAACCAATTTTAAAATTTGTCATCTGAGGCTTTTAAACTGCATGGCAAAACCAAACCATTTGTTCCACTGTGTGACTGCCAGTGCTGGTGGGTTGTCAGGTGTGGGCATAGGTGCTCAGGTTAAACCTATGAACTTTTTTGCTGCTCCCAGCACCAACTAGCACTCCCCCTTAGAAAGAGCCGAAAAGTCTTTTGTTGCCTGGTGGATCCTGATTGGCTACTGCTTCTTCCCAGCTCTTCTGGGAGACCATGTTATGTTGGCTCTGCTGATACTAGAGCCTGAATGGTGTTTCTGGGCAGTGATCAGCAGTTCAAAAAACTCGGTTCGTCTTTCTCCGGTGACACTGTTCCTTGGGATGGCGGTGTCAAGGTGGTGACGCCTCCAGCAGGGGGCAGAGAAGGCCTGGGACACCTTGGTAGAGTACATGTAATGGACAAATATATTTAAGTGTACTGTACAGTAAGATATAGATCTTATTGTATAGTATATGTTACGTTATAGTGTATCTATGTTAAATAGCTGAATCAAAAAGTAATACAAAGTCAGCCCACAAATAGCATTTACAATCTCAGTTCCTCATGTGTAATTTATTTCGTTAGGTACAGTATTTTCAGGTTTTATTGTATTATAAACTTAAAAAAAAGTTGAAAGAAATCATTTGAAAAGGGTTTAAAGTAAATGATTTAGATGAGGTTGGCAGGTGTTGTAATACGGCTGTTTCAGGATTCACTAAGTTCTGAAAATGCTGTCACTTCATAGTATTGGATCTATGTGTTGATTTAGTCATTGCTAAGGCAAAAGTCATCACCTTGCTGAACAAACTGTGTAAGGGATTGGTTGATGAAGGGTATCAGTAAGAAACAGCAGGAACCATTTCCTGTGCAACTTTGGAATCACCAGTGATTAAAAGGACAATTGCATGAAAAAGTCTTCTCTTCTATTATTTAATTTGAACAACTATTTCATGTTTTTTGTAAATTATATCTGAGAAAGACAAAGGATGTAGTAGAATCTCTATGGAATAGTAGAGTAAAAAATGGAAAAAGGAGAATTTCAGAATGTTGGGACTACTTATAAAATCGTTTCTCACTTTCTAAAGTACAGGAGACAAATAGAGATACTGTTGAAAGGGAGCTCAGGAATAAAAAAAGGAAAAGTAGAAATAAATTAAAATAAGGTTAATTGAACTAAACTTGATGGCCCAAGATCATTTCATATTTAATTCTTCAAATTTCAATAACCCATGGAATTACATGCGTTGTTTTACACCAACGGTGACTCTGGCCCACCAACCACGAATCTTCAGGATGAGATGGTGTCCTCCTTTGACCCTGAAGAAACTGGTCAGAAATAATATTTGCGTATCATGGAAATCCAAGATGCTGTCTAAGGCTATGTCCACACTAGGAAAGTAAGTCCACTGCAGATATGCAATTCTAGTGATTGCAAGTGTGTAGCTAGAATCAACATGCCTGCAGTTGGTTTACCTGGCTGACCTTACTGAAGAAGGGAGACCCATTGACCTTATTTTGACTTTCCCATTGACTTTATTTTCTCCTCCTGATACGCAAGGAGTACAGGGGTTGATTTCTGACCCCCATAGGTCGATTTTGCGTGTCCTTACCAGACACACACAATTGAGCCCAGGAAGATTGACTTTGGGGAGGTCAATCTTCCAGGTTAATGTAGACGTGGTCTAAGTAGGAGTCTTGGAGATTGACACATTTCTGAACTTTACAAATAGTTGACTTGCTTTTTAGTTTGTTGTCTGTCAGAAGTAAGATATTTGAAAACCTAACCAAAGAATTGTTTTTATGGGCTGGGGGAGAAGCTACGAGCATCGTATTGCAAGTTATGATGGCTTGTGGGACACAGTTTTGGTATGGTATCCTGATCACCACTTTGAAATAAAAATAACTTTCATGGAAACAGCATTGGTGACCTTTGTGGTAGGTATTTCTGGGATGGGCACAGGCAGAGTTCTTCCTGCTGTGGCTTCAGCCAGCTTTCCTCAGTGGAGTTTGGAAACCCTGTTGGGAGCTGTGAACTAATCTCATGTTTTTCAAGGTTGGTAAAAATGCAGCAAAGGGGTGACCAGGTAGAGCAGGACAGAAAACAGTTTTGCTGTCCTATGCAAATTTTTGAGATTTTTCAAAAATTTTACAGTTGGAGGTAGCTTGTGGTAGTACTCGGAAGGTTCACTGCCCTCCCATGCCCCTGCCAAAATTTTAGTTGCTAAATGGGGTGCTCCACATGACCCTCCCTGCCCCTTTGGGTGGCTCTTCCTGCGTTGCCTCCCCCACAGGCACCATTCCCCCATTTCTTGTTCTGTAATGGGGTGAACTGAATTTTCCGTTGTGAAAAATGGAAGACCTATCCCCCCCAATCCCAGACTATCCAGTAGACCACTGGTAAGGGC